>NC_136909.1:5736079-5873579 GCF_949606895.1 Notothenia rossii | reverse complement strand
CACTACCAAACAGTGTGTCGTTGCTGTAATGTAATGTAAGGCTGACTTCCCCACATTTCACCCCCCCCCCCCCTTCTGCCCGACAACACTACGGACGCTGAAATGAAATGTTTTTTTAGTATTTTTGTTTAGAGAGAAAAGGGCTCTCGGTCAAATCACACAAATGTCATGGTCACTATTACAATATTAAGACTGCGGAAATGCAATGTAAGGCATCATGATGACACAATCGTAAATGAAAGCGTGGTATATTAAATGCATTAAAAATATATATATGACTGTGCTTTGAAGAGAGGGTTCACATGTGTTTGTGATGCCTTACATGTTTAACTCCCTATATCCAGCCACAAAGCACCCGTTCTGTTACTCTCCCACGCGTAAGGATTTGCACTTTTACATAGAAGCCTATTTAAGTTATTTTGAATTTAAAAATCGCAAATTTTTCGGGAATATTTGTACAGGTTGTGTAAATGGTTGTGTATAACTGTTGCTGTTTAACAGTTTCTTTTGAGTTCAACTGTAAATGACATCTGAATTTCCTCCTCTTCTTCCTCCTCCTCTTCCTCATGCCTTGATTCTCCCAACTCTTTTTTTTTTTAAATAAATGTCGCATTAACAGCTCCTCGTGGTTCCATGTTTTATTTTGAAATGGTGTCAAAAATTATGCCTGTGTGACTTTTTCTGTAGAATGTTCTTTTTGTAGTTTCTGTATAAACTGTAAACAGGAAGTAATCCCGCTGAAAATATTAAAGCCTAAAGGTGTTTTCGCCTGCAGAAGAAAAACGAGATCTTTGGGAATCCTTACTGAGCCAACAGCAGCGGTGTAAAGTAACTAAGTACATTTACTCAAATACTGAATTCAAGTACAATTCTGAGTACTTCTACTTTTACTTGAGTAACATTTTGAATGCAGGACTTTTACTGTAACAGAGTATGGCAATTGTAGTTAAATAAAGTACTTGAATAAATGTACTTTATGATAAAAGGTAAAAATCTATCCAGAAACATTTTAACAAGGCCAAGGTTGGGAGATACCACACATAACAAAACACTACAGATAATAATTGTATACCAATATATATATATATATAGTCAAGTCATTTGTTATATTTATAGAATTTTTCCTTTGCATTTGTTTCAAAATTGGCTCTATTTTTTTCCATTATATCAGTTTTTATACAATTAATTTAATTCTGAGTGTTAATAAAGTTGAGTTTTGGAGACTATTCTATTAATGTCATTGTACAGGTAGGAGCAAAATTAAAAAAGCAATCCTGTCCGTGTATATCTACACATCAACAGCAACAGCAATATGGTTATACGTACACACATTTGCATACATACGATAAATAAATGCAGTTCAAATCACAGTGTTTAAAAACAGACAGGAAGTGAAATGTGCATGTCAGAGGTGATCACTTAACGGGTTATGGTTAGAAAGGATCCGTCTTGTGTAAAACTCTCGCGAGAGTTTGGCTGAATGTCACGTGGCTGAATGTTTACGTTTGGCAGGCAGCCTTTCAGTTACGATCGTTAACATCAGTGGGCCACAGCAAATGATGGCGAGAAGCTAAACTATCTATTAATTATGTTAATGACAGGGAGTGTGATTGTTGAATTAGGGTGTTAGCGGTCTTGCTGATGTTCAAAGAAGAATGTCAACAGCACTGTAGATCACCAACACTATGGTTTATTTTTTATTCACAGGCAAGTCAACGTTGTCGCAGTCAAAGTCCCAAGATAGCTCCTGGTGCAATAAAATGTTCCCTTGCAGTGTTTTACTATTATGTCTGATGTTTCTCTATTAATATTGCTGCTGCATTAATGTGTATGTTGCATCATGTTAGTTACTGCTGTAGATGTGTTTCCGAGCCGCTCCGATTACAACGAGAGTTACAACGAGAACGTCACGTCATATTTACACAAGACGGATCCTTTCTAGCCATAACCCACTTAACGCTGGCAGCTATATTTGTTTATCTGTAAGTAACGTGTTTTGTGAAACATGTCACGGTAGAGGCACAAGATACAACTAGGAAATGCATTTCCTGCTGAAAATGCTTGCAAATGCTGTAAGCTGCGCACATTTGTTGCTGAATTTAGCTGAAAAAGCTGAATATTGTAACAGTTGAATGACTGTAGCTGCTTTTAGCTACAAACGGCTGAACTTAGCGGAGAAATGTTTTGAATCAGAATTGTTACAGCTCAAATGCACTGACTTTGTTGAAAGCTTGAAAGTGAAATGTTAAACTGGAAGAGTAGGACAAATAGGGATGAAGCTTAATATTTCAAAGAGAAGTTGAAAAGGTTTAAACAACTACAGTAAATGTGTATTAAAGCAACCCTCCTGTGATATAGCTATGAGTACAAAGATGTTTCAGTGAGGGAGGGGTCAGACTGAGTGAGGAGGAGCTCTGTGCTTTGTTTCAGGAGGAAACTCAGTTTTAGTCTCAGATCACTTCCACATGTTCTCCATCAGCTTCGTATGGCACCTTGGACATAACACAAGAAGAACATCCTGTTTTTGTTTTTGAAAGACAAACCTTTATTAGTGATCCAAACATTTCATTTGATCACACATCCCATCAGTAAAGTGTGTTCAATGATTTCATGATCAGTTTCTCTTTCTCCACACCATGAATGTGTTTCATCTCAGCTATTTCAAACAGAATCAGACATGATGTCCTTATTGATTATTATCATGATAACTTATGTTCTATAAAACATCAGAGTGCCCACTTTCTATTTGGACAACAACAACAACAACAACAACAATTAGTCTGCAAAACAATAACTGTAATAGTAGACAATATATTTCCCGGGCAAAGACTCTAAGCTATTTACAGCAGAATAATAAATGATGTACTTATTGATTATGATCATGACAGGAAGTAATATCATTTTAAATAAACATGTGATGATGAAATAAGTGTTATAACCATCTGGGAACTCATGTGTTAGTTAATTTGGGCAACAATAACATTTAACCTGTCAGAATAATACATGTGATTATAAATGTCTCTGTTGTTTTAGAACCAGAATAAAATGTGTCCAATAAAAGAAGCTCTGCTGCTTTCTCTCTGAAGACTTGTGCATTACAAGAGAAACAACAACAAGAATCAAAAGAAATATCCAACACAGATTTAGAGCAAAGTTTACAAATCAGTTCAGGTGAACAAGGATCCTCCTGAGCAGTGACAGCCTCCATGGCTACACAGACACAGGAAGGAGCCGGAAGAAAGTCCAACATCTACAGAACAACTCGTGAGAAGATGTTGAAGCACATCCCATCATGTTTGATTGACAGCTGATCTCTGCAGTGAAGACATGGACAATCAGCTCTGATGGACACACGGTGAGTTTAAGAAGTAGAAGAGTTCCTCCAAGGACTTCAGGCTATTTGAGTTTACAAAACTCAGCAGTGTCTCCATAACCATAAAGATAAACTCCAGCATGTAGCGGCTGAGTGAACGTGGTCTGGACTCTGTGGAGGAGAGTCATGGTTTCAGAGACGCTGTAGAAGGACAGAACACCTGCTCTGTGATCCAGGTACACTCCTACTCTGGAGGACGGAGGACCTGAGACGGGAGTGATGATACTGTTGTAAAGAAATGAATAACTGTTTTGGTTACACTCTAAGGACCAAGATTTTTCATTGAGTCCAAATCCACTTTCCTCCCCTGCTCTGCTGATATTCTTGTATGAGACTGCTACATCAACTCCTCTCCCTCTCCACTCCACCTCCCAGTAACAACGTCCAGTCAGACTCTCTCTACTCAGGACCTGACGATACCTAGTGAATCTGTCAGGGTGACTAGAATAAGACTGATGTTGTTTCATGTGTGTTGCTTTTCTGCTCCCCTCAGATAATACCACCTGTGTGCGTGCTGTGTTTGGATCCAGAGTGATCTCCTGTGAATATGTTAAGAACCCAGCTCTGGTGGTGGGCTCTGCTGCTGGCAGTAAAACATCCACTTCAGTCGGTGAGACGTTTGTCCATTCCTCTCTCAGGACGTCCTGTAGTTTGTCTCTGACTGCTGACAGGGCCGCCGTCACGTCCTCAAAGTATCTCAGAGGACGGATGTTGATGCTGGAGGAGTGTGTAGCTTCACTGAGGGCTGGCAGTGAGGAGGGGTAGCTGAGCAGAAAGTGGTTGTGGTCCTCTGTGTGAGACAGCAGCTTCAGCTCAGCGTCTCTCCTCTTCAGCTCAGAGATCTCCTGCTCCAGCTTCTCCTGGAGCTCTCTGACTCCACTCACTTCTCTCTCCTGCTGGGATCTGAGCTGCTGCTTCACATCAGAGCTTCTTTTCTCCATGAGACGGATCAGCTCAGTGAACATCTTCTCACTGTCCTCCACTGCTTTCTCAGCAGAGCCATTGACGGCCTCCACCTCCTGCTGAAGCAGCTTCACCTCCTTCTCTCCGTCCTGGATTCTCTGCTGGATGTTTAGTCGACTCCCCTCCAGCTCTCTCTGCCTCTCAGTCCTCTCTGCTGCAGCTGACACCGTGTTGTGTCCTTTGTGTTCGTCCACAGAGCAGATATAACAGATACTCTGCTGATCAGTGCGGCAGAACAGCTTCATCACCTCGTCGTGACGAGAGCAGATGTTCTCCTGGAGCTTCTTGGAGGGCTCCACCAGCTTGTGTTTTTTAAAGACAGGTGATTCATAATGAGGCTGGAGGTGTTGGTCACAGTAAGAGGCCAGACACACGAGGCAGGACTTACAGGCTCTCAGTTTCCTCCCAGTGCAGAAATCACAGGCCACATCTCCAGCTCCAGCATAGCAGAGATCAGCAGGAGCAGGTGGGGGTCCAGTCTTCTTCAGCTCCTCCACTAAAGCTGCTAACATGGTGTTTTTCAGCAGGACAGGCCTCGGTGTGAAGCTCTGCCTGCACTGAGGGCAGCTGTGGATCTTCTTCTCATCCTCTCCGTCCCAGAAGCCTTTAATACACTTCATGCAGTAGCTGTGTCCACAGGGAGTAGCCACCGGATCCTTCAGTAGATCCAGACAGATGGAACAAGATAACATTTCCCGGTCCAGCTGAACTCCTTTCTGCGCCATTTCACCTCTCAGTAGCAGCGAGTGTGTGAGTTTCACTTCCTGAGATATGAAACTAGTGTGACAGGTTATCTGAACAGCATGTGTGTGTGCAGTGAATGTGGCCTATCAGCTCTCGTGCTTTACCCACATGTTGGTTACACCCCTCCTCCTCAGTGTGGCTCTGAAGGGGAGGAACCAGGAAGTACAGAGTGGAGCTGGCTGTGTCTGAGAGCAGGAAGAAGAGGGAGGGCTTATCAAACTCTGACTCATTCCAGAAGGAGGAGCAGCGCTCAGACTCTGACCTACATATGGTCATTTGAGTATTTATTCCATATCCTTGATATCAGACGGCAGCCGCCTACAGTTGGCTCTTTGATTTCACTTGTCACTTGGTCACTAGTTTGACACTCTGCTTTACTAGTTAAATAAAACATTATACTAGTCACTCTTTTTCAGCAACTAGTGGCACTTTTGTCTGACTAGTTACCACATAGGCCTTACTAGTTACGCCAGGAGCAGCACTAGTAGCATCAAAGTCCCAACATGTAAGCTTTTTGATGAACTAGTGACCCTCTGACCGTACTAGCGACACTAAAAATCTTACAAGTTAACTAGTGCGCTGCAAAAGCTCTGACTAGTTAACTAGTTACAAAAAAGAAGCAGAACTAGTTAACTAGTGGGGCTCAAAATGTGTACACCTTATACTACGGCCAGTAGGCTATAATACACACACACACACACACACACACACACACACACACACAGACACACACACACACACACACACACACACACACACACACACACACACACACACACACACACACACACACACACACACGAAAAGGACTATTTCTCCTTTGTGTTGCAAATGCCTAAACACCTTTCATCCAGCCAACACATTTCCAGTCTCCAGTCCAGTAGGTCCCGTGGTGCCCAGTGCTTCATGAGCAGAGGTGCTGTATAATACTCGTGGTTATGAAGACACTCTTATTTTTATTTTTTGCATCGGCTGCATGTTAATACAGACGCATGTGAAGAATCCCCCCCCCTCCCCCTGCTTGTAGAGACTATGAAGTATCAGCATTAACAGTCTGTCGTCTCATGCCTTGTGACTTGTGCAAAACCCCTACACACACACACACACACACACACACACACACACACACACACACACACACACACACACACACACACACACACACACACACACACACACACACACACACACACACACGCCAGTCAGATTTTTTTTCCTTGCATCACAACAACAAGACACATATTTAAAGAGGCCCTATTATGCTTTTTTGGGGGGGTTACCCTTGACTGTTATGTGTTCTATAGGTTTCTGTGCATGTCAATGGTCTGCAGAGGCTAAAATCCCTGTGTCCCCTCAATTGGACTCCTTTGTTTACTCCAACACATTGTGCATGATAGACTAAGGGGGCGGGACATCTCTAAGAACCAATCACATCAGAGCCAGCCAGCTCAGCAATCAGAGCACACTGGGCTCTGGTTTCAGACGGAGGGTGAAAAGAGGGATACATTTGGGCTTTCTGAACATTAAAGCATGTAAACATCTAGGGGCACAACATACGAATATGAGGGCATAATTCTTTTAAGACAAGAAACAAACATTTGATATAATATTCAATCACAATTTGGGATTTTACCCCGTATTTAATTTCAGGATTGTTTGTGCACATAAAGAGTGCCTCAGTCTTATTTAACAATTCTTTTTTTAAAGGTAATCATTAATATTTACTCTTCAGCACGTGATTTGGCTCGATGACAATGTCGATATATTATTATAGCAGGTGGATTCATAGACTGTTTGACTTGTGGAGAAACCCATGGACCATGTAGAGTTCATAATCACAAACACATTTGAGTGTACTCACCTAAAAATGACCTTTTTACAGATGTATTTAATGTGGTCTTTCCAGGACACACACACACACACACACACACATACACACACACACACACACACACACACACACACACACACACACACACACACACACACACACACACACACACACACACACACAGCCTGTAACCTATGGACTACTACTGCCCCACCTCATCGTGTACAAAATGGCCTCTGGTTACTGTGATTTATTTTTATTTTTTAAAGCTAATTTAGAAAACACTACCAAACAGTGTGTCGTTGCTGTAATGTAATGTAAGGCTGACTTCCCCACATTTCACCCCCCCCCCCCCCCCCCCCCCCCCTTCTGCCCGACAACACTACGGACGCTGAAATGAAATGTTTTTTGTGTATTTTTGTTTAGAGAGAAAAGGGCTCTCGGTCAAATCACACAAATGTCATGGTCACTATTACAATATTAAGACTGCGGAAATGCAATGTAAGGCATCATGATGACACAATCGTAAATGAAAGCGTGGTATATTAAATGCATTAAAAATATATATATGACTGTGATTTGAAGAGAGGGTTCACATTTGTTTGTGATGCCTTACATGTTTAACTCCCTATATCCAGCCACAAAGCACCCGTTCTGTTACTCTCCCACGCGTAAGGATTTGCACTTTTACATAGAAGCCTATTTAAGTTATTTTGAATTTAAAAATCGCAAATTTTTCGGGAATATTTGTACAGGTTGTGTAAATGGTTGTGTATAACTGTTGCTGTTTAACAGTTTCTTTTGAGTTCAACTGTAAATGACATCTGAATTTCCTCCTCTTCTTCCTCTTCCTCTTCCTCATGCCTTGATTCTCCCAACTCTTTTTTTTTTTTTAATAAATGTCGCATTAACAGCTCCTCGTGGTTCCATGTTTTATTTTGAAATGGTGTCAAAAATTATGCCTGTGTGACTTTTTCTGTAGAATGTTCTTTTTGTAGTTTCTGTATAAACTGTAAACATGAAGTAATCCCGCTGAAAATATTAAAGCCTAAAGGTGTTTTCGCCTGCAGAAGAAAAACGAGATCTTTGGGAATCCTTACTGAGCCAACAACAGCGGTGTAAAGTAACTAAGTACATTTACTCAAGTACTGAACTCAAGTACAATTCTGAGTACTTCTACTTTTACTCAAGTACCAGATCTGAGTACTTCTACTTTTACTTGAGTAACATTTTGAATGCAGGACTTTTACTGTAACAGAGTATGGCAATTGTAATTAAATAAAGTACTTGAATAAATGTACTTTATGATAAAAGGTAAACATCTATCCAGAAACATTTTAACAAGGCCAAGGTTGGGAGATACCACACATAACAAAACACTGCAGATAATAAATGTATGCCAATATATATATATATACTCAAGTCATTTGTTATATTTATAGAATGTTTCCTTTGCATTTGTTTTCAAAATTGGCTCTATTTTTTTCCATTATATCAGTTTTTATACAATTATTTTCATTCTGAGTGTTAATAAAGTTGAGTTGTGGAGACTGTTCTGTTAATGTCATTGTACAGGTAGGAGCAAAATGAAAAGCAATCCTGTCCGTGTATATCTTCACATCAACAGCAACAGCAATATGGTTATACGTACATACATTTGCATACATACGATAAATAAATGCAGTTCAAATCACAGTGTTTAAAAACAGACAGGAAGTGAAATGTGCATATCAGAGGTGATCACTTAACGGGTTATGGTTAGAAAGGATCCGTCTTGTGTAAAACTCTCGCGAGAGTTTGGCTGAATGTCTACGTTTGGCAGGCAGCCTTTCAGTTACGATCGTTAACATCAGTTGGCCACAGCAAATGATGGCGAGAAGCTAAACTATCTATTATGTCAATGATAGGGAGTGTGATTGTTGAAATAGGGTGTTAGCGGTCTTGCTGGTGTTCAAAGAAGAATGACAACAGCACTGTAGATCACCAACACTATGGTTTATTTTTTATTCACAGGCAAGTCAACGTTGTCGCAGTCAAAGTCCCAAGATAGCTCCTGGTGCAATAAAATGTTCCCTTGCAGTGTTTTACTATTATGTCTGATGTTTCTCTATTAATATTGCTGCTGCTGCATTAATGTGTATGTTGCATCATGTTAGGGGAGAGCGGGGTAATGTGAGACATTTTTTACATTTGCTCTCCTGTAGGCGAGCTAAAATGATATATCAGTAAAATTTACACATTTCCCATTAATTCAGGATGTTTCCTAGCACTGGAAATGATCAGAATGTCTTCAGGACAAAGGGCAGTGAAAATATGATTGTTTTTTAAAAAGTGGTCTTGTGTCTCACTTTACCCCAGCTAAGGGGTGAACTGAGACAGACTAGAGAAATCAAGGGGGTAAAGTGAACCACTTACCTTTTCCACTTTTAAACTACCAAAACAACACATGTTGTAACAGTTAGAATCCTGACAGATAGATTGACAACCACACATTCCAAAACTAATGTCGGATGCGCAACATAATCATGGGGATTGGTCAATTTAGCACATTTTTTAAACAAAGTAACTCCAAACAAAGTCAAATACAACATAATATATTTCAAAGTGCTTTAATAAACATTCAATTAACCATTTAACCAGTTAGATTAGAACACGATATGATATGAACATCAGCCGCATATTTAAACAAGGCCTACTCTACATTCCAGCCCTGAAGGTTACAGGGAAAGGTGAAGAGTTGCTCTCTCCGTGTTGTTCCTCCAGGCCTATTAGGTTGAGGCAGCTTCTTCACCACATCACCTTTAGGAACATGTGCCACATCCTTTTCTTTCATAGCAAACGTGGGTCTCTCCCACTCTCTGTTGTTTCCCTGGGTTTTTCTGAGGAATTGGGTTAGTATTTCGTCCCCCTCAACCTTCTCAACCATGCCAACATAACGGATACTTCGGTGTTTTGTGGCAAAGTTGACGAGGACGAAGTCACCCACGGACAGATCTTTGTTTCCGGGGTCACTCCTCTCATCTTCAGAGCTCTCAAAATCATCCTCAAATGGGACAGGGTCATCACTCTCCTCCGAGCTGCTATCTATGATTTTCTTCTTGGGTGCCTTCTTTTTCGGTTTTCCCTTTTCTTTGCTATTTTGCTTTTTCCCTGCCAGTTTCTTTTGTCTCTCTTCATAAGCCTGTTCTATGATTTGCTTCTCTGGAGTATCTGTTAAGATGGCTGTCTTCACACACTTTCGTTTTGTTTGTCCTCTGGGGGGACATTTTGAAAGTGGTATGATTTCCTGAGGAGACACATATCCAGATCGTGAGACAGCTGGCGAGGCACATCCATGTGGACCATGCAAAGTGGATGGAATAGCATCAGCGAGTGGAATAGCATCTGCAGCAGGTGGTTCATCTGCAGGGGGTGGATAATCTGCAGGCCGTGGACCATCCGGATCATCTGAAGTGGATGGACCAGTGGATGCAGGCCGCAGCTCAGGGTTTGGCCGGTCTGACACCATGGATGGTGCAAACGCCTCCTCAGGGAAAATATCTCTGTTATATGGGAAGATCCCAGTGGACTTGAAGCCAGAGGTGATATTGCGTGTGTCACTGCTGACAAGAAGGCCTCGTTCACAAATCCTGCAATCTGATAGATGGAGACTGTTTTGCCAGGGTTAGATCTCATCCACCCATCAAGAGCTCGGCTGTATAGGGTCTTGAACGGGCCATACACCGTCACGTCGAGAGGCTGCAAGCGATGGGATGTGTGGGGTGGGAGGGTGAGCAGAACAATACCATTACTCTTTGCTTTCTCCACTGCCTTGAGTGAGATGTGAGCTCTCAGATTATCCAGGATTAGCAGCATGGGATGGTCAGGAGTGCACTTAGTGTGCTTTATCAAGTGATCGAGGAACTCAGGCCAGGTGTCTTCGTTCATCCATCCTGTTCTGGTGGAGGCACCTTTGGCTCCTGGAGGTGCTCCTATCATGAAGTCGTCCTTAAACCTAACTCTGGGGAAGACAAACATGGGAGGTATGGCATTCCCAGCAGCATTCACTGCACACACCACAGTCACCAGTTCTCCTCTCTCAGCTGATGTGATAGAACCAACTTGCTTTTTCCCTTTCTCTGTCACAACCTGAATCAAGTAGAAAGTTTAGAATCAATGGCATGTGCAATCAGTAGGCTACTATTGGTCTAAAGGTACATTTTATTTTGTTGCAGTCCATTCATTTTTTTCTAGTTCACAGGCTCACAACATTACTAATAGCATTAGTTTCAGCATTCTGCCAATAGCTAGCTGGTCATTATCACAAGCCACTCAGTATCAGTCTGCTGCTCTCTAGTAGCTTACCTGCCGTGGCTTTTGTACTGTAAAGACGCCTGTTTCATCCACATTGTAAATCATGTGTGGAGGAAATGTGTGTCTGTTAAAGAAGAGAGGCAAGGGAAGAACCTTATCAGAATCAAAACCAAATCTTACAGGTAAAGCCTCCATAAAACATTTGCAACTAAAGAATTAATTCTGTCACCTGTCCATCACTACAGCCAGATTTGTAAAGAACTCCCCCACTGTAGTCTTATTGAAGGCTGTAGCCCTTCCCAGGGATGTTGCCTCCGGAGTTCGGACAGAGAGATGGCGACGGGCTAGAAAGCTGCCAAACCACTCTACTCCTAAAGAGTGGACAATTCGTTATTATAAGATAAGCTTTGTGGCAAGATCAGTTGGCCTAAGTTGACCTACAGAATCATGTGATCTCTTGCGCACCCTAGCCTACCTGCACATTGTTTCTCCATCCAATTGGCAGGGACAGGGATATGGTTTTTGTCTGCATATTCAAATGCCAGTTCACGGCACTTAACTGGAGCAAGGCCATGGAACTGGTCAGCCAGTTGTTTTAAATGTTGGGCAAGCTCCTCCTCCATCTCATCTGTCAGTATTCTTTTTGCCTCAGCTACTGCACCCCAGGCTACTGATTTAACTCTCCCTTTCTCTATTTTCTTAATGAATCTTTGGAGGGTTGTCTTGTCGATATTTCGTTCCTTTCCTGCTTGTCTTAAGGACTTCTTTCCTTGCATGACCTCTGCAGCTGCACTCTCCATCTCTGTGAGGGGTGTTTGGCCCCAAGATGTCGTCCTGATGTATCGTCTTGGCATGATGACTTTTCTACAATGTTTATGACATTAAAATTAAAACATATGTATTGTAATATTAGACTAAAATATATATAAGACTAAACTTAACTTGTGCTTCATGTCGGGGTAAAGTGAGACACTGTCTCACTTTACCCCACAGCATCTGTCTCACTTTACCCCACAGCCACCATTTTAGAAAAAACAACATCTCTAGGCAATTCAGGCTAATCTTTAACTAGCATCAATCACATGGTTTTATATGTTGGAAGTTCATCAACATGTATGATATAAGTTTTTCAACCTGAATCAATTTGCTTTGATACTACAGTTGATTACGTTCGCAGTAAGAAAATTTACTTTTACATGCAACAAACACATTTTTGTGAAAAAAAATACTTACCACAGAACCAGCACCAACTTCTCCTTCATGACAAGTGGGGGGTGGGAAGGGGTTGAAAACATTATGGTCACATGACCGCAAATTTGTTTCTTTGCCTAGTTACAGCGGGTGTCTCACATTACCCGGTGTCCCACATTACCCCGCTCTCCCCTACTGCTGTAGATGTGTTTCCGAGACGCTACGATTACAACGAGAGTTACAACGAGAACGTGACGTCATATTTACACTGGACGGATCCTTTCTAGCCATAACACACTTAATGCTGGCAGCTATATTTGTTTATCTGTAAGTAACGTGTTTTGTGAAACATGTCACGGTAGAGGCACAAGATACAACTAGGAAATGCATTTCCTGCTGAAAATGCGTGCAAATGCTGTAAGCTGCGCACATTTGTTGCTGAATTTAGCTGAAAAAGCTGAATATTGTAACAGTTGAATGACTGTAGCTGCTTTTAGCTACAAACGGCTGAACTTAGCGGAGAAATGCTTTGAATCAGAATTGTTACAGCTCAAATGCACTGACTTTGTTGTAAGCTTGAAAGTGAAATGTTAAACTGGAAGAGTAGGACAAATAGGGATGAAGCTTAATATTTCAAAGAGAAGTTGAAAAGGTTTAAACAACGACAGTAAATGTGTATTAAAGCAACCCTCCTGTGATATATAGCTATGCGTACAAAGATGTTTCAGTGAGGGAGGGGTCAGACTGAGTGAGGAGGAGCTCTGTGCTTTGTTTCAGGAGGAAACTCAGTTTTAGTCTCAGATCACTTCCACATGTTCTCCATCAGCTTCGTATGGCACCTTGGACATAACACAAGAAGAACATCCTGTTTTTGTTTTTGAAAGACAAACCTTTATTAATGATCCAAACATTTCATTTGATCACACATCCCATCAGTAAAGTGTGTTCAATGATTTCATGATCAGTTTCTCTTTATCCACACCATGAATGTGTTTCATCTCAGCTATTTCAAACAGAACCAGACATGATGTTCTTATTGATTATTATCATGATAAGTTATGTTCTATAAAACATCAGAGTACCCACTTTCTATTTGGACAACAACAACAACAACAACAATTAGTCTGCAAAACAATAACTGTAATATTATAAAATGTATTTCCCGAGCAAAGACTCGAAGCTATTTACAGCAGAATAATAAATGATGTACTTATTGATTATGATCATGACGGTAAGTAATATCATTTTAAATAAACATGTGATGAGGAAATAAGTGTTATAACCATCTGGGAACTCATGTGTTAGTTAATTTGGGCAACAATAACATTTAATCTGTCAGAATAATACATGTGATTATAAATGTCTCTGTTGTTTTAGAACCAGAATAAAATGTGTAGAATAAAAGAAGCTCTGCTGCTTTCTCTCTGAAGACTCGTGCATTACAAGAGAAACAACAACAAGAATCAAAAGAAATATCCAACACAGATTTAGAGCAAAGTTTACAAATCAGTTCAGGTGAACAAGGATCCTCCTGAGCAGTGACAGCCTCCATGGCTACACAGACACAGGAAGGAGCCGGAAGAAAGTCCAACATCTACAGAACAACTCGTGAGAAGATGTTGAAGCACATCCCATCATGTTTGATTGACAGCTGATCTCTGCAGTGAAGACATGGACAATCAGCTCTGATGGACACACGGTGAGTTTAAGAAGTAGAAGAGTTCCTCCAAGGACTTCAGGCTATTTGAGTTTACAAAACTCAGCAGTATCTCCATAACCATAAAGATAAACTCCAGCATGTAGCGGCTGAGTGAACGTGGTCTGGACTCTGTGGAGGAGAGTCATGGTTTCAGAGACGCTGTAGAAGGACAGAACACCTGCTCTGTGATCCAGGTACACTCCTACTCTGGAGGACGGAGGACCTGAGACGGGAGTGCTGATACTGTTGTAAAGAAATGAATAACTGTTTTGGTCACAAACTAAGGACCAAGATTTATCATTGTATCCAAATAAACTTTCCCACCCTGCTCTGCTGATATTCTTGTATGCGACTGCTACATCAACTCCTCTCCCTCTCCGCTCCACCTCCCAGTAACAACGTCCAGTCAGACTCTCTCTACTCAGGACCTGACGATACCCAGTGAATCTGTCTGGGTGACGAGAATAAGACTGATGTTGTTTCATGTGTGTTGCTTTTCTGCTCCCCTCAGATAATAGCAGCTGTCTGTGTGCTGTGTTTGGATCCAGAGTGATCTCCTGTGAATATGTTAAGAACCCAGCTCTGGTGGTGGGCTCTGCTGCTGGCAGTAAAACCTCCACTTCAGTCGGTGAGACGTTTGTCCATTCCTCTCTCAGGAGGTCCTGTAGTTTGTCTCTGACTGCTGACAGGGCCGCCGTCACGTCCTCAAAGTAGCTCAGAGGACGGATGTTGATGCTGGAGGAGTGTGGAGCTTCACTGAGGGCTGGCAGTGAGGAGGGGTAGCTGAGCAGAAAGTGGTTGTGGTCCTCTGTGTGAGACAGCAGCTTCAGCTCAGCGTCTCTCCTCTTCAGCTCAGAGATCTCCTGCTCCAGCTTCTCCTGGAGCTCTCTGACTCCACTCACTTCTCTCTCCTGCTGGGATCTGAGCTGCTGCTTCACATCAGAGCTTCTTTTCTCCATGAGACGGATCAGCTCAGTGAACATCTTCTCACTGCCCTCCACTGCTTTATCAGCAGAGCCATTGACGGCCTCCACCTCCTGCTGAAGCAGCTTCACCTCCTTCTCTCCGTCCTGGATTCTCTGCTGGATGTTTAGTCGACTCCCCTCCAGCTCTCTCTGCCTCTCAGTCCTCTCTGCTGCAGCTGACACCGTGTCGTGTCCTTTGTGTTCGTCCATAGTGCAGATATAACAGATACTCAGCTGATCAGTGCGGCAGAACAGCTTCATCACCTCGTCGTGACGAGAGCAGATGTTCTCCTGGAGCTTCTTGGAGGGCTCCACCAGCTTGTGTTTTTTTAATTGAGCTACGTTATAATGAGACTGGAGGTGTTTCTTGCAGTAAGATATAAGACACACGAGGCAGGACTTACAGGCTATCAGTTTCCTCCCAGTACAGACATCACAGGCCACGTCTCCAGCTCCAGCATAGCAGAGATCAGCAGGAGCAGGTGGGGGTCCAGTCTTCTTCAGCTCCTCCACTAAAGCTGCTAACATGGTGTTTTTCAGCAGGACAGGCCTCGGTGTGAAGCTCTGCCTGCACTGAGGGCAGCTGTGGATCTTCTTCTCATCCTCTCCGTCCCAGAAGCCTTTAATACACTTCATGCAGTAGCTGTGTCCACAGGAAGTGGTCACCGGATCCTTCAGTAGATCCAGACAGATGGAACAAGATAACAGTTCCCGGTCCAGCTGAACTCCTTTCTGCGCCATTTCACCTCTCAGTAGCAGCGAGTGTGTGAGTTTCACTTCCTGAAAGCTGAAACTAGTGTGGCTGGTTATCTGAACAGCATGTGTGTGTGCAGTGAATGTGGCCTATCAGCTCTTGTACTTTACCCACATGTTGGTTACACCCCTCCTCCTCAGTGTGGATCTGAAGGGGAGGAACCAGGAAGTACAGAGTGGAGCTGGCTGTGTCTGAGAGCAGGAAGAAGAGGGAGGGCTTATCAAACTCTGACTCATTCCAGAAGGAGGAGCAGCGCTCAGACTCTGACCTACATATGGCCATTTGAGTATTTATTCCATATCCTTGATATCAGACGGCAGCTGCCTACTCTAGTTGGCTCTTTGATTTCACTTGTTAGATATGGTCACTAGTTTGACACTCTGCTTTACTAGTTAAATAAAACATTATACCAGTCACTCTTTTTCAGCAACTAGTGGCACTTTTGTCTGACTAATTACCACATAGGCCTTACTAGTTACGCCAGGAGCAGCACTAGTAGCATCAAAGTCCCAACATGTAAGCTTTTTGATGAACTAGTGACCCTCTGACCGTACTAGCGACACTAAAAATCTTACAAGTTAACTAGTGCGCTGCAAAAGCTCTGACTAGTTAACTAGTTACAAAAAAGAAGCAGAACTAGTTAACTAGTGGGGCTCAAAATGTGTACACCTTATACTACGGCCAGTAGGCTATAATACACACACACACACACACACACACACACACACACACACACACACACACACACACACACACACACACACACACACACACACACACACACACACACACACACACACACACACACACACACACACACACACACACACACACACACACACACGAAAAGGACTATTTCTCCTTTGTGTTGCAAATGCCTAAACACCTTTCATCCAGCCAACACATTTCCAGTCTCCAGTCCAGTAGGTCCCGTGGTGCCCAGTGCTTCATGAGCAGATGTGCTGTATAATACTCTTGGTTATGAAGACACTCTTATTTTATTTTTTGCATCGGCTGCATGTTAATACAGACGCATGTGAAGAATCCCCCCCCCTCCCCCTGCTTGTAGAGACTATGAAGTATCAGCATTAACAGTCTGTCGTCTCATGCCTTGTGACTTGTGCAAAACCCCTACACACACACACACACACACACACACACACACACACACACACACACACACACACACACACACACACACACACACACACACACAAACACGCCAGTCAGATTTTTTCCTTGCATCACAACAACAAGACACATATTTAAAGAGGCCCTATTATGCTTTTTTGGGGGGTTACCCTTGACTGTTATGTGTTCTATAGGTTTCTGTGCATGTCAATGGTCTGCAGAGGCTAAAATCCCTGTGTCCCCTCAATTGGACTCCTTTGTTTACTCCAACACATTGTGCATGATAGACTAAGGGGGCGGGACATCTCTAAGAACCAATCACATCAGAGCCAGCCAGCTCAGCAATCAGAGCAGACTGGGCTCTGGTTTCAGACGGAGGGTGAAAAGAGGGATACATTTGGGCTTGCTGAACATTAAAGCATGTAAACATCTAGGGGCACAACATACAAATATGAGGGCATAATTCTTTTAAGACAAGAAACAAACATTTGATATAATATTCAATCACAATTTGGGATTTTACCCCGTATTTAATTTCAGGATTGTTTGTGCACATAAACAGTGCCTCAGTCTTATTTAACAATTCTTTTTTTAAAGGTAATAATTAATATTTACTCTTCAGCACGTGATTTGGCTCGATGACAATGTCGATATATTATTATAGCAGGTGGATTCATAGACTGTTTGACTTGTGGAGAAACCCTTGGACCATGTAGAGTTCATAATCACAAACACATTTGAGTGTACTCACCTAAAAATGACCTTTTTACAGATGTATTTAATGTGGTCTTTCCAGGACACACACACACACACACACACACACACACACACACACACACACACACACACACACACACACACACACACACACACACACACACACACACACACACACACACACACACACACACACAGCCTGTAACCTATGGACTACTACTGCCCCACCTCATCGTGTACAAAATGGCCTCTGGTTACTGTGATTTATTTTTATTTTTTAAAGCTAATTTAGAGAACACTACCAAACAGTGTGTCGTTGCTGTAGTGTAATGTAAGGCTGACTTCCCCACATTTCACCCCCCCCCCCCCCCCCCCCCTTCTGCCCGACAACACTACGGACGCTGAAATGAAATGTTTTTTTAGTATTTTTGTTTAGAGAGAAAAGGGCTCTCGGTCAAATCACACAAATGTCATGGTCACTATTACAATATTAAGACTGCGGAAATGCAATGTAAGGCATCATGATGACACAATCGTAAATGAAAGCGTGGTATATTATTAAATGCATTAAAAATATATATATGACTGTGCTTTGAAGAGAGGGTTCACATGTGTTTGTGATGCCTTACATGTTTAACTCCCTATATCCAGCCACAAAGCACCCGTTCTGTTACTCTCCCACGCGTAAGGATTTGCACTTTTACATAGAAGCCTATTTAAGTTATTTTGAATTTAAAAATCGCAAATTTTTCGGGAATATTTGTACAGGTTGTGTAAATGGTTGTGTATAACTGTTGCTGTTTAACAGTTTCTTTTGAGTTCAACTGTAAATGACATCTGAATTTCCTCCTCTTCTTCCTCCTCCTCTTCCTCATGCCTTGATTCTCCCAACTCTTTTTTTTTTTTAATAAATGTCGCATTAACAGCTCCTCGTGGTTCCATGTTTTATTTTGAAATGGTGTCAAAAATTATGCCTGTGTGACTTTTTCTGTAGAACATTCTTTTTGTAGTTTCTGTATAAACTGTAAACATGAAGTAATCCCGCTGAAAATATTAAAACCTAAAGGTGTTTTCGCCTGCACAAGAAAAACGAGATCTTTGGGAATCCTTACTGAGCCAACAGCAGCGGTGTAAAGTAACTAAGTACATTTACTCAAATACTGAATTCAAGTACAATTCTGAGTACTTCTACTTTTACTCAAGTACCAGATCTGAGTACTTCTACTTTTACTTGAGTAACATTTTGAATGTAGGACTTTTACTGTAACAGAGTATGGCAATTGTAATTAAATAAAGTACTTGAATAAATGTACTTTATGATAAAAGGTAAAACTCTATCCAGAAACATTTTAACAAGGCCAAGGTTGGGAGATACCACACATAACAAAACACTGCAGATAATAAATGTATGCCAATATATATATACTCAAGTCATTTGTTATATTTATAGAATTTTTCCTTTGCATTTGTTTCAAAATTGGCTCTATTTTTTTCCATTATATCAGTTTTTATACAATTAATTTAACTCTGAGTGTTAATAAAGTTGAGTTTTGGAGACTATTCAATTAATGTCATTGTACAGGTAGGAGCAAAATTAAAAAGCAATCCTGTCCATGTATATCTACACATCAACAGCAACAGCAATATGGTTATACGTACACACATTTGCATACATACGATAAATAAATGCAGTTCAAATCACAGTGTTTAAAAACAGACAGGAAGTGAAATGTGCATGTCAGAGGTGATCACTTAACGGGTTATGGTTAGAAAGGATCCGTCTTGTTTAAAACTCTCGCAAGAGTTTGGCTGAATGTCACGTGGCTGAATGTTTACGTTTGGCAGGCAGCCTTTCAGTTACAATCGTTAACATCAGTTGGCCACAGCAAATGATGGCGAGAAGCTAAACTATCTATTAATTATGTCAATGACAGGGAGTGTGATTGTTGAAATAGGGTGTTAGCGGTCTTGCTGGTGTTCAAAGAAGAATGACAACAGCACTGTAGATCACCAACACTATGGTTTATTTTTTATTCACAGGCAAGTCAACGTTGTCGCAGTCAAAGTCCCAAGATAGCTCCTGGTGCAATAAAATGTTCCCTTGCAGTGTTTTACTATTATGTCTGATGTTTCTCTATTAATATTGCTGCTGCATTAATGTGTATGTTGCATCATGTTAGTTACTGCTGTAGATGTGTTTCCGAGACGCTACGATTACAACGAGAGTTACAACGAGAACGTGACGTCATATTTACACTGGACGGATCCTTTCTAGCCATAACACACTTAATGCTGGCAGCTATATTTGTTTATCTGTAAGTAACGTGTTTTGTGAAACATGTCACGGTAGAGGCACAAGATACAACTAGGAAATGCATTTCCTGCTGAAAATGCGTGCAAATGCTGTAAGCTGCGCACATTTGTTGCTGAATTTAGCTGAAAAAGCTGAATATTGTAACAGTTGAATGACTGGAGCTGCTTTTAGCTACAAACGGCTGAACTTAGCGGAGAAATGCTTTGAATCAGAATTGTTACAGCTCAAATGCACTGACTTTGTTGAAAGCTTGAAAGTGAAATGTTAAACTCGAAGAGTAGGACAAATAGGGATGAAGCTTAATATTTCAAAGAGAAGTTGAAAAGGTTTAAACAACGACAGTAAATGTGTATTAAAGCAACCCTCCTGTGATATATAGCTATGCGTACAAAGATGTTTCAGTGAGGGAGGGGTCAGACTGAGTGAGGAGGAGCTCTGTGCTTTGTTTCAGGAGGAAACTCAGTTATAGTCTCAGATCACTTCCACATGTTCTCCATCAGCTTCGTATGGCACCTTGGACATAACACAAGAAGAACATCCTGTTTTTGTTTTTGAAAGACAAACCTTTATTAATGATCCAAACATTTCATTTGATCACACATCCCATCAGTAAAGTGTGTTCAATGATTTCATGATCAGTTTCTCTTTCTCCACACCATGAATGTGTTTCATCTCAGCTATTTCAAACAGAATCAGACATGATGTCCTTATTGATTATTATCATGATAACTTATGTTCTATAAAACATCAGAGTACCCACTTTCTATTTGGATAACAACAACAACAACAACAACAATTAGTCTGCAAAACAATAACTGTAATATTATAAAATGTATTTCCCGGGCAAAGACTCTAAGCTATTTACAGCAGAATAATAAATGATGTACTTATTGATTATGATCATGACAGGAAGTAATATCATTTTAAATAAACATGTGATGATGAAATAAGTGTTATAACCATCTGGGAACTCATGTGTTAGTTAATTTGGGCAACAATAACATTTAATCTGTCAGAATAATACATGTGATTATAAATGTCTCTGTTGTTTTAGAACCAGAATAAAATGTGTAGAATAAAAGAAGCTCTGCTGCTTTCTCTCTGAAGACTCGTGCATTACAAGAGAAACAACAACAAGAATCTAAAGAAATATCCAACACAGATTTAGAGCAAAGTTTACAAATCAGTTCTGGTGAACAAGGATCCTCCTGAGCAGTGACAGCCTCCATGGCTACACAGACACAGGAAGGAGCCGGAAGAAAGTCCAACATCTACAGAACAACTCGTGAGGAGATGTTGAAGCACATCCCATCATGTTTGATTGACAGCTGATCTCTGCAGTGAAGACATGGACAATCAGCTCTGATGGACAAACGGTGAGTTTAAGAAGTAGAAGAGTTCCTCCAAGGACTTCAGGCTATTTGAGTTTACAAAACTCAGCAGTGGCTCCATAATAAAGCCGAACTCCAGCATGTAGCGGCTGAGTGAACGTGGTCTGGACTCTGTGGAGGAGAGTCATGGTTTCAGAGACGCTGTAGAAGGACAGAACACCTGCTCTGTGATCCAGGTACACTCCTACTCTGGAGGACGGAGGACCTGAGACGGGAGGGTTGATGCTGTTGTAAAGAAATGAATAACTGTTTTGGTAACAAACTAAGGACCAAGATTTATCATTTTCTCCAAATCCACTTTCATCCCCTGCTCTGCTGATATTCTTGTATGCGACTGCTACATCAACTCCTCTCCCTCTCCACTCCACCTCCCAGTAACAACGTCCAGTCAGACTCTCTCTACTCAGGACCTGACGATACCTAGTGAATCTGTCTGGGTGACTAGAATAAGACTGATGTTGTTTCATGTATGTTGCTTTTCTGCTCCCCTCAGATAATACCAGCCGTGTCTCTGCTGTGTTTGGATCCAGAGTGATCTCCTGTGAATATGTTAAGAACCCAGCTCTGGTGGTGGGCTCTGCTGCTGGCAGTAAAACATCCACTTCAGTCGGTGAGACGTTTGTCCATTCCTCTCTCAGGACGTCCTGTAGTTTGTCTCTGACTGCTGACAGGGCCTCCGTCACGTCCTCAAAGTATCTCAGAGGACGGATGTTGATGCTGGAGGAGTGTGTTGCTTCACTGAGGGCTGGCAGTGAGGAGGGGTAGCTGAGCAGAAAGTGTTTGTGGTCCTCTGTGTGAGACAGCAGCTTCAGCTCAGCGTCTCTCCTCTTCAGCTCAGAGATCTCCTGCTCCAGCTTCTCCTGGAGCTCTCTGACTCCACTCACTTCTCTCTCCTGCTGGGATCTGAGCTGCTGCTTCACATCAGAACTTCTTTTCTCCATGAGACGGATCAGCTCAGTGAACATCTTCTCACTGTCCTCAACTGCTTTCTCAGCAGAGCCATTGACGGCCTCCACCTCCTGCTGAAGCAGCTTCACCTCCTTCTCTCCGTCCTGGATTCTCTGCTGGATGTTTAGTCGACTCCCCTCAAGCTCTCTCTGCCTCTCAGTCCTCTCTGCTGCAGCTGACACCGTGTCGTGTCCTTTGTGTTCGTCCATAGTGCAGATATAACAGATACTCTGCTGATCAGTGCGGCAGAACAGCTTCATCACCTCGTCGTGACGAGAGCAGATGTTCTCCTGGAGCTTCTTGGAGGGCTCCACCAGCTTGTGTTTTTTTAATTGAGCTACGTCATAATGAGACTGGAGGTGTTTCTTGCAGTAAGATATAAGACACACGAGGCAGGACTTACAGGCTCTCAGTTTCCTCCCAGTACAGACATCACAGGACACATCTCCAGCTCCAGCATAGCAGAGATCAGCAGGAGCAGGTGGGGGTCCAGTCTTCTTCAGCTCCTCCACTAAAGCTGCTAACATGGTGTTTTTCAGCAGGACAGGCCTCGGTGTGAAGCTCTGCCTGCACTGAGGGCAGCTGTGGATTAGCTCTCCATCCCAGTGCTGTTTAATACACTTCATGCAGTAGCTGTGTCCACAGGGAATAGTGACCGGATCCTTCAGTAGATCCAGACAGATGGAACAAGAGAAGGTTTCCCGGTCCAGCTGAACTCCTTTCTGCGCCATTTCACCTCTCAGTAGCAGCGAGTGTGTGAGTTTCACTTCCTGAGAGCTGAAACTCGTGTGACTGGTTATCTGAACAGCATGTGTGTGTGCAGTGAATGTGGCTTATCAGCTCTTGTACTTTACCCTCATGTTGGTTACACCCAGTGCTTAATTTGTAAATCATAAGGTGCCGGAATGCAAAGTACATATGACAGCTCAGGGATGACGAGACGCGTACAGGTCCCGGAACGTATACAGAAAAGGTGCTGAAAACAACATGAAAATGTCCACTTGCAACGCTGTGGGACTTACAAGCCTCAATTTCAAATAGTATCCATGGTATAAATGTTATGACGATAATTTATAATTGTTTAGGCTAGTACGCACAACATAGGCAAATGCCCACATCACCACAGTTGGGACTTCAGTATACAGCCAGCAATTAATTTCTCAACAGGTTTAACGTGTAAAAAAAATATTTATTAGGCCTATTCAAAGATTGGCACGGCGGCCTATTAATAGACAGTATGTTTGCTCACCATATTTAGTTGTTTAAAACACCCCACATCACGAGCATGTCCGGATTGTCCTCTATCTCTTTTTTTCTGCTTTTACTGCGTGTGTCTGTGGCAGTTCTGTGTCCTTTGGCCACCCAGGACCTCACGTACGGGACTGGATTGAATTTAGCCAGGGGGGGTCCAACAAGATTTAGGAAGAGTAAAGATGACATGGTGGATGTGAGCAAAGAGCTACGGTTGGGAGTGCAAATCAAGTTCATTTGAGAAAATCCGCGCTCACATTCAGCACTTGCAATGGGAATGCTGTTGACAGCAACAAGTAACTCCATCAGCTCATCGGGGGTGTCTTTACCATCTGAGTCTCTGTACGTTCTGTAGGCCCGTATGACTGCGCGCGGGTTGGCAATGTTGAAGCGCTGACACAGTGACTCGACCTCAGTCTCTCCATACAGCGCACCTGCGTCCTCGGGCCAGTATTGTGCGTAAAGCACCTTCAACTCCTCAATGAACTTGTTATATCCAGTTTTATCTGGCATCCGGCCTCCTTGAGATAACATACGGTCCTCCAAGTTCTTGGCCACAGTTAGAAAAAACTGACCTGTCGCTGGACGTCCCACACTCTTCTACGCTCAATGCGCTCTCCTCTCCTACTGAATCTTCCTGCTGTAAGCCAGCTGATGTCGCGGTTCCGCTCGCCTCTTGCTCCGGCTGTTGTACCGGGCTAGTTGATGCCAGGGTACCCACCCTTTGTTGTTGGTGGTCCACCTGGCTGACGGTAGATGGCTCCTGTTCCGGCTGGCGGTGAACCTGACCCGCTGCCCGGGCTTGGCTAGCTGTCGGTTAGCTAGCTGGCTAGCTGTTGCGGCGCTAACCTCCTCCTGGTTTTGACCATCAACATGACCGCTGCAGCTGCCCTCGTCGCTGCTTGTGGAGGCTTTTCTGACTCGTTTTGAAGTGTCTATTACCTCTTCCTTCTTTTTGAAGAAAGACAGTAAATTTAACTGTCTTTTTGACATGCTTGCATTGAATCACCGTTTCTTCCTCTCTGCGACGTGCTCCTCATGTGGCGAATTTCAAAAGTGAAAGACGTTTGTCCGTTGGTCCAGCTTTTTTGTGCGTCAACACAGATCTCCGACTCTTTCAAATCTTAATCTTAATAAACGACATAAAATTCTTGGGATTTTTTCTGTAAATTAATATCTGCATATTTTATTTCATTTGAACCATTTTTTATTTTTATTTTTTGTGAGAGGTACCGGATCTGCCCAAATCGGTGCCGGAACACAGGGTGGCCAAAATGAACAGGATCCGGCTCAAATTAACCACTGGTTACACCCCTCCTCCTCATGTGGATCTGAAGGGGAGGAACCAGGAAATACAGAGTGGAGCTGGCTGTGGCCGTTTCTCAATCGTGAGGATACTGGCTTGGTAGTAGCATACTTCCATGTGTTTGTGATGCCTTACATGTTTAACTCCCTATATCCAGCCACAAAGCACCCCTTCTGTTACTCTCCCACGCGTAAGGATTTGCACTTTTACATAGAAGCCTATTGAAGTTATTTTGAATTTAAAAATTGCACATTTTTCGGGAATATTTGTACAGGTTGTGTAAATGGTTGTGTATAACTGTTGCTGTTTAACAGTTTCTTTTGAGTTCAACTTTAAATGACATCTGAATTTCTTCCTCTTCCTCTTCCTCCTCTTCCTCATGCCTTGATTCTCCCAACTTTTTTTTTTTTTAATAAATGTCGCATTAACAGCTCCTCGTGGTTCCATGTTTTATTTTGAAATGGTGTCAAAAATTATGCCTTTGTGACTTTTTCTGTAGAATGTTCTTTTTGTAGTTTCTGTATAAACTGTAAACATGAAGTAATCCCGCTGAAAATATTAAAGCCTAAAGGTGTTTTCGCCTGCAGAAAAAAAACGAGGTCTTTGGGAATCCTTACTGAGCCAACAGCAGCGGTGTAAAGTAACTAAGTACATTTACTCAAATACTGAATTCAAGTACAATTCTGAGTACTTCTACTTTTACTCAAGTACCAGATCTGAGTACTTCTACTTTTACTTGAGTAACATTTTGAATGTAGGACTTTTACTGTAAAAGAGTATGGCAATTGTAATTAAATAAAGTACTTGAATAAATGTACTTTAAGATAAAAGGTAAAAATCTATCCAGAAACATTTTAACAAGGCCAAGGTTGGGAGATACCACACATAACAAAACACTGCAGATAATAAATGTATGCCAATATATATATACTCAAGTCATTTGTTATATTTATAGAATCTTTCCTTTGCATTTGTTTTCAAAATTGTCACTATTTTTTTCCATTATATCAGTTTTTATACAATTAATTTAATTCTGAGTGTTAATAAAGTTGAGTTGTGGAGACTGTTCTATTAATGTCATTGTACAGGTAGGAGCAAAATGAAAAGCAATCCTGTCCGTGAGGCAAGTCAACGTTGTGGCAGTAAAAGTCCCAAGATAGCTCCTGGTGCAATAAAATGTTCCCTTGCAGTGTTTTACTATTATGTCTGATGTTTCTCTATTAATATTGCTGCTGCATTAATGTGTATGTTGCATCATGTTAGTTACTGCTGTCGATGTGTTTCCGAGACGCTACGATTACAACGAGAGTTACAACGAGAACGTGACGTCATATTTACACAAGACGGATCCTTTTTTGCCATAACCTCATTCCAGGAGGAGGAGCAGCGCTCAGACTCTGACCTACACAGAGCCTCGGTTACAACCTCCTCTTCATTTGAAAAGAGCTTTTAGTTGTAAAATAAGTTGGTAAACTTACAGAATCTGAAGGGGGTTGAATACTTGTTTCCTCCACTGTACATGTATAGCCTCAATGTCCTGAAATAGCTGATTGATTTAATAGTTGGATGTACAGTAAGTCGTTTTTAATGTACGTAGGCCTACTAGTAGTATTGTGTGTGTGTGTGTGTGTGGGGGGGGGGTGCTTTTATATAGAAATCCTTATCCTGTGCTTTTGCACTAAATATGAACCTGAAAACTATATATGTCCTCTTTAATTGATTCCAAAATTATGACTTTTATTTGTAACTTTTGAGCACTTTAAACATCATCCCGTTCGTCAATTGGTAGTCAAACATAGATTAATAACGTTTTTTTGTTATATCCTCATTTTCTATTCCCCTATTTGTGTAGTTGATCATTAGGACTTGTTTTATTTTTCAACTTTTTACCATCCGAATTTGTGTTGTTTGTCAAACAAGTCTTAAAGGTAGGGTAGGTAAGAATGGAGAAACCAGCTCCAGTGCGCTAGAATTTGAAAATACACAGCCGAAAAAAACCTGCCCCTTCCTTCAGACTTCCTTACAGAGCCCCTCCTCCAACACACGCGAATGCGCACGTGACCAATGAGGGCACGAGATAAGTTTGTTGATTGGTTGTGCTTTTTACAGCGCCACGGCTTCCACAGATGACATTTTTTTATGGATTTATTGTCAAAGCACTTAAGATATTCATTGCTATCGGGATGTTAAGAGCATTCCATGGAATATAACAAGAAGTGTTTCTGAAGTGAATTACCTACCCCACCTTTAATATCCGACTCCACATTTATCACATTTCCTAAAATGTTGATTCGTTATAAATGGTGCTAATGAGGGACCTATCCAAAAACAGAAAAATAAAACCACACGTGTTCATATGAGCGTCTGAAAATGTAATAATTAAATGTCATTATCTTTTTCAATATATCTTTCCGAGGACAACACAGTAGTAAAACAAGATCTTCGTAAAATTCTGTATTTAATTGGGTGTTTGTATTAATTAATACAAGTTAATGATTAATGAAGGAAAAAGGCAACACCAGGAACATATCTCCATAGCAACAAGACATTTTCTCTGCTGGCTTTAGAGAGTTAGCTCATTGAAACACCCGATCAGTGATTCATTTTTAATCTGGAAGGTAAGACTCCTGTTCTTTTCTATGAAGTCTGAGCGCTTTGATTACAGCGAGGTGTATGAGGCTGGGTACAGCTGTGATAATACTCTAAGTTTAACGTACAATTACACTGATTTTGATTTGTTGCATGCAGCTAAAGTAAGTCCTGCTTCTGTCTTTGTTCACTGCAGTATTTTCCTTTGTGTTTTTCTAGTCAATACACTGACAACTGATGATAAGTACCTCACACAACCCAACTTCAAAACATCAGAAATATCCCTTTATCAGGAAACAATACACCGACCCTGAACACACCACGAGTAATTAACCTATCGTCATGTTCCCCCTCCATACATGGAAGAATCTGTTGAAGTCAGACACATGTAAACCTCTCTGGTGAACAGAATTCCCTATAAGCAAAACTTGAAGTGTTTTTAAATCAAAACAGCGCTTACATTTCATGTTGACAGCATGCCAGAAAGCCCTACATGTATTTCAGTTTGCTGACAAATATATTCTGTTTTTATTGAATCTAATTGAGGCCTGAAGCTTTTACTTGTGTCACTCACAAAGGACTTGTGTTCATTTGAAGTAGTGTACTTGCCATTAAAGTAAAAACGACCTGCCTTGATGATGTAATTCTGCAAATAGTCTTCCTCTTAATATTTGACTGGCAACGCTAGTCTTGACACCCTTCATCTCCCCAAGTGCATGCTGGGATATGTTCTTGCTCTGCGGGTTCAGAAAAATATGGTTTTTACAATCTTTGAGTTCAGTTTAAAGTATAAATGTCCTTCAGTGTGATTCAGTGTTAATGAGGAGTGGGAGGCTGCTCCGGCTCTGTGTCTGTCTCAATGTCCTCCTGCTCTTCCTCCTCTTGCTGCTGTTCCTCCTCTTCCTCCTCTTGCTGCTGTTCCTCCTCTTCCTGTTCCTCCCCCTGCTGCTGCTGCTGTTCCCCCCCCTGCTGCTGCTGGATGAGCCCCCCGTCCTGCGCCGTGTTGTAGGATCCACAGCCGGTGCACTTCATCCCCAGCACGTGGAAAGGCACCGTGCAGTGAGTCTGGCAGTCGTTACATAAGATCTGTACGGAGCAAACACAGAACCAGAGTCAGAGTTCCTTTGTTAGTCCTGCAGAGGGGAAATGCACAGTGATTCAATAAAGTCAGACTGAAGCATCCTTTGTGCTCCAGTCAATCCTCTCAGTAAACACAGAGCTGATCCCAGATCAAATGCACGCTGAAGGCTCTCTGAGCAGGTTTTCTCTCACTGATTGTGCTGTTATGTTAAATGTTTGTTTTTCATGTATTGTCTGTTGATGTTTGTCTGTTGATGTTACACATGGAGCTGCTGTGATTTCAGACTTGATCTGACTAGGGGTGCATACAGGTACCCGGTATAACCGAAATGCCGGTTACTGGCACCGAAATCAGATCCGGTTTTCGATACTTTGTTATTTTTTTTATAAAAGCGAGGCGTAATATCCTTAAACTGGCGCCCAAACCGTCGAAATTACGATGTCAATTTCATCGTGAAACTCCGCAAACGAGTCTCTGTAGAGTGTTGGCCTCATTTAGAAAATCTAAAGTGTGGCTGCATATGACTGCCAGTCTGAATGGTGGGTTCTGTAAGCACTGCCAGTCTGAGTGGCGGGGTCTGTAACCACTGCCAGTCTGAATGGTGGGGTCTGTAACCACTGCCAGTCTGAGTGGCGGGGTCTGTAACCACTGCCAGTCTGAATGGTGGGGTCTGTAACCACTGCCAGTCTGAGTGGCGGGGTCTGTAAGCACTGCCAGTCTGAATGGTGGGGTCCGTAACCACTGCCAGTCTGAATGGTGGGGTCTGTAACCACTGCCAGTCTGAATGGCGGGGTCTGTAACCACTGCAAGAAGTTTATTTCTGGGAAAGGCGGCAACACCTCCAACCTCCAACCAATGCTGTCTCAAGCAGCGTGCCAAGCGAGAGAGTGTTCAGTTGAAACCTCTATATATACAGTCTATGGTTGAAACTGAACTGTGATGGGATTTGTTTTCTTTCATCAGGCAATTGTTGATTTTAATGATGCCATTTGTTTTATGTGCAATGCCGAGATCTCATGATCCGTTATGTGTTCTCTGGTCAGTCGAATCTCAGGTTGAATATTGATTATACATGATGCTATTTTCTTTTTGCATTGACAAGATGTGCAGAATCTGTTTTCTTCATAGATAACGTGTTTTTCATTGTTTGTTGAGTACTAAAAGGTCCGAGTCCCACAATTTAATTTAATATTCATTTGACATGTTAACTATATCATCAAGCGCTTCATGGGAGTAATTGCGGGATGATTCAATGTTTCCCTTATGCAACATGAAAGTATCACAATATGTATCGTATCGTTCAGCGGTATCGGTATCGTAATAAAGTCAACGAAATGCAACCCTAGATCTGACCAATAAAGTATTATCGTGTCGTACCGTGACAGCACAAGTAGCATAGCAGGTCAAAAAGGCATGCAATAATAAAGGGTAAGCTAACTTAGTAAATAAAGAAAGGAAAGCAAACAATAATCGTAACTATATGTGCATTATTGAGGTCTTACTTTGACAGTAGCGCCCTGGTACTCGGTGGGCATCGGGGAGAGAGAGATCTCTTTATCGATCTGCTTCCAGTGATACTCCATGCTGCAGGCAGAGTGCATACAGAGGGGGCAGCGGTACGCTCTGCAGGGAGAGATGGGGGGGGGCATTAGTGGAAGAGGAGAAGAGGAGGAGTTTAAAGGTCCCCTATTCTACTTTTTTTCATTAATATATCACAGGTCTCAGATATATACAGAACCTGTCTCTGATTGGCTGAAACACCAAACAGATCATTGCCGCATTACCCATAATCCCCTCTGTTTCAGCCCTGTTTCCAAAGTGCTGATTCTCTGTCTGTTACTTTAGATGAAAATAAGGAGCCCCTCCCCACGCCCCTCTGAGAGACATTTGGTTAGGTGCTCAAGGAGGAGTTTCAGGTGATAAGGGGGGGGGGGGGGGGGGGTTACCTTAGTTGCTGATTGGCTAATGGTTACACAAGACAAAACATTGTTATGACATCAAGTGGCCAAAATCTGATCAGCTCATTTTCAGACAGGTTTTTATAGAAATGGATCAAAAAGAGAGAGAATCTTTGTTCCTGAAACTTTCAGAGTCTCTTTCCACAGAGGGGACACATGTTGTTGTAGAAGAGACATGAAGAAGAGGGGACACATGTTGATGTAGAAGAGACATGAAGAAGAGGGGACACATGTTGATGTAGAAGAGACATGGAGAAGAGGGGACACATGTTGATGTAGAAGAGACATGGAGAAGAGGGGACACATGTTGATGTAGAAGAGACATGAAGAAGAGGGGACACATGTTGATGTAGAAGAGACATGAAGAAGAGGGGACACATGGTGATGTAGAAGAGACATGAAGAAGAGGGGACACATGGTGATGTAGAAGAGACATGAAGAAGAGGGGACACATGGTGATGTAGAAGAGACATGAAGAAGAGGGGACACATGTTGATGGAGAGGAGACATGAAGAAGAGGGGACACATGTTGATGTATAAAAGACGTGAACAAGTGGATTTTGCATAATAGGTGAGCTTTAAAAGAAGATAAACGATGTATATGGCATATATATATATATATATATATATATATATATATATAAATATCCGGCTCTCATTCGTGGGCAAGCAACGGGACATTTGGAGGACAGAAAGATATATTTTGGAAGCACACACATTTTAGTTTGAAGGAAAAAACCGTGAGTAGAAACATAATTTTCTTTTTTCAATAAACACATGTGCAATGCTTCCATGAGAAGACAAAAGAAGATATCTATTGTTATTCTTGCACATTAATTACAGCTCAAACATATCGACATTCACGCCAACAATGTATGATGTGATTTTGGTAATATAGCTGACTTATTTAAACTGGAGTGTAATTTACTTCATTGTATTTCAGCCAGACAACTCCCGTGTTTCTATATGATATGTTTATCAGAAGCAGCGTATAGTTTGAGGTTTAGGAGAATGTGATTGGTCGGTTGTCAGAGGGACGAGAAGCGTTTAATCCTAAAAAAAGGAAACATTATTTACAGGACTCACCCTGTTCTGACCATGTCATCGAAGCAGGTTCTGCAGAGAAGGTAAACAAAGACAATAATTATTACATTTATGTCATTACACATTTTGAACAATAATCACCAACATGATATCATCATTGCAACAGCTTCAGGTGCCGGTCCCACATTCAAGGATGTATCTTGTAGTGCGATAGGAATTGGGACATATTGAAACAGTTAAATGTGCATTATCCCCCCCCCATACACTGAGATACTTGTGTTTAGAGAATAATGAGTCCTACTTGTGTAGAAGATGGCCGCACGGAAGAACGTGAGCTCCAATTCTGGACGTGTGAATATCCTGTAAATACAAACAAATAAATCATATCAGGAAAGTAATGGATTGCGTAACTTGCCATACTGTGACATCATGCTTTATTACCTCCATACACACGGGGCAGTTCTGCCTGGAGACATTTTCAACACACTGAAACAGAAAAGATGAGTCTGAATGACAGCAGTGAGGATAAATAATGTCTGTCTGTCTGTCTGTCTGTCTGTCTGTCTGTCTGTCTGTCTGTCTGTCTGTCTGTCTGTCTGTCTGTCTGTCTGTCTGTCTGTCTGTCTGTCTGTCTGTCTGTCTGTCTGTCTGTCTGTCTGTCTGTCTGTCTGTCTGTCTGTCTGTCTGTAGCAGGTTAATAATCACCTTGTGGTTTCCCCGCAGGTCCTGAGCTAAACACAGATTGCATTTCTCGCAGTGGAAATACTTCTCTCTGGGTCCGATCCTGTGAGGAGCGACACAGAGAGCGTTATGAATAATACAGCAGTATGGCACATTTGAGAACACATTGAAATGTGCACTGTGTCACATCAAACACATAAGGATCTTTTGCTTTGATTCTATGACTTTAAACTCTTGTCTTAGTCACCGGCATATCCCACAGGGCTGACAGTGGTACTGCTTCTTGTTCTTGTCGAACAGGTGGCAGATGTCACAGTAATATTCCCCGAAGTTCACGTTACACTGCTGGCACGTCTGCTGCGCCTGAAATAGACAGGTGTTTGGACTGTTAGTATTCTCATGACAATAACCATGTTCAGAGTAAACAAAAACTGTTTTTGGGTCATATTCTAGCAGTTATGTCAACCTGCAAATATAAGTAAAAAAGCATTATGCTAAACCAAGAGCCATTTAAAGAGAAGTTGAGAGAATGCCGACTTTCCCAGCGGTGGATAGAAGATGCATGAGATACAATTTTGGGGATGATAAATAGATAGATAGATAGATAGAGAGAGAGATAGATAGAGAGAGAGATAGATAGATAGATAGATGGATAGAGAGAGAGATAGAAAGATGGATAGATAGATAGATAGATAGATAGATAGATAGATAGAGAGAGAGAGATAGATAGATGGATAGAGAGATAGAAGGATGGATATATAGATAGATGGATAGTGGGATTGGTTATTTATTTTAAAAAGATGATATAGCAATTTAAGGCATACAACAGTAGAAGTGCTGAAAGACCCATTATGTAATTATTTTTGTATACATGGTCTGCAGTTGTCCTGTTACCTCCTGCACGGTCTCACACTCAGAGCACTGCACCTCTCTGACTTTGAAGCGATCCATCTCGTGGTTCTCCTCCGCATCGTGGCACAGCCGGCACACGTACAGTTTACCACAGCAAGGAGCCTGAAGGCAGAGAAACAGCAGAATATATTACATTATATAACAATACAACATATACAATACAATATAACATTACAACACACAAAACATTACAGGTGAGCGTGGCTGTGTCAGTCATAGTGATGTCACAGGTTAGCCTTGGTCACTTTGTATACTGCAGGGTAGCTTGTGAATTTACTCCAGGTGGAACTAAAGTCTCTGCCCCTGGAGATCAGACAGGCCTCCACACTGCCTTCTTTTAAATCGCTTCTTAAAACCCACCTCTTCTCGTTAGCGTTTTAACATTTGGCATTTCAACATCTTTAGAGCGTTGCTTTTTTGCATTTAAATTGTTTTTTGTTTTTACTTGTAGTTGTTTTATGGTGTGTGAGTTGAGCTGTGTTACTTTTTTGTATGCTTTGTCTTATTTATTTGCCTGTACAGCACTTTGGTCTGGAGGTTTAAAGTGCTTTATAAATAAAGTTGTATTGTATTGTATTGTAAAGTCTGATTTAAGACTTGATTATATTTCACATCATTCATCCACATCTGTGAAGTAACTAAAGGTATTAAATACATCTAGTGGAGTAAAAGTACAAATTAGCGTAAGTTTAGTAAATTGTTGTTGCAACTCGACACTTACATCTCAACATTTGGATTTAATTAATATAACAGCTTTAGAAAAGAAACATTTTATGTACACACATTCCTAATGGTATTCTTTCAGTAAATGACTTCATGACACATTTGGATCATGGGGGGAACTTATATTATATTAGATCTTTGGCATAATTATTATACTGTGTGTTTTGTGTGTCTTACTGTATAGCTAAGTAAGATAATTTGTGAGGAACAGGTTTAACATCTGCTAACACTAATTATACGTCAGCATGGAGAGAGCCAGAGTAAAGATAATAGGATATGGTTAACTAAATCTACCTAGTTACTTTACACCACTGGAAAATAACAATCGTTTTATAGGAAATAATAACTTGTTCCACCACTGACTTATCGAGAATGAAATGAAACTCTTTATTTTACGTTTTAAATACCAGAAAATAACAGAAAAGCTCACTTACAGATAAACTGTGTAATCAAATACTCACTAAACTCTATTTTTTATAGTTTACCTCGCTTATGCAGCAAATAAATACAAAAAGTAAAACATATTTGTCGTTAATTTCCGTTGGGGTTTTACCGGCTAGCGTTAGCTCGGTTAGCTACCATTTGTTATGTCGTTTCAAACACTAAATATGCCTCCATCATAAAAGTAGGGCTAGTATAGAATATATATTTAAATAGTTAACTCACTTTTAATAGGCAGCTGCGCACATAATGCTCACAGCCGACAGGGGAAGCCATATTTTCACACAAATTGTGGCTTTGGTGCATGTATGTTGACGAGGCTTCTTCTTCTTCGTTGATTTTTTTTAACGGCGTTGGAAGCAGGGGTTGGATTTCTTCTTCTTTGATTTCTATTACGGGTTGCATTATTGCCCCCTATGGAGTGGGAGGGTGGAAAAGAAATCAGCATCAGAATTCCTTCATTTGTCCAACAGAGGGGAAATGTACATTGATAGAGCAAAAGTGAAGATAGAGACAACAAATAAAACACTATTAGATAAAGGACATGCACATCGTATTTAGAATTAAAAAGGTTATTTCAATTTACAGGTAACATTCGCAATGAATTGTTTACATATTTGGTGTAATTTTACAACAGTGATGTCGTAGTCTTTGTTATTTTTCTACACTATTGCACGTTGTTGTAATTGCACAGTGTCTTAGTCTGTGTTGTCGTGTGAGTGTGATGGTCTACCAGCGTACCAATGAACATGAACACATCAATAGGCTATATTCCTGCATTTATTCCTTTAAAGGTGGGGTAGGTAGCCTAGCTACGTTTGAGAAACCGGCTCGAGATACACTTTTTGTTATATTCCATGGAATGCTCTTAACATCCTGATAGCAATGGATATCTTAAGTGCTTTGACAAAAAATCCATAAAAAAATGTCATCTGTGGAAGACGTAGTACTGTAAAAAGCACGACCAATAATTTTAGCCGGCCCGGCTAAAATAACTGGATGGCCTACCTGGCAGAAAGGTGAATAATCTCAGCAGTTCAAGTTTAGCCATTCATCACAGCGTTATTTATTATAGGTGCACACAAGGGTGTAACTTTGGTTTGAGAAGTGGGGGGCACACAAAACGGGGGGTCCTCCGCAATGAAACATTGTTCTCGATTTAATTCCATTTCCTGCCTTTCTACAAATATATATTAGGGACTATGGTGTTAACTAATCCAAGAAAAATGTGTAGTGTGTATAATGAGTGTGCAAACTTATCTATCCATGAACCTGTTTTATTTGTGAGGACCTCACATCCTATAGGGGGGTCCGGAGGCATGCACCCCCGGTAAGATTTGTTTCTTTAAATTGAAGTTAAAGGCATCAATCTGGTGCACAAATTAAGAGATTTATGGATACAGCTCTCAACACTCATATGAAACAGACCTGTATATATTTCAATACTCCAAAAACCATTAGAATATTCTCACAACCAATAACACATCATTGATATACTCCTCTCTCCTATCTTTATCTTACCTAGTCTGCATTCTTTCTTTTTATTTATGCATATTTGACTAATCACTTCCCTTTCAAACTGTGTTTTAAATTTTTTACTGACATTGGAATTACTTTTGAACTTATTTTGAACAACTATATTAAATAGATGGAAATATTTTTTTCGACCAAACCGTTTGAGACCCACTGAGATAACTAAAGTTTACAATCACTCAGTCCTTTACCTCCCTGAGCTGATGTTATCTCAGCCTCTAAATCCGACAGGAGAGGACTCTCCCTCTCCTTATTGTTGAAACAGCTTCTAATCTAATCTCCGAGCTAGCACCAGATGCTAACAACAACCCCCGTAACTCTCTCTCTCTCTCTCTCTCTCCCTCTCCCTCTCCCTCTCTCTCTCTCTCTCTCTCTCTGTCTCTCTCTCTCTCACACACAAAATGCGCTCCTGCCACACACACACACAGGCGCTCCTCCGTGACGATGACCACTTGCGTAAAAAAAAAAAAAAAAACATTTGAAAAGTGGGGGGGACACAAATGGGATTTTGAAAAGTTGGGGGGACATGTCCCCCCTGTCCCCAGTGGAAATGACGCCCATGGGTGCACATCTCAAGAGGCTTGAGGACAGAGAGAGAAGGGGCGTGACTTCTAACTGCTTTATACCCCAGGTAGTGACATCATCAATCATGTGGTACAACTACAACGCTAACCAATGAACACAGTTAGTAGTCGCAGCTACTTACTTACTTAGACAATATGGGACACAGTAATACATGGATGTCATACACTACACATGTCTGTATGTTATATCTCAACACCGCCCCTTAGTTTATCACGTACAACTGTGTATGAGCGCTAGCCAATATGTGCAAGTGTTACATAGTGTAAATATCTTACCCAGCCCTCAGACACCTCGCTGTAATCAAAGCGCTCAGACTTCATTGAAAAGAACAGAAGTCTACCTTCCAGATTAAAAATGAAACACTGATCGGGCGTTTCAATGAGCTAAATCTCTAAAAACAGCAGAGAAAATGTCTTGTTGCTATGGAGATATGTTCCTGGTCTTGGCGTTTTCCTTCATTAATAATTAACTTGTATTAATGAATACAAACACCCAATAAAATACAGAATTTTACGAAGATCTTGTTTTACTACTGTGTTGTCCTCGGATAGATTTATTGAAAAAAATAATGACATTTAATCAGATTACATTTTCAGACGCTCATATGAAGACAGTAGTGGTGTTGCATTTCTGTTGTATTTGGATAGGTCCATCATTAGCACCATTGAAACGAATAAAACACAGATTTTAGGAAACGTGATGAAAGTGTAGTCGGATATTTAGACTTGTGTTTGACAAACAACAACAATGAGGATGTTAAAAGTGGTAAAAAGTTGAAAAATATAATAAAAAAGTATTAATTATCAATAACACATTTAGGGAAATTGAAAATACAAATGATGATATATAGAACAACTTTATTAATCTGTCACCCAGACAGATTCACTGAATGGCCTCAGGTCCTGAGTAGAGAGAGTCTGAGTGGACGTTGTTACTGGGAGGTGGAGCGGAGAGGGGGAGGAGTTTATGTAGCAGTCGCATACAAGAATATCAGCAGAGCAGGGGGGGGGGGGAAGTATATTTGGAGACAATGAAAAATCTTGGTCCTTAGTTTGTTACCAAAACAGTTATTAATTTCGTTACAACAGTATCTACACTCCCGTCTCAGGTCCTCAGTCCTCCAGAGTAGGAGTGTACCTGGATCACAGAGCAGGTGTTCTGTCCTTCTACAGCGTCTCTGAAACCATGACTCTCCTCCACAGAGTCCAGACCACGTTCACTCAGCCGCTACATGCTGGAGTTTATCTTTATTATGGAGCCACTGCTGAGTTTTGTAAAGTCAAATAGCCTGAAGTCCTTGGAGGAACTCTTCGACTTCTTAAACTCACCGTGTGTCCATCAGAGCTGATTGTCCATGTCTTCACTGCAGAGATCAGCTGTCAATCAAACATGATGGGATGTGCTTCAACATCTTCTCACGAGTTGTTCTGTAGATGTTGGACTTTCTTCCGGCTCCTTCCTGTGTCTGTGTAGCCATGGAGGCTGTCACTGCTCAGGAGGATCCTTGTTCACCTGAACTGATTTGTAAACTTTGCTCTAAATCTGTGTTGGATATTTCTTTTGATTCTTGTTGTTGTTTCTCTTGTAATGCACGAGTCTTCAGAGAGAAAGCAGCAGAGCTTCTTTTATTCTACACATTTTATTCTGCTTCTAAAACAACAGAGACATTTATAATCACATGTATTATTCTGACAGGTTAAATGTTATTGTTGCCCAAATTAACTAACACATGAGTTCCCAGATGGTTATAACACTTATTTCATCATCACATGTTTATTTAAAATGATATTACTTACTGTCATGATCATAATCAATAAGTACATCATTTATTATTCTCCTGTAAATAGCTTAGAGTCTTTGCTCGGGAAATACATTGTATAATATTACAGTTATTGTTTTGCAGACTAATTGTTGTTGTTGTTGTTGTTGTTGTTGTCCAAATAGAAAGTGGGTACTCTGATGTTTTATAGAACATAACTTATCATGATAATAACCAATAAGGAAATCATGTCTGGTTCTGTTGGAAATAGCTGAGATGAAACACATTCATGTGTGGAGAAAGTGAAACTGATCATGAAATCATTGAACACACTTTACTGATGGGATGTGTGATCAAATGAAATGTTTGGATCATTAATAAAGGTTTGTCTTTCAAAAACAAAAGGTTCTTCTTGTGTTATGTCCAAGGTGCCATACGAAGCTGATGGAGAACATGTGGCAGTGATCTGAGACTATATGAACCTGGCTTTATCCAATGTTCAGATTTGTGTTCCTGAAATGTATTAAAGTATGCGCATATTTCATGAGATAATGGCTCATTTGCATATTTAAACATGCTATTTCATAACACTTGTAATACAAAAAACGATTTTCTTAATGTAAGTAATTAACTGGAGAAATTCCTAGCTGATATATTTAAGCTAAACAAATTACCCTATTCACCTGTAGTGTCTCGCCTCAACTGTTAATGTTTATAGTTTAATGTATTATATTTAAACTTTGACTTATACCTGTTTACATGCTACTATGACAACAATAATTCCCACTTTGGTTTGAATAAAGTATAATTTCCATTTACATCTAATCTCCTAATGAATCACTGCTCATTACTGCCACCTGCGGACTAACCCATAACAGCACATATAATACACATTTTACATACAACTGCCGAACGATGTTAATAAACTGTAAGGTGACAATACAGTTGCATTGTATCATAAATAATGCTCTTCCTGATTTAGGGAAATTAAATTGTGTGAAAGAGGATTTCTGGAAAAAAAACATCATGCTATCTATAGTAGCTGGTAATGTCATTATTACTAATAATATTGTGTTATTTACAACAGTTAATACACAACGCCTGAATAAGCTTGCGTCAAAAGCAGATTCAGCGTTTGTGAAGACTGGTTATAACAATTGGAAGAAGGCACTGGAGAAATGTAGTGTGCATAAACACAGCCAGTGTCACAAATTAGCTGTGATGACTAGGATTCAGGAGCCAGAGCCTGCTAATGTGCAACTTTCACGTGTGCTTGAAAGACGGCAGCAACAAGCAAGAAGAAATCTGATGAAGATTGTTGAGGGTGTGAGGTACTTGGCGCGGCAAGGTCTGGCTTTTCGAGGCGATCAGAAGGAGAGTGGGAATTTAAGCCAGCTTCTAAAGTACAAGGCAATGGGCGATGCAGAACAATTGACTATATCTTCGCTTCTAAAAATGGTTAAATTAATAATCTTTTTTCTCAAAGCAATGATAAACCTGTGAGTTGGATGTAGAAAAAGTCAGAATCAATATAGATGTTTTTAAAGTAAATTCAGATTGAACATAGTAAAAAAATGTAAATGATAGTGTCCGTGCAAAAAATAAACCATTACTTATTGTGAAAACCACCCTTGAATGATGGGATAGTAGACTAAAAGCTTTAGGAATCCAAACTATAACATATAATAAGTACCCTGTATCAAGATTGATGCAAAACAAGTTTTTCCAAGGCACACCTTTATATGATCATTATAGTTATACAAAATAAGAGAATAACAGAATAACAGGTATGAAATCATTCCAACTCATACTACAGTTTAAAAAGGGAGTGATTTGTAAAATATGCATAAAGAAAAAGTAAATCTGTTCAGTTCTGTTTCACATGGGTGTTGTTGAGATGTATCCATAGATTTAGTCTCTAATGTTGCTCTCAAAGTGCAGCAGATTGATGCTTTTAACTTCAACATTTAAAAAAAAATCTTCCCGGGGGAGCATGCCCCCGGACCCCCCTAGAGGAGGTTAGGTCCCCCGCCCGCCCACACCCACCGTCAAATTGTCCCACCCACATTGAGGATGCTTCTCAGTTTCGTGACTATTGTTGTGTTTTGCCCCCACGGGCAGGGGCATGGGGTTAAACAGGTTTTAAAGTATCCAATGTGTTAGTGATTTTTTATGTATTTTCCTTTAGAGTGGCAGGAAATTAGTATTCAAATTTTTATTGAATTTTTGGTCCCCCCCAATGTTGACTCCATGAATACGGCCCTGGTTGAACGTATCTTTGCCTTGAAAAATATTCGATACACACACACACACTAAGGCTGAATATCATGTTCTATTTGCAATTAAAGATTGATAATAGTGTGTATTGGGTTATTGAGAAGAGACTAGAGAGTGCTTGACATTTTTTTGGGCGGAGAGGGCCTTTTATCAGTTATTAAAGTATTAAAGTTGAAAAGCAATGATTAAAAGTTTAACTATTCCGAGCTTTGAAACAGCTGCGCGGAGTATATCGCCGCAACCTGGCCGCCGGCTCTATCCACTGGGCTATCAATTCCTTAGACCAGTGGTCGCCAACCAGTCGATCGCGATCGACCGGTCGATCGCGAGTGTGGTGCGGGTAGATCGCGGACCGTAAAAAAAAAGCAACAAAAGAAAGAAAAATAAAATTAAAATAATAATGTTCGAAAAATACGTTTTTAGATGTAAACCTATCATCCACCACCCCGTTAGCAGGTGCCACTTGATTGTATATTTGAGACACCTCAATAATATAATACATTAACCGTGCTTTACGTGAACCTCATCATGACACAAGAGACGACGGCAGGACTGTAATTTCCCGTGTTCAGTGAACGCAACAGAGGCAACACACCAGACCAATCAGAAAGTTGCATGGAAATACACGTGTGCTTGTGTCATTCAAGCTCGGCTCTGTGTGTGTGTGGCAATAGCGCATTTAGTGTGATAGAGAGGGAGTGAGGGAGAGAGAGGGACCGGTGCTAGCGGGGACAGTGATGTTAGCATCTGGTTAGCTAGCTGCACTAACGGACATAAGGAGCTGTTTCCACAACAAGCCGGAGGAGAGTCCTCTCCTGTCAGACTGAGGGACAGTTTTGTCACAAATTATTCAAAAGATTATTTCCGCGGCACACCTTCATATGATCATTATAGTTATACAAACAATAAGAGAATAAATGAAAAACAGGTATGAAATAGCCTACTATATGGCAGTAAAACAAGAATACAGCTTAATGTGATTTGTAAAATATCCATAAAGAAAAAGTAAATCTGTTTACAGTTCTGTTTCATATGGGTGCTGAGAGAGGTATCCATAGATCTCTTCATGTTGCTCTCAAAGTGCACCAGATTGATGCTTTCAACTTCAATATTTTAAAAAAAATCTTCCCGGGGGAGCATCCCCCCGGAGCCCCCTTGAGGAGCTGAGGTCCGCCCCCCAATAGGAGGGGCGGACCCCCTGCCTATATGCCCCTGCCTATATGCCGTGCGCTGATTATGGAGCCTTCATTGTAAGAGTAATTCAGATGCAATTAGCCTATATACAAGGCCTCAAATTAGAAGCATTGTCTGGGCCGTCTTTACCACTCAATTCTGCAATAGGTAGATCTCGCCTTTCACCTAGGCCGAGGTCGGTGATCTTGGGCTTAAAAAGGTTGGTGACCACTGCCTTAGACCAACGAAGTGTTTTTATATTAGTCATTGTCTTTTTGTTCACAACTTCTCCACATTTCGAAGTGTTTCACGAGCCAGAACGACCTATTTTTCTTCCTGGCTTGCTCTATAATGATCCAATTCCAATGCAATGCCAACAACAACTCAACATCAACAATGCATACTACGACAACAACCCACACATTGCGCATTGTTTAGAGCGGTTGTAAAGTGTTGAAGCGCTCAAATTTGAAACTGTTTCAACCTGTCACCTGTCAGAATCGAGACGAGGCAGTGCATTGAATCACCTGATTGGACGGCGAACCAGTGAGTTGATTCATTCAGGAAATGAAGCAGTTGCTGGTTCGGACGTTACATGTCACGTGATTTGAAGCAGTTGCTGCTTCGGACGTCACATGTCACGTGATTTGAAGCAAGCTTCGACGCACTGCTTCTATGGAATAGGAAGTCCAGGGTTGAAGCTCCGTTCGAAGCTTCAGTGTCAAACTGCCATCACTACTGATCCATCATCTGTGTGTTTGGATAAACCTCCGAATGGATGTAATGTGCTCTTTTTTCTGGAGCGTTTACCTCGGACTATAGGAGCTAGCTTAGCATGCTAGCTGGAAACACATTAGCAACACTAGTCAGATTGAGAGTTTGATGGAGAGAGAAACGGTGTGTTTAACGGAGTTTGCAGGAAAAGGTGATCTAGTAAACATGAGTAGAGTCCAAATGCTGCTGTCGGTGAAGAAGCAGCGACTCACTGCTGCTGCTGAAGAGATATTTGCTCTGTTTGAAAAAACGATAGCAGAGCTCGAGGAGGAGCTGTCTCTTTCCAAAGAGGAGAACGAGAGACTCCAGAAACTACTGGACGCTGTGTTACAGCCTCAGCTTCGGATACACAGAGCAGGTCTGTTCCCTTTACTCTTAATTAACACTTTAAACCAGGGGTATCCAAACTACGGCCCGCTGGCCATTTTGAATCGGCCCTCAGCTAATTCAAAAAGTATGATGAAATATGGCCCAAAAAATGAAACTTGTGCTTTTCTTATATTGTACTTCTTAAATATATATGTACAATATATTACACAGTAGTATTCATGTGTTAATAAGCCCACTTTTAAAATAAATTCAGTCAATTCATGTTGATAACATTTCTATGGAAGCCCATTTCCGCCACTTGAAAACAATAAAATCCCCATAAAAAGTCATAATTATGAGATAAGAAAGTCGAAATAATGAGATAAAAAGTCATAATGAGATAAGAAGTGCGCATGCGTCCAACGCCCACTACACCACTGACTTTAGGCATATATATTATAGTTCATAACAGGTCATGTCAAAGCTATGAACTGCATTGTTGTAGTTTAGCTGCAATATAGGCTATATGTAACATTTACAAAAGTTACCTGTAATAGTTACCTTATTTAGGACTAGATGCCGTTTGCATGGTGGAGAGCAGCAAGGTGATGAAGGGACCTTTTGAAGACTGCGCCACTGCAGCGCATGCGCACTTCTTATCTCATAATTTCGACTTTTTTTTTATCTCATGACTTTTTATCTCATAATTTCGACTTTTTTATCTCATTATGACTTTTCATGGGGATTTTATTTTTTTCAAGTGGCGGAAATGGGCTTCCATAATGTTCTAACAAATCTTAGTTGATACAAAAAAGCCTAATAACTTATTTACATAACAAGCTTGAAATAGACCCTTTGTCATCTTATTATAATCACTCTGAGACTTCTGTTTTTAAGGGATGAGCTGCCAACAAGATAAATGAAACCCTATAGAGAGCTGTGATGCAGGCGGTTTTTTTCTTAAAGCATATTCATGTATCCAGCCTAATTTACCTACATGTTGCTAACTTATAACTTAACTGATGAGGCGATATACCTCACCTTTATGAGTGGCCCAGCCCTTCGTATATTTTTCTGTATGTGGCCCTCGGTGAGAAAAGTTTGGACACCCCTGCTTTAAACTCTTTGGTTATACTTAAGACTATTTATTAGTGCTGGGCAACGATTAAACATTTTAATCATGATTAATCAAATAATTTTCTGTGATTAATTGCATTGTTATGCACAAAATTCAATAATTAATTCAAAAGTAGTGTATTGCACACTTTTATTTTAAACAAATAAGGTTATTTTGAACAAAAGTAGGCCTATTCCCTTTACAGAGTAGCATTTCCAATATTTCTTGTAAATCTCCAAAAACATTAATGTAATCAAATATAAAACCAAAGCTATTTGCCACTGCCAGGGCATTCACGTTGTATCTAGTTTGTTATAGAAAACAAGTTAGCCAGAGACAAAATGAGAACAAATAAATCCAGAAAATCACATTGTCTGATTTTTAAAGAATTTATTTGCAAATTATGGTGGAAAATAAGTATTTGGTCAATAACAAACAAACACGATTTCTGGCTCTCACAAACCTGTAACTTCTTCTTTAAGAGCCTCCTCTGTCCTCCACTTGTTAACTGTATTAATGGCACCTGTTTGAACTCGTTATCAGTATAAAAGACACCTGTCCACAACCTCAAACAGTCACACTCCAAACTCCACTATGGCCAAGACCACAGAGCTGTCAAAGGACACCAGAAACAAAATTGTAGACCTGCACCAGGCTGGGAAGAGTGAATCTGCAATAGGTAACCATCTTGGTGTGAAGAAATCAACTGTGGGAGCAATTATTAGAAAATGGAAGACATACAAGACAACTGATAATCTCCCTCGATCTGGGGCTCCACGCAAGATCTCACCCCGTGGGGTCAAAATGATCACAAGAACGGTGAGCAAACATCCCAGAACCACACGGGGGGACCTAGTCAATGACCTGCAGAGAGCTGGGACCAAAGTAACAAAGGCTACCATCAGTAACACACTACGCCGCCAGGGACTCAAATCCTGCAGTGCCAGACGTGTCCCCCTGCTTAAGCCAATACATGTCCAGGCCCGTCTGAAGTTTGCTAGAGAGCATTTAGATGATCCAGAAGAGGATTGGGAGAATGTCATATGGTCAGATGAAACCAAAATAGAACTTTTTGGTAAAAACTCAACTAGACGTGTTTGGAGGAGAAAGAATGCTGAGTTGCATCCAAAGAACACCTACTGTGAAACATGGGGGTGGAAACATCATGCTTTGGGGCTGTTTTTCTGCAAAGGGACCAGGACGACTGATCCGTGTAAAGGAAAGAATGAATGGGGCCATGTATCGTGAGATTTTGAGTGACAACCTCCTTCCATCAGCAAGGGCATTGAAGATGAAACGTGGCTGGGTCTTTCAGCATGACAATGATCCCAAACACACCGACCGGGCAACGAAGGAGTGGCTTCGTAAGAAGCATTTCAAGGTCCTGGAGTGGCCTAGCCAGCCTCCAGATCTCAACCCCATAGAAAGTCTTTGGAGGGAGTTGAAAGTCCGTGTTGCCCAGCGACAGCCCCAGAACATCACTGCTCTAGAGGAGATCTGCATGGAGGAATGGGCCAAAATACCAGCAACAGTGAAAACCTTGTGAAGACTTACAGAAAACGTTTGACCTCTGTCATTGCCAACAAAGGGTATATAACAAAGTATTGAGATGAACTTTTGTTATTGACCAAATACTTACTTTCCACCATCATTTGCAAATAAATTCGTTAAAAATCAGACAATGTGATTTTCTGGATTTATTTTTCTCATTTTGTCTCTCATAGTTGAGGTATACCTAGGATGAAAATGACAGGCCTCATCTTTTTAAGTGGGAGAACTTGCACAATTGGTGGCTGACTAAATACCTTTTTGCCCTACTGTATATAATACATATAATGGCACTGTTCTAGTGGTAAATTAAGAGAGAACATGTCAAGCTATGTGCTGTATCAGAAACCATGCGCGGCGTGTTTTGGGAGTAATATGGTCTGTGTTTACATTAGCAAGCATCGCTAACATTCAAAGCTAACACTGTGCTGGAGAGAATATGTGTAACATAATGTCCTTGCGGTAAAGCCTGCGAGAGAGAAACGTTTGAGCTTCATACTCTTTCAGAAATAATGCTTGAAGTGGTTTGGAGCATAATATGGCATTTAATCACAGCAGCGTTTAGCTGAGTTTCTCCCAGTAGAAAACTCTAGCAGGGGAAAGCTGCATGACGCTACAAAGGGGCGTGGCTAGCAGCAGCTGTTCAATTTAAAGCAGAATCAGCCTTTTTGGAACAGGGCTGGAAAAGAGGGGTATGAGTAGTATGAGGTATGGCCCTATAATATATTTCTCAAATATAGCATAATAGGTCCACTTTAAATAAGGTTTAAATGCAGGATTTTTATTTGTAATAGAGTATTACCATTCTATAGGCTTAGTGTTAAAGCGTCTTTGGGTCTAGAAAAGCGCTATATAAATCCCATTTATTATTATTAGTGTAGCTGTGAACGATCCCAAATACAATGCATTAATTAGGGCTGCAAAATGTCTCCCATTTTAATGATGATTAGATTTTTAAATGCTAACACTTAACAGTTTTTTTCTGACTGTGTGTTTCCTGTTTCCTGCAGACGTACAGCTGCTGGTTGTGGTTAAAGAAGAGCGTCTCCCTGACCAGCAGGAGTGGAGCTCCAGTCTGGACCAGGAGGACCCAGAGTCCCCCCCATACATTAAGCAAGAACAGGAGGAACTCAGGATCAGTCAGGAGGGAGAGCAGCTTCAGGAGCTGGAAGAGGCTGATATCATCAAGTCTACTTTCACTCCTGACCCTGTGAAGAGTGAAGATGATAAAGAGAAACCTCAGTCCTCACAGCCTCATCAAAGACAAACTGAACACATGGAAACAGAAGCTGATGGAGATGACTGTCGAGGACCAGAACCAGCCAGGAACTCAGATCCAGAGAGCAGTTTACAACCAAAGACTGAGGACAACACTGGAGACTCATCTGAACCTGACACTGAAGACAGTGCTGATTGGAAGGAGACCAGAGAACCTGCGTCAGACTCAACCTCACTGAAAAATAGACAAGAATCTGTCAGTGATTCAAGCCGTAGCGCTGTAAAGAAACAATTTTGCTGCTCTGTGTGTTCAAAATCTTATACATATAGAAACAATTTTCAGCGACACATGAGAATCCACACAGGAGAAAAACCCTTTAGCTGCTCAGTTTGTAAGAAGCCTTTTTCACAAAGAGAACATTTAAAGAACCACATGATAATCCACACAGGAGAGAAACCACACAGCTGCTCAGTCTGTAAGAAAGCTTTTTCACAGAATAGAAATGTAAAGACGCACATGAGAGTCCACACAGGAGAGAAACCACACAGCTGCTCAGTCTGTAAGAAAGCTTTTTCACAGAATATAAATTTAAAGAGACACATGAGAGTCCACAAAGGAGAGAAACCACACAGCTGCTCAGTCTGTAAGAAGGCTTTTTCACAAAGTGGAGGTTTACGAAAACACATGAGAGTCCACTCAGGAGAGGAAATATACAGCTGCGATGTTTTTGACAAAAGATTTTAATGGCGTAGTGATTTAAAAAGACACAAGTGTGTTGGTCGTCAGTCCTCACAGCATAATGAAATTCAAACTGAGGATAACGGAGAGGCAGAGCCTCCAATCGGCAGCTCAGCTGAACACATGGAAACAGAAGCTGATGGAGGACAATGAATACGTCTTATGACAGTTCACATATGAGAAAAAATTCTGTCTAACTGGATTAACATTATTGCACAACATTCATATAAGACTTAAATGAACTCCATCTTTATCAAAATAAGTGGAGAATATGTTTAATGTTTTTGTCATACTGATTTTCTGATTTATACGTTAACCACTGACTGTTGATGAACCATTTTATTTTAGATGAAGGGCTCCAATTTTCCATATAGATGATTTGATGTTTTGTTCTTTATTTCTAAATGTTTTGTATCATTGCTATCCTGTTAATGAGTCCTGTTTTACATAAATGTACCTGTTATCTGATTGTTTTTGCTTCTGTAACGTTAAGGGAATACATTTGCCTATTTTGTATCCTGATGACCTAATGCCGTTACATGTAATACGTTACTCCCTAAGCCTGATTTCACCCACCTGCAACCGATTCACTAATAATCACAAATGTTCATTTCTTTGACCCCTTGACTCGACTATTTCTTGTTTAATAATCGTTTCATCTCCTCAGGAGCAAGTTCCCGTGTCCTGCCTTTCACCTGCTGATCACCCACTGCTCATTTAAGGTGGACTGACCTTTACAATGGACCAGCTAATATTAGTGTCTTAATGCAAACGTTTTGTAAAGTGATGCTCGACCAAGAACGTGCTGTTGGGTCATGTGCTCTCTGCAGGACGGTGTCTGTACTCAAACGTTGTTTATTAAATGAGAATTTCACTCTGTTTTTGTTGTCCAAACGACGCCAACAGAGCGATACGTTTTCTTTCCAGCAGATGGCATAAATGTTACATCATCCAGTTCAACTGTCATCCACATATTTATGATTCAAAACAGTAATGTGTAAGATATAATAATAATAATAATAATAATAGATTTAATTTGTTAGCGCTTTTACAGGTGCTCAAAGACGCTTTACAGATAATAGTGAAGAAAAAAGAAAAGAGAAGAAAGGAACAACAAATAAATATATAGTTAAAGTTAAAGTCAAATAATACAAAAACAATCACACATTAAAAGCCAGATTGAAGAGGTGAGTTTTTGTGAGTTTTTTGAAGGTGGTGAGGTCGGTGCAGTCTCTGATGGGTTGTGGGAGTGAGTTCCAGAGGGAGGGGGCAGCGACGGAGAAGGCTCTGTCCCCCCAGGTCCGGTGATTGGTGCGGGTGGGGATGGATAGGAGGTTGGCTTCTGATGAGCGGAGGCAGCGGGAAGGGGTGTGGTGGTGCAGCAGGTCTGTGAGGTAGGGGGGGGGGGCTGGTTGTTGAGGGCTTTGTAAGTTATGAGGAGGACTTTGAAGTGGATTCTTTGACGGACGGGGAGCCAGTGGAGGTTCTGGAGGATGGGAGTGATGTGGTCTCGGGAGCGGGTGTGGGTGAGGAGGCGGGCAGCAGAGTTCTGGATATGTTGGAGTTTATAGAGGAGGTTGGATGGTATGCCATACAGGATGCTATTGCAGTAGTCGAGTCGTGAAGTGATGAATGCATGAATCAGGGTTTCAGCAGCAGAGGAGGAGAGTGATGGGCGGAGATGGGCAATGTTTTTGAGGTGGAAAAAGGCGGTCCTGGTGATGTGATTTATGTGGTGGTTGAATTTGAGCTGACTGTCGAAAATGACTCCGAGGTTGCGGATGTGAGGGGGGGAGATAGAGTGTGGCTGTCAATGGCGAAGTTGAAATTCTGGATGTCTTTGATACGGGATGGGGGGCCGATGATGATGATGTCTGATTTGGCACTGTTCAGTTGGAGATAGTTTGTTTGCATCCATGCTTTTATTTCTGAGGGACAGTTGGTGAGAGTGGAGTGTGTTGTGGGGGTGATGGTTTTTGTTGAGATATAAAGTTGGATGTCATCGGCGTAGCAGGGAAATTGAAGGTTGTGGCGACAAATTATTTTGCCAAGGGGGAGCATGTAAATGATGAAGAGGAGGGGGCCAAGCACCAAACCCTGGGGGACGCCTTGGGACAGAGGAGCAGTGGAGGAGGTGCAGTTGTTGATGTTGATAAACTGATGTCTGTCGGTGAGGTAGGATTTCTGCCAGGAGAGTGCAGTGTCGGTGATGTTGAGTGATGATTCGAGGAGGGAAAGCAGGATGGTGTGGTTGATGGTGTCGAATGCTGCGGTGAGGTCGAGGAGGATGAGGATGTTCAGGTTGCCGGAGTCAGAGGAGAGGAGGAGGTCGTTTGTGATTTTCAGAAGAGCTGTTTCTGTGCTGTGTTTTGATCGGAAACCGGATTGAAATGGCTCAAAGAGGTCATTGGAGCTGAGGTGGGATTTTAGTTGTGAGGCAATGACACGTTCAAGTATTTTTGACAGAAAGGGGAGATTTGAGATGGGCCGGAAGTTGGACATGATGTCAGGTGTGAGTCCAGGTCTTTTGAGAATGGGTGTGACAGCAGCCAGTTTGAGAGAGGGGGGAACTGATCCAGATATGAGGGAGGAGTTAATGATGGTGGTGATGAGCTGGGAGATGGCAGGGAGGCTCTCTTTAACAAATTTGGAGGGCATTGGGTCAAGTGTGCAGGTAGAGTTAATTCCAGTCATGAAGTGGGACAGTTGCATGGGGGTCACATGGGAGAAGTGGGACAGGGGCTGTGAGGTGAAGGGGGGGGGGAGCCAGGAGAGGAGGTGGGGGGTGCTGATGAGGGTGTCAGATTGCTGTAAATGTTGCTGATTTTGGTTTGGAAAAACGAGAGGAAGGAGTTGCACTGTTCGGTGGTGAAGGACGAGGTGGCGTTGTCACAGGGTTTGAGAAGTTTGCTGATGGCGGAGAAGAGACGCTTGGGGTTGCTGGAGCCAGACTGAATGAGTTGTGAGTAGTAATTAGACCTGGCTGCTTTGAGTGCATTACTGTACTGCTGGAGATAGTCTTTGTAGATTTGAAGATGGACTGTTAGTGTGGTTTTCTTGTGTTGGTGTTCAAGTAGACGTTTCCTTGATTTCATTTGGCGGAGTTCGGGGGTATACCAGGGGGCGGAGTGTATGAAAGAGACATTTTTAGTTTTTGTGGGGGCCAGTTCATTAAGACAGAAGGAGAGGGTGCTGTTATAATAGTCCACAAGTTCAGATGGGTTTTCAGAAAGTGGGGGGGGCGAGACAGACATCTTGCAGGTAATGGAGGCAGTGATCGCTGAAGGTGAGATGGATTTGAGGTTTCTGTAGGTTATTGTGCGTTTTTGCTTTTGGGCAGGGATGGGGATGTTGATGTCCATGATGATGGCCAGGTGATCAGAGATGTGGAGATTGAGGCTGGACAGATGATGGATGGTTTGACCAGTGGAGCAGACCAAGTCTAGGATGTGACCACGGCTGTGTGTTGGGAAGTTGATGTGGCTAGTAATTGACTTTATTTCTTTTAAAGGGGACCTATCATGCAAAATGCACTTGTGTACATCTTTTATACATGAATATGTGTCCCCGGTGTGTCAGGGAACTCACCAAGTGTCAGAAAACAAAACCCTCTCTCTATTCCTCCATACCCAAATCTGTAAAAACGGGGCTGCAACTGAGCTGATTATTATTTGAATTTTTCTGACGTCAGAAAAGGGGTGCTTCGCCTATATGGGCAACTCTCCACCTATCAGGGGAATGAGAGACCGCTCGAAAGCGCTGGAGACGCTGTAGTACATATGCCAGGCCTGTAGGTGGCGCTGTAGTCTGCCACAAAAGCAGAATCAGCCCTTGCAAAAACAGGGCTGGAAAAGAGCAAATAGAGCAAAATGAGGCACGGTTCAAATGCATGATCTGTTTGGTATTTTGAAAAAAAAAAAAACAGACATGTTTTATATATAGGTATGGCCCTATAATATATGTTCCAAATACAGCATGATAGGTCCACTTTAAGTTGCGGGTTGTTCATTGTTTAGAAGTCTACTGTGTTTCATCCAGGCTTCCACTTCGTGCACCGATAATGCTGAAAGTATCTGTTGTATGTTTTACCTGCTCCAGTAACAAAAGTGTAATTCACTGGACAGAGACAAGAGATCGTGGATGGATCCAGAAAAGAACCAGAAGATAATCTGTATAGAGCCTTCAGGTTCTGAAAATCATCAGGGATAGAGCAAGAACCCCCCCCACAAAAAAAAACCTGAATAGAGCTAGAAGATAAAGCCAAGAAAGAACCAGTAGAAAGACAGGAAGGAGCCAAAATATATCCTTTTATTCCGATTAAAAAAACCTTACATTTTTGCTGCCAATTATTGAGATTGTTTCACAGCTTTTTATCTTAAAATACTTAGTCTTTTTTTCTTTACATATACATTACATAGGATGAACAGCACGATCCACTCTGCTGGATTCTGCCCAAATCTGCTCAAAATGCGTCCGAACATATCGCTGTATCCATACTCCTGCAGTTGTATTGTTCTGGATTCATAGTGAAGTGTATTAGATGTTCTGCACTGTTATTGTTATGTATTTAATATAAAGTGAAATACCCATAAAAAAAAGTCAGAAAAGAAAAGGGACTCACTTAAGGAAAAGGGTTCTGAACCAGTGAGAGTTCTTCATTTGCACATAAACATGGTAAAATATTTAAAGTTGTGACCAGATGGTGTCGCCCTCTGCACACATTTAACGCTTTGCATTTTATTGATTTAGTTCGCCTTTTATACCACACTGCAAGTCTGACATTTATTAATGAGATGACTGGAAGTTACACTGCAGATGTAAACGTTTATAAACACAGCTCAAGTCTTTCACAGCCATAAATGTTTCTCTGTGTCACCTTGTTTATTATCTTTAGTGGCAGTAATCCCTATGGGTGTTGTACCACCATCAAATCTATCAATACATATTTGGAACAAGGACCCTTAGTCATGAATATAATGGGTTGATTGCCAGACAAATGATTGTATACATATTTTCCAAATGATGTTTTGTCTCCACAGTTTGGTTGGACTTATGTGACTCTGCTGATCGTGGTGACTCAGTCTCACCTCATCATTCACAACCTGTTTGAGGGGATGATCTGCTAAATAAACAGTCCTTTATCATCTTCACATAGATAAAGCTTCACCTTAATAATTTCTTAAGTTTCTGTCTTTAAAAATAAAACATTCCACTGTGTTTTACCATTTCAATAAACTTGAACATTTTTCACATTTTCACATTATACTCACACTGGGCCTCATTGCATTTAAAGCTCTCATGTCATGCTTTTCCGGTTATTACCCGTCCCCTTGTGTGTTATGAAGGTTTTTCTGCATGTAAACGGTCTGCAGAGTCAAAAAACCTCAAAGTACACCCTATAGGGAGTAAAACTCTAACACAGAAAAGACCTGTCTAAGCTGCCCCTGAACGCCTCGTTCGAGATTTCTCATTTTCCAATTTTTTCTTCCTGGGTATCGTGACGTAGGGATACCCAGTAGCCACGCCCAGAGCTATGGCCGCAGCCTCTGCCAGCCGAACATATACTGTTGGAAGCTCAGGTTCAGTTCAAAACTGTATCCAGTCATGCCAACGAGGGTCTGTTTCCTGTCTTGTGAGGGGAAATCTTCAATGTATGCATTACCGAGGGCAGAACCACGACGAAGTCAGTGTTTGACATTTCTTGTTAACACTGTTCCTTCTGATGTTCGAGCCGGTATTGTACTGTGTGCACGGCATTTCACGGACCAAAGCTTCGCAAACATTGCAGCGATTCATGCCGGATATGCACAGCGTAGGACACTGAAGGACGATGCTGTTCCTACTTTGTTTGGACCAGCGGGAGATTCGGGTACACAACCTGTAAGTACGCATTGTTGTTTGTGTATTTATGATGTTTAAAACAAACAAGGTATCGACCACAACTGTTTAAATGGGTAAACGTTTTTGGGGCTGCTAAGCCATTAACACAGTGCTAACTGGGCTAACTAAGTTGCTAGCGTTTCCATATATCAACTCCAATGTCAGCAGATGGCCCAACCCACTCTCACGGCATTTCGTGTTATAGTCACAACATTTAATCTATTGATTCGTGTTCACCAACACGATTATCCCCCTTTTTTTGTGTCACAGAGAACGATTTTAAAAGCAATGTATTTCTACTGGTAATGTGTTTCGTGCCTGTGTCAGTATCATATGTGTTCGCCCTACCATATGTGTTTGGGGTCCGTCGCTTACCAATGATGTCACGCATTGTGATTGGCTGTACGGTAATCGCACGCTGATTGGTGTAACTAGGGGCGCTGACTAGGCTATACCGGTATAGAGAGGCGAAGTCCCGCCCATCTACTTCCGACACATGGGACCCCGGAAGCGGAAAATTATACATTGAAGTCAATGGAGAGAGAAAAGTCATCTTTCGATCCCGTTTGAATTGTGCCACGAATGACACATATGATGTTTGTCAAATTAAAAGAACATTTTGCAAGTCAAAAAAATAAAAATGTGTCGTAAAACTGTGAAGTTACTCATTTTTTTGTTTGAAACCGCTCATTTAACTACAGGTCTCTGGTCTCGCACAATACGCGTCACCATCACAAAGATGGCCGTCACGTTAGCAAATTTCACCTGTTTCTTTCAGAATGAGGCGAAAAAGTATAAAACGAGGTGAAAATCACTACAAGTCTGGGCATGTTGAGAGCTGTACATACACGAAAGGGGAGCTAGTCGGTTCTGTAAGAGCCAGCATGCGGGACCGGCTTTACAAGGTTTCATTGAGTAATATGAGTGCAATGTTTAAGGTTAATGTCAGCTAGCTAACAAGGTACACTAACGTGTTTTGTTTTAGCAACAAGTTTTCTCCTTAAGAACTTTGTGGTCTCTGTGTATGCTGTGGATAACATTAGTGTTCACAAGAACAACATACACTCCCGTGTTTTGTTTTAGCTGCTCTTCAGATTGAAGCGGCCAGTTTTATATCGACTATATGTGTGATCTCCTTTTTACATCTCGTGTCATTTGAGTTTATTTGCTGTGTGTAGATTCAAGGATTTTGGTTATCTTGTAAATTTGTTTGGTTATCTAGGCACAGCTGTGTGTGACTCCCTCTGGTACACTGGTATGTGTTTTCCTAATGTAGAGAGCATTGATTAATTAATAAACTACACACTGACTCTAGATCCTGACCAAATCCTTTTTTTTGATCAAATGTTTTTCAAAAATGTATTGTATATTATATAACAGCTGCACATCACAGACCGGAGTCTCTGCTACTGTGGACCACGAAGGAGGCGATCATCATCTCCATCCCCAAAGATCCTGCATGGCATGGAAATCTCCTCCTCCTGGAAAAATTCTACACCCAGCATATGCTCCCTGTGTTGGCCAGTAGAGAGGAGGACATTTAAATAAACATACTCTCAACACCCTCGGACTCGGCGTTGTGTTTCGTATGTGTGATGGGGTGTTATGCAGAGCGGAGGAAAACAGGACACAGCAGATTGGGATTGCGGTGGAGATGCTGAGCAGTTATTTAATTGTTGCATGTAATTATTATTATACTGCGTGCTTCTTAGTTATTCCATCTTTTGCTGTAACATGGATCTGTATGTAACTCTATATTTACTTGTTATCTACCACACTTCCTTCTACATCATACACCATCATTATACATGGTGTATATAGGATATATATATTTGTATGCATATCTGTAAATTGTATAATTTTATTTTTCGTATTTGGGATTTCTCTTTTGTCCACTCAAATACACTTGGCCCTTTCTCTTTTCCATGGGGAAAATGGCAGCTGCATATTCTGCTTTTCTCATCTGGCTCCCCGTCTGCTCGTCTACAATGAGAAAATTATATAATTAATTACTAATAATCATTTAAACCTGTTATTACCAATATTTCACAAATTCTTCATGTAAACTGAAGAGCACAGCTGTATGTTGAGTGTCAACTTTGCTTGGTTCATCTTACTGGGGGGGCGGGGGGGGGGGGGGGGGGGGGCAGCTGCATGGATGTCGGTGCAGTCCACAATAATTTTGCAGTTGAAGGCAGAATGAATTTATTATTGACTCAGAATGAAGCACAACTTCATGTCATACAATACATTGACTTTATTTGTAATTGTGTAAAAAAAATATGAGCATTGATTAGCAAGCAGGACCTGCAGGAACAGAGAACGGTGATGGATGGAGCTGGGAAGAGAGAAGAATAAAGAAAACAGATCAACTTTATTATCGGATATTACAAATTCAATTTCAAAACAAGTTGCCGCTCCTACAGTTTTCTAGTATGGAAAGATGATTTCACATGACCAATGCAAAATATCACACTCAATACATGTGTATCTTTGGGGGGTGCATTGTGCCTTTGATGTATATAAATAATATACCATAACCAAATACTATTACGTACAGTGGAAATCAGGTTGCCAGAGCAGGTCAGTCCAGTGTGCATGTTCCTCAGGGTCTCTGCAGTTACAGGTGAGGTAAAGAAAATAAAAGAGAAAAAGGTCAGTAACAACACTTTAAAGTAACAACACTGAATAATTATCTCTTTTAATAATTTTCTCTCAGTAATCACTCAACTACTGTCTTTCCAACCAACAGATTGACTCACTCTCACTATCATCACAATGACACACGTCCAGAAGAATGTCATGCAAAGCTGCCTGCCTTCCTTCCTTCGACTCTCCCTGAACTGCCTGATCTTTTAATGTTCAATGTTAACCATTTGTGCAGATAGCATGAAGTAGAAAAGATCCGATCGCTGATACTAATGTGGCGTTAGCCTACCTCCCGCCCCCTTGGCCCCTGGTGGAGGGGGCGATAGGCTACTCTTCAAATGTTTCACAAAATACTTACCATCATGACTACTGTTTAACATTTTTGGTTTTACTTCAATGTTAAGGCTAATACAAATGACAAGGCTAAGTAATGCAATGTAATGCTAACTAAAGTGCTCAGCTACTAGCTATGTAGCTAACTTGACTATGTTCCATGCAAAACATGTATATTACCTGATATGTTTGGTCCTGGTCCTTTCACCAGACGGGAAGCGATAGAACGAGCAAAGTGGTATGATCACTTTTGTGATTACAACCTGGTACAAAGCACACAGGCATCTTGTAAAAGTGAATTTATTGGAGCGATCTCTTATATTTATTGTAGGGAATAAATCAGTTATGAGATCTTCTTCTTCTTCTTTGCTTTAATTGCGAGTTGCAACCACCAGTCTTGGAGCATTATCACCTATGACGACATCACTTACGCGACCCAGAATACGATTTGGGATTTGTAGTCTTTCTAGTTGCGTATGTTTCATAGTCTTATATTTCAACAGTTTTACGACAAACTGTGACTTTTTTTACATGGAAATGATTGTTTAAGATTGACAAACATCATATGTGTCATTCGCGGCACAATTCAAACGGGATCAAAAGATAACTTTTCTCTCTCCATTGACTTCAATGTATAATGTTCCGCTTCCGGGGTCCCATGGAGGCTCCCGGAAGGGGAGGGACTTCGCCTCGCTATAGCACTACACCCCAGCAATGTGTGTGAAAGACAATAGACTTTACAGCATGTTTGTTTTTTTTAAATTGAAGTTGCGTTGGTGTTTGTGTGTTGGTTGTTGACGGCAGTGTGTGCCAACCCTTGGTAAATGATTGCCCCCCCATTCGATTTGTTCTAGAGCCGACCCTGCTTCAGTCTGCGTACAAATGACACGACTTTGCAAAGGTGTGCAATAGATACGCAAACGTCCGTTTTTGCGTGCATATGATACTCCCACGTTACGTTTGTTATGAACGTATCTTAAATGAGGTTTTTTTCTACATATCTTTGCCATTTATTTAACCCTAACCCGAACCATAACCCAATAACATGCTGTGTCGTTTATTGCACCGCAAACATTAAAACTGTCATTGGAACGGCGATCAAGCCTGAAGCCACAGAACTCTTTGTTTTAATGTTTGAGGTGCAATAAACGACACAGCAGCTTATATCCAGTCTCTGATTGTGTTGTCGTTATTATGAGAGTGCTCTCATACTTGTTTGATTCTGAAATTGTATATTTATATAAATATATGTGTGTGTATATGTCCGCATATGTAGCCTGTTATTGTCTCATTATACCGCACTGTGAATGAATTAAAAGTAAATATATAAGTCGTCATGAACACATCTGTCCATCAGACAGAGTGCTGCTGTGCCTCCTGTCATCATTAATGGACGTCTCTTTAAAGTGACCGCTCAGAGGAGAGGATTTCTCATTTCTCTAACCGCCTGCTGCTTCCCCTCCTCTCTCCTCGGTTCCCCTCCTCGACTCCTCCGCTCGCATCTCCTGTGGGCGGGACTAAGTCACGAGGATAGGAGTCGAGGAGGGGAAATTAGAGAATTGAGAAGCCTTTCCTCTCATAGAACTTAATCATAGCCTGTTAAGACTTCACAGAGGCGGTATAGATCTTCAGTTCTGCTGGACGCCTGCACATGAGGGGGTAAAAGGGAACGAGAGTGCTGATAAATTAGCAAAAAGTGCAATACAAAAGGAAATAACATTACCAGTTCAACTTGGAAAAGGAGAAGGAAAAGCAGTAATTAAGAAAAAAGGGATGGAGATCTGTCAGAAAAGGTGGGAGAAAGACCAGAAAGGCAAAGACTATCACAAAGTTCAAAAGACAATTACAATGAATATTTATAAAGAAAGAAACAGAAGGGAGGAAATCATGATAGCTAGACTCAGAATAAATCACATTGAATGGTACGCCAGTGACAAGTGTGGGAACTGCGGAGTTAAAGACAATGTAGAACATATCTTGTTACATTGTGACATCTATAAAGCTGAAAGAGAAAAAAAGTCTAAAGTGATAGAGGCAGAGAGGGAATGGAGTGTGGTTGGTATTTTGGGAACAAAAGGAAAAGGAGTAAGAGCTACCAGAAAGGCAGTGTTTACCTTTCTGAGTGAAATGGAGTAGGACAAATAATTTAACATTAGGTCAGGAAAGATCATAGATTTTTATTTTGTTTTGTTTTATTTATTTTATGTTTTGTTGTTGATTTATTTATGTTTTGATTAAATCATAGATATATACGTCCATGAGTTAAGAGATGGAATGATATGATGATTCACACTCATGTACAGTAGGTGGCGGTATGCACCTTTAAAGTTGTTTGCAATCCGCCAAAAACCGAGAGAAGAAAAAGAAGAAGTTCTTCTAATGACTCCTTATCAGAGTGGGTTTAGAAGAGGGCGGAGTACTTTAGATCCACTGCTGTGCCTGGAGTCTGAAGTCAGAAAAGCCCAAGCGAACAAGGAGTGTGTTGTAGCTGTATTCTTTGATGTGGAAAAAGCTTACGATATGATGTGGGAGGAAGGATTATTAATAAAACTGGACATTATGGGTCTGGGAGGTAATGTATACAATTGGATTATGGATTTTTTGTTTGGCCGTGCCATCAGAGTCCGAGTTGGCAAGTCATATTCTCGAAGGCATGAAGTTGAAAATGGAACCCCGCAGGGGAGTGTCATCAGTCCTCTTTTATTTTCTATCATGATCAATGATATATATACACAAGTAGGATCTGATATTGGTAAGTCACTTTTTGCAGATGATGGAGCTATTTGGAAAAGGGGCAGAAATGTAAAATATATTGTAGCTAAGATTCAGGAAGCCATTAGGGAAATTGAAAGCTGGTCTCTGACATGGGGGTTTAGATTGTCGGTGGAAAAAACGGAAACTTTATTTTTTACGAGGAAAAGGATAGGTGAGGAGGTTAGGTTCAAACTTTATGGACAAGATCTAAAGAAAGTGAAGACATTTAAATTTCTGGGAATATGGTTGGACGAGAGAGTCACATGGAGTACTCACATTGATAAAGTCGTAGATAAATGTAAAAGGGTTTTAAATGTTATGAGGTGCTTGGCAGGCACTAAGTGGGGGGCTGATAAAGCTGCTTTGAGGAACGTATACACGGCCTTAATAAGATCAGCCATAGAATACGGACTAATAGTGTATGGGTCAGCTGCATATTCTTCTCTTCAAAAATTAGATAGAGTCCAGGCACAAGCACTAAGGATATGCTGTGGGGCAGTAAGATCTACACCAGTGTCGGCACTTCAGGTAGAGGTCGGAGAAGTACCTATTTCTTTGAGGAGAAAGCAGTTAATTGTTAATTACTGGGCAAATCTACAGGGTCATAAAGATACTCACCCTACTAAACAAACTCTACAAACAAGTTGGGAAAGTAACAAAATAAAAAAAGAAAGTTTTTGTTTTTGTGTTTCGGAAATATGTAAGGAATTCAAAGTTAAAGAATGGAATATTAGTCCGACGGTGTTGTTATCAGCTGTTCCACCATGGTTGCTACCTCAACCTATAGTAGATTTATCACTATTGAAACGGGTACATTCAATGAAAAACAAATTCAATGTACAGGCTTATGTGAACACTGTGCTACATGAACAATATGGGCACTTTATAAAAATATTTACTGATGGATCCAAAAATCCAGAAAATGGTCTAACGAGTTGTGCATTTTATGTTCCTGAGTTAAAAGTCAAAGTGGGAAAGCGTACAAGTGATCACATTGCAGTATATACAGTAGAGATGATGGCTATCTCTCTAGCACTTCAGTGGGTAGAGGAAATACAGCCAATGCGAGTGGTCATTTGCTCTGACTCCAGTGCAGCTCTGGAGAGTATAAACAACTTCTCTTCAGAATGTCGTCAGGATATTTTACATGAAATTTTACAAAGCATGTTTAGGTTAGTTCATCTGGGAATTGTTGTTCAATTTGTGTGGGTTCCAGCGCATGTGGGCATTAGAGGGAATGAAGTAGTGGATCAACTGGCAAAATGTGGTTTGAAAGCAAACCAGATTGATATTATGGTACCCATCAGTAGAGCAGAAGTCAAATCTTTTACTAAAGTGGTTATCAAGCAACAATGGCAAAAACTATGGGACAGTAACACCAAAGGAAGACATTTATATCAGATACAAAGGGAAGTAGGAACAGGAAGCACTTGGGGGAGTAGTAGAAGAGAGCAGAGCATCAACAGCAGGATAAAATTGGGACACTCTGGACTAAACTCATCACTGCATCTGATTGGAAAACATCCAAATGGCAATTGTGATGGTTGCCAACAACCAGAGACAATACATCATGTATTTTTTAGCTGCCCGGACTATAACAGACAAAGATTCATTCTGAAAACTGCACTGGAACAACTCAACATCAAGGACATGGATTTCAAGGCAATATTTGAAAGTAAATCAAGAAATGAAGCAAACAAGCTGATCTTCAAATTCCTCAAAAGCACTGGTCTGAGGACAAGGATTTAGTATGAACATTTAATAACTAAACAGTAGGTGGCGATATATGCTCCAAGTGGAAGCGATTCGCCATTAAAGAAAAGAAGAAGAAGAAGAAGAAGAAGAAGAAGAAGAAGAAGAAGAAGAAGTTCTTTCTAACCTGGATCTGGATCCATGTTGCGTCTCATCGCTACGGTTCTCTCTCTCTCTCTCTCTCTCTCTCTCTCTCTCTCTCTCTCTCTCTCTGTTTGTGTGTTCCTGAGAAAGTGTGTGTGAGCTCCAGCTCCACTGATCCATCATCTGTGTATCTGGATAAACCTCTGAATGGACTCTGTGCTCTTTTTTCTGGAGCGTTTACCTCGGACTATAGGAGCTAGCTTAGCATAGCTGGAAACACGTTAGCAACACTAGTCAGATTGAGAGTTTGATGGAGAGAGAAACGGTGTGTTTAACGGAGTTTGCAGGAAAAGGTGATCTAGTAAACATGAGTAAAGTCCAAAAGCTGCTGTCGTTTAAGAAGCAGGGACTCACTGCTGCTACTGAAGAGATATTTGCCATGTTTGAAAAAACGATAGCAGAGCTCGAGGAGAAGCTGTCTTTTTCCAAAGAGAAGAACGAGAGACTCCAGAAACTACTGGACGCTGTTTTACAGCCTCAGCTTCGGATACACAGAGAAGGTATGTTCCCTCTACTCTTAATTAACAAAAGTTTAAACTCTTAGGTAACACTTAAGACTATTTATTAGTGCTGGGCAACGATTACACATTTGAATCATGATTAATCAAATCATGTTCTGTGATTAATTGCATTGTTATGCACAAAATTCAATAATGAATTCAAAGCAGTGTATTGCACACTTTTATTTTAAACAAATAAGGTTATTTTGAACAATAGTAGGCCTATTCCCTTTACAGAGTAGCATTTCAAATATTTCTTGTAAATCTCAAAAAACATTAATCTAATCAAATATAAAACCAAAGCTATTTGCCACTGCCAGGGCATTCACGTTTTATCTAGTTTGCTATAGAAAACAAGTTAGCCTCCGAGTCCAGTGATAAGGAAATTCAACTTTATGGTGGTTACACATAACTCTGGTTCTATCAACTCTGCCGCCTGGACTAATTACAAATATCCATGTAAGAGTTTGTTACCTTTCTCTATGTTTCTGTCCCCACTAGTGTTGTCACGATACCAACATTTTTGTTTCGATGCCAAGTCAATAATTACGATTTCCATACTTTTTTGATACTTTTCTTAAAAAAGGGGAAACCGTCTTAAATGTCATTATTGTGCTTTATTTCAAACCTGGACATTTTTTTCAGTCATAACACAAACTTTTGAACAATGAGAACAATAAATAAAATTAATTAAAGCAATGGCATTCAAGGTAAAATGGCAAGAGTTATGATATTAGGGTCATGTCGAGTCAGATCGCTATCCCTTTAAAGAGCAACTTCCAGGTTAAAGACACCTGTGAATAAATGTGTAGGAAAATGATGTATACACTAGATTTTCCCAAAAATATACATAAATATACACTACAGTGACATCTGGCGTCGTTTTTGTAAGACATTTTTACTTCCGCATCAAAAAAGCCTCCCCACGTGACCTCCCGCGTGTGACGTAACACGGGGGGGACACAAGGGGTAGAGCGGCCGGTGTAACGTATTAATAAACATGGATCCCAATGCTAGTTTCGACAGAGAAGACAGAGAAGAAGTTGAACATGTATATTCAAATGCATATGACGGACCACAACCTTATAATTATGAGCCTGCTTGGCGTCCAAGAGACCAGGAGCAGCCAAGGATTAGAAGAAATAACGGCCATCGGAGAGAAATTGAGCTGTGGTGTGAGGAGAACCAGTGGAGAACTGGTCAGCAACCTCGGTGAGTGACCGGCGTTAGCTAAAGAATGTTAGCTAACGTCACATCACAATATTGTAAAGTTAGCTATCATATATCAGGCTATAACTAAAGTAGCATTGATAATATAGTATCGTTACTGGCAGGACTGTTGATACTGATCCATAACAGAAACTAATGCGCAAGTATCAGCCGTATCTCGCGTTACCTAATGCAACTCCACACTACGTTACGGTGCTGTACCGGAGGGGAGAGAGAGAGCAGTGAAGGGGGGGAGAGAGATGTAATACGGTTTCCTGATAAACGTTACCTAATGCAACTCCACACTACCTTCGGAGCTGTACCGGAGGGGAGAGAGAGAGCAGTGAAGCTGCTGCTGCTGCTGCTGCTGCTGCTGCTGCTGCTGCTGCTGCCGGAGCTGATAAACAAGCTGTGTGTATTGACGGATCCACACTAGCTATCAGCCTCACACGGTCCTGGCTTCGATATCCCATACTGCACTCCCTCACATCACTTGACTCATAATCCTCCGGTCGAAAATGAGCGCCACAAACGACCGCGTTTTTCGTCACAGACGCAGCATTGAAGTCCCGTCTCTTTGTCTGCACAAAACGAACCCAGGACCGGAAGCTAGCTAGCTTTCTTTTCCTGTTAGGGAAATAGTGGACTTGATGTCCTGACAGGCTGGTATTTGTGCAACCTGCACAAACACAATACTGCACCATGATTACAAATGGTGAAATACAATGTAAAACTACCGAAAAATACCAGCTCACTAAAACACAACCGCAAAACACAACTGCTCAACGCAACTACTAACTATTCCCGCGGTCAGAGAGCGGAGATGTGTCCCCTTTGTGATGTAATATGACGTATGACCTTACAAAAAAGCCGTTTTTAAGAGCAGAGCTAAAAATTGCTCCTTTCCTTCTGAATTCCTGCCCTTATGTCTCGTAAAACATATCAAATCCTGTTTCACTTTTTTTTTTTTTTATTGTAATTTTCAAGCAAGTTTAAGCATAAATGTTGGGTGGGGTGGCGCGCATGTGTGTGTGTGCATGGTAGAGAGAGCGAGAGTGTTTTGAAGTGAACGAAGCAGCAGCAAAATAGGTCTGTCCAGTGTCTTCAAAGTTAGATCTGTAACAAAGACCTTAATAAGTGCAACGGGCTCCCAAAGAAGAGCTCACCTGTCTGCCTTATTGAAAAGTGGGTTATTAAACCCAAAGTTTGTTGCTTCGGCCCTGGTAGACTGCAGAGAGTCATCCCTTGTTTTCATCTTCTACGGTCTGGGAGCCAACAGGAAAGTTTAACACAAGAATACGTATGAACTAAAGTAGCAGCATCATCTCAAACAAGGAGCTTAGAGCGGCTGACATCGGCTGCAGGGAGTGGAGGCAGAGCGCTGAACACAATCAGGAAATACTGCTCCTATTAAACAATGTCATTCTAAACAGGTTAAAGTACCGATTCTAATTAAATGGAGGAATCATAACGTTTTTAACGGCAGGGTATAGCGATACCTTTCTAGTATCTGTGCACAGTGCAACACTAGTCCCCGCCACTTATTTTCTGTTTTGGTTCATGTGAGCACTGCAGCAGTCTAAAGCCCCTGACACACCAACCCGATTTTGGCAGTCAGAGACCGTCAGAGGCAGTCCGGCTTCAGGTGATCATGTAGAGCTGTGTGTCTCCCTCAAACTCAGCAGCTGATCGGATCTCTGATCCCTCTCTCTTGTCCGGTTATACTTCACTCGCGTTTATGTCCATATCGATCAGATCCAGCTCTCCTGATCGGCCTTTATAGAGAGCACCGACCAAACTATTAAGAGTGAATATCGGCCGTTAATGATCGGCGGTCAATCAATCGGAGCATCCCGAATTATTACCGCACATTTTGACCGGCAGGTTTTGAATTTACCGTTTTTTTATAAATTTGACCAGCTAAAAACCGGTAATTACCGGCTAACAGAAACCCTGGTCCCAACCTATCGTCTTTGTATACAGTCGTCTAGCTGAATCCCCTCTCGCGGCTGTGTGTCTGTGGATTCAGCGGGATGTCTGCAGGAGGTACTTAGAGTAAAGTTGTTATATATATTATACATATAATGGGACTGTTCTAGTGGTAAACACTTAAGAAAGAACATGTCAAGCTATGTGCTGTATCACAAACAATGCGCTGCATGTTTTGGGAGTAATATTGTCTGTGTTTACATTAGCAAGCATCGCTAACACTCACGGCCCGTCCACACAGCAGCTTTAAAAAAATCTTCCAACGCTTCTCTGCCCATTCACTTTGAATGGGGTGACGTCACTTTGCCTCGCTTTTCGCCAAACTGCATTGTGGGGAAGCAAAGCGAAGATTTCCAGGATTTTCAGGATTCAAAAGTTGAGCAATGTTCAACTTTTGAAGCTGAGGTGGAAGCCTCAGCCAATCAAATCCCGTTTATGCAAATCTGACAGTTCAAGCGCTAGCCAATCAAACCACGTGTAAGCTGGGAGAGACATACCGCAGTTCATTTCCTCATATTCCAAACGAGAAATTACGGTAGCAAATCACCCGGTTCTTTATGACCAGTCGATAATAATTTACCGGGATACAAACCGGAGGAACCAGGCATGGAGGGAGGTGGCAGAGACAGTGGGTGAAACTGGTAGGTTTTCGACTGTTTGGGGATTTTATATCCAGTTTACTTCGTTTAAACATTGCTAGCAAGCATAGACAGTATCTTTAGCCAGCATGGAATGTAGCATAAAATAGCACCATAGACATTAATCTTATAAATGTTCATCATAGCCCTTCCCGCTGACACTTTACCTCTGCCACATCATAGACTATATGCATCACATTAATGCACACAATGTCATACTCCTTTCTGCAAATGTTCTGAGTTGAGAAGAACCGGGGTTTATTGCTTTGTATGTCGGGGGCGGGAGATTCATGTGACTGGTTGTTGGTCGCGTTGCGCAAAAAATCCCCAAGCTTTCAGTCACGCCCAGCTCCAAGATTTTCAAGATTTTTTTAAAGCTGCTGTGTGGAAGGGCCGTCAGAGCTAACGCTGTACTGGAGAGAATATGTGTAACATAATGTCCTTGCGGTAAACCCTGCGTGAGAGAAATGTTTGAGCTTCATACTGTTTCAGAAATAATGCTTGAAGTGGTTTGGAACATAATATGACATTTAATTACAGCAGCGTTTAGTTGAGTTTCTCCAAGTGGAAAACTCTCTTAGCAGGGGAAAGCTACATGACGCTACAAAGGGGCGTGGCTAGCAGCAGCTATTCCATTTAAAGCAGAATCAGCCTTTTTGGAACAAAGCTGGAATAGAGGGTATGAGTAGTATGAGGTGTTTTCAAATATAGCATAATAGGTCCACTTTAAATAAGGTTTAAATGTAGGATTTTTTATTTGTAATAGAGTATTACCATTCTAGAGGCGTAGTGTAGCTGTGAATGATCCCAAATACAGTGCATTAATTAGGGCTGCAAAATGTCTCCCATTTTAATGATGATTCGATTTTTCAATGCTAACACTTCACAGTTTTTCCTGACTGTGTGTTTCCTGTTTCCTGCAGACGTACAGCTGCTGGTGGTGGTTAAAGAAGAGCTTCTCCCTGACCAGCAGGAGTGGAGCACCAGTCTGGACCAGGAGGACCCAGAGTCCCCCCGATACATTAAGCAAGAACAGGAGGAACTCAGGATCAGTCAGGAGGGAGAGCAGCTTCAGGAGCTGGAAGAGGCTGATATCATCAAGTCCACTTTCACTCCTGACCCTGTGAAAAGTGAAGATGATAAAGAGAAACCTCAGTCCTCACAGCCTCATCAAAGACAAACTGAACACATGGAAACAGAAGCTGATGGAGATGACTGTCGAGGACCAGAACCTGCCAGGAACTCAGTTCCAGAAAGTAGTTTACAACCAAAGACTGAGGACAACACTGGAGACTCATCTGAACCTGAATCTGGAGACTCTTCTGAACCTGACACTGAAGACAGTGCTGATTGGAAGGAGACCAGAGAACCTGTGACAGACTCAACCTCACTGAAAAATAGACAAGAATCTGTCAGTGATTCAAGCCGTAGTGCTGTAAAGAAACAATTTGGCTGCTCTGTGTGTTCAAAATCTTATACATATAGAAGTCATGTTCAGCGACACATGAGAGTACACACACGAGATAAACCCTTTAGCTGCTCAGTTTGTGCCAAATCTTTTGCAGTGAATGACACTTTAAAAAAACACATGAGAATCCACACAGGAGAGAAACCATACAGATGCTCAGTCTGTAAGAAACCTTTTTCACAGAGAGAAAATGTAAAGGACCACATGAGAATCCACACAGGAGAGAAACCATACAGATGCTCAGTCTGTAAGAAAGCTTTTTCACATAATAGAAATTTAAAGACACACATGACAGTCCACACAGGAGAGAAACCACACAGCTGCTCAGTCTGTAAGAAAGCTTTTTCACAGAATAGAAATTTAAAGATACACATGAGAGTCCACACAGGAGATAAACCACACAGCTGCTCAGTCTGTAAGAAAGCTTTTTCACAGAATAGAAATTTAAAGGAACACATGGGAATCCACACAGGAGTGAAACCACACAGCTGCTCAGTCTGTCAGAAAGCTTTTTCACAAAGTAGAGGTTTAAGAAAACACATGAGAGTCCACACAGGAGAGAAACCATACAGATGCTCAGTCTGTAAGAAACCTTTTTCACAGAGAGAACATTTAAAGACACACATGAGAGTCCACACAGGAGTGAAACCACACAGCTGCTCAGTCTGTCAGAAAGCTTTTTCACAAAGTGGAGGTTTAAGAAAACACATGAGAGTCCACACAGGAGAGGAAATATACAGCTGCAATGTTTGTGACAAAAGATTTCAATGTCGTAGTGATTTCAAAAGACACAAGTGTGTTGGTCGTCAGTCGTCACAGCTTAATGACATTCATACTGAGGATAACAGAGATGCAGAGCCTCCAATCAGCAGCTCAGATGCACACATGGAAAGAGAACCTGATGGAGAGGACAATGAATGTCTTATGAAAGTTCACATATGAGAAAATTCTGTCTAACTGGATTAACATTGTTTCACAACATTCATATAAGACTTAAATGAAGTCCATCTTTATCAACATAAGTGGAGAATATGTTTAACCTGTTAGGCCCCAAGCCTGTTTTTCAGGTTTCAGGCTCGAAAATGACATTCCCAGAACAAATGACCATAACTTATCTTCTAAAAGGGTTAAATTAATAATATTTTTTCTCAAAGTAATGATAAACCTGTGAGTTGGATGTAGAAAAGTCAGAATCAATATAGATGTTTTTTATTTTAAAGAAAATTCAGAGTGAACATGGTAAAAAACTAAATTATAGTGTCCGTCCAAAACATATGTTTTACTTATAATGAAAACTAACCTTGGATGATGGGTTAGTAGACTAAAAGCTTTAGGAATCCAAAGTACAACATATAATAAGTACCCTGTATCAAGATTGATGCAAAACAAGTGATATTTGACATTTATAGACAGATTTAGCAAAAACAAACCTCTTCTGGGGCCATTTGGGTGGATTTTCCATATCTCTGGCCCCCCTTGTTCGATTTTGACATGTGACATCTCTTTCTGACCGTTAGAGCCAATATAATCCAAGGGAAATCGTCCCGCATACACTCATGTTAAAAAAAGGTGGCGTCTCTGCGTATGTTAGCTTGCAGCAGAGGGGAGAAATATCCCTGCTCTGATATAAAGCAACTGAAAAGCTGTTTTATTGCTCATGGATTATCAGAACATTTCAAAGGGGACGCAGCCACATTTTTATATTAACCTATGGATTAACTACAGCATCGTTTTTATTGTTTTAATGCCATTGAAGACCAGTTTAGACCAGACAAATACGAAGGTAAGCCATGTTAGCGTTGTGGGCTACCTAGCGCCACTTGTTTTGATGTACGTGTTTGTTGATAACGTCGCGAGTTTGTATCTTTCAGTGTTGAGATGGGCACCGTTAGATTCTGTTTCTCCTTGCAATCATAAACGATGTGCTGGATGTGCACCTAGGATAAGTAATAAGGGAGCTAGGAGTGATTATCGGCGCAGTAATAGGTTAGCATTTTTCGCTCAGGGGTCATTTAGATGCTTCTTATGAGACTTGTGTTTTGTTTTGGTAAAAATGGTTTGTGTCATCAGTTAGCTGAAATTATTCCCGTTAATCTGGTATAACACAATAATAGGTTCTTAAATATTAAGATCCCCTGAGACACAGTGTCGTGAAAAAAGAACCCGCCGACGGGGGACCTTGGGGCTTAACAGGTTAATGTTTTTGTCATACTGATTTATACGTTAACCACTGACTGTTGATGAACCATTTTATATTGGATTAAGGGCTCCAAGTTTCCATATAGAGATATAGGATGATTTGATGTTTTGTTCTTTATCTCTAAATGTTTTTTTTATCATTGCTGTCCTGTTAATGAGTCCTGTTTTACATAAATGAACCTGTTATCTGATTGTTTTTGCTTCTGTAACTGTAAGGGAATACATTTGCCTATTTTGTATCCGGACTACCCAATACCGTTACATTTAATACGTTACTCCCTAAGCCTGATTTCACCCACCTGCAACCGATTCACTAATAATCACAAATGTTCATTTCTTTGACCCCTTGACTCGGCTATTTCTTGTTTAATAATCTGACGGACGGACAACTTCTCACTTCACAAAAGAAGAAATCTAGATCGCAAAATAATTAAATAAGTGAGTGCCTGTTTTTCCTGGCCAAGGACAGGTTCCTTGAACACAACACGAGCGTAACGTGTCTTCACGTGGTTATGTCTCGTCTGAAAGGAGTGCTAGATGGTAAGTATTTTGAGAAGAGTACTGTCACACCGGTGTGATAATTCTATAACACACCGTTTAATCCCGGGTACACCCTCCACCGGGGTCTCCAGGGCGGGTGCCGATGCTAATGTAGGCTACATCGGAAATCTTTTTTCTACTTCATGCTATCTGCACAAATGGTTAACATTGAAAATAAAAAATATCAGGCAGTTCAGGGAGAGTCGAAGTCAGGCAGGCAGGCAGCTTTGCATGACATTCTTCAGGACGTGTTTCATTGTGATGATAGCGAGGGTGAGTCATTCTGCTTTTTGGCAAGACAGTACAGTAGTGAGTGATTACTGAGAGAAAAATATTCAAAGAGATAATTTATTCAAAGTGTTTCAAGTGTTGTTACTTTAAAGTGTTGTTACTGACCCTTTTCTCTTTTATTTTCTTTGCCTCCCCTGTAACTGCTGAGACCTTGAGGAACATGCACACTGGACTGACCTGCTCTGGCAACCTGTTTTCCACTGTACGTATTTGGTTATGGTATATTATTTAGATACATAAAAGGCACAATGCACCCCCCCAGAGCTGCACCCCATATAGACATACATGTATTGAGTGTGATATTTTGCATAGGTCATGTGAAATCATCTTTACACACTTGAAAACTCTGACTGGAAGTTACACTGCAGATGTAAACGTTTATAAACACAGCTCAAGTCTTTCACAGCCATAAATGTTCCTCTGTGTCACCTTGTTTATTATCTTTAGTGGCAGTAATCAAATCAAATCTATCAATACATATTTGGAACAAGGACCCTTAGTCACGAATATACAGGACTATCTCAGAAAATTAGAATATTGTGATAAAGTTCTTTATTTTCTGTAATGCAATTAAAAAAAAAAAAAAATGTCATACATTCTGGATTCATTACAAATCAACTGAAATATTGCAAGCCTTTTATTATTTTAATATTGCTGATTATGGCATACAGCTTAAGAAAACTCAAAAATCCTATCTCAAAAAATTAGAATAGTTCCTCAGACCAAGTAAAAAAAAAAGATTTATAACAGCAAAACACAATCAAACATTTGAAAATGTCCATTAATGCACTCAGTACTTGGTTGGGAATCCTTTTGCACGGATTACTGCATCAATGCGGCGTGGCATGGAGGCAATCAGCCTGTGGCATTGCTGAGGTGTTATGGATGCCCAGGATGCTTCAATAGCGGCCTTTAGCTCATTAGCATTGTTGGGTCTGGTGTCTTTCAGCTTCTTCTTCACAATACCCCACATATTCTCTATGGGGTTCAGGTCAGGGGAATTTGCAGGCCAATCGAGGACAGTAATGCCATGGTCAGTACACCAGTTACTGGTGGTTTTGGCACTGTGGGCAGGTGCCAGATCATGCTGGAAAATGAATTCCTCATCTCCATAGAGCTTTTCAGCAGACGGAAGCATGTAGTGCTCTAAAATCTCTTGGTACAGAGCTGCATTTACTCTGGGCTTGATGAAACACAGTGGACCAACACCAGCAGCTGACATGGCTCCCCAAACCATCGCTGACTGTGGGAACTTCACACTGGATTTCAAGCAACTTGGATTTTGCTCCTCTCCAGCCTTTCTCCAGACTCTGGCGCCTTGACTTCCAAATGAAATACAAAACTTGCTTTCGTCTGAAAAGAGGACTTTGGACCACTGTGCAACTATCCAGTGCTTCTTTTCCTTAGCCCAAGTCAGACGCCTCTTCCGTTGTCTTGAGTTCAGAAGTGGCTTGACCATGGGAATACGGCTATTGTAGCCCATTTCCCGGACACGTCTGTGAACAGTGACTTTTGATACCTGGACTCCAGCTTCAGTCCACTGTCTTTGAAGCTCCCCCAAATTCTGGAAGCGACTCTTCTTCACAATGCTGTTAAGGCTGCGGTCATCTCTCTTGGTTGTGCAGCGTTTCCTGCCACATTTCCCCCTTCCAACAGACTTTTTGTGGATGTGCTTTGAAACTGCACTCTGTGAACAGCTTGCTCTTTGAGAAATTTCTTTTTGTGTCTTACCCTCCTGATGGAGGGTGTCAATGACGGTCCTCTGGACAGCAGTCAGATCAGCAGTCTTCCCCATACTTGTGATTTAGTTTACTGAACCAAGCTGAATGTTTTTCAAGGCTCAGGAAACCCTTGCAGGTGTTTCGAGTTAATTAGACGATTCAAGTGATTCGTTGAACACCCTACTAGTATACTTTTTCATGATATTCTAATATTTAGAGATAGGATATTTGAGTTTTCTTAAGCTGTATGCCATAATCAGCAATATTAAAATAATAAAAGGCTTGCAATATTTCAGTTGATTTGTAATGAATCCAGAATGTATGACATTTTTGTTTTTTTAATTGCATTACAGAAAATAAAGAACTTTATCACAATATTCTAATTTTCTGAGACAGTCCTGTAATGGGTTGATTGTCAGACAAATGATTGTATACATATTTTCCTAATGATGTTTTGTCTCCACAGTTTGGTTGGACTTATGTGACTCTGCTGATCGTGGTGACTCAGTCTCACCTCATCATTCACAACCTGTTTGAGGGGATGATCTGGTAAATAAACAGTCCTTTATCATCTTCACATAGATAAAGCTTCACCTTAATAATTTCTTAAGTTTCTGTCTTTAAAAAGAAAATATTCCACTGTGTTTTACCATTTCAATAAACTTGAACATTTTTCACATTTTCACATTATACTCACACTGGGCCTCATTGCATTTAAAGGTCTCATGTCATGCTTTTTCCGGTTATTACCCGTCCCCTTGTGTGTTATGAAGGTTTTTCTGCATGTAAACGGTCTGCAGAGTCAAAAAACCTCAAAGTACACCCTGTAGTGAGTAAAACTCTAACACAGAAAAGACCTGTCTATGCTGCCCCAGAACGCCTCGTTCGAAATTTCTAATTTTCCAATGTTTTCTTCCTGGGTATCGTGACGTAGGGATACCCAGTAGCCACGCCCAGAGCTATGGCCGCAGCCTCTGCCAGCCGAACATATATACTGTTGGAAGCTCAGGTTCAGTTCAAAACTGTATCCAGTCATGCCAACGAGGGTCTGTTTCCTGTCTTGTGAGGGGAAATCTTCAATGTATGCCTTAACGAGGGCAGAAACCACGACGAAGTCAGTGCTTGACATTTCTTGTTAACACTGTTCCTTCAGATGTTCGAGTGCAGGGCACACAGTACAAACATTGCAGCGATTCATGCTGGATATGCACAGCGTAGGACACTGAAGGACGATGCCGTTCCTACTTTGTTTGGACCAGCGGGAGATTCGGGTACACAACCTGTAAGTACGCATAGTTGTTTGTGTATTTATGATGTTTAAAACAAACAAGGTATCGACCACGACTGTTTAAATGGGTAAACGTTTTTGGGGCTGCTAAGCCATTGACACAGTGCTAACTGGGCTAACTAAGTTGCTAGCATTTCCATATATCAACTCCAATGTCAGCAGATGGCCCAACCCACTCTCACGGCATTTCGTGTTATAGTCACAACATTTAATCTATTGATTCGTGTTCACCAACACGATTATCCCCCTTTTTTCATGTCACACTGAACGATTTTAAAAGCAATGTATTTCTACTGGTAATGTGTTTCGTGCCTGTGTCAGTACCATATGTGTTCGCCCTACCATATGTGTTCGGGGTCCGTCGCTTACCGATGACGTCACGCATTGGGATTGGCTGTACGGTAATCGCACGCTGATTGGTGTAACTAGGGGCACTGACTATGCTATACCGGTATAACGGGAATAACAGGTCACAACCGTAAGCGACCTGTTATCATTCAGGAAACAACAGCGAAGCATCTGGGGTGTTTTCTCCACATAACTGCTCACGTCACTGTCACTAGTATTTATTTATACATACTAGGGCTGTACCCAAATATCAGAATATTCGTTCGTTGGAGTACTATTCGTTTTGTAATCTCCAATATCAACGTAAGAGCTTGTGCCTCTTCGGGGGGTGCTAACACTTAACCATAAACGTTATTGTTTACTTTCTCTGTCTTGCTATGGCACTTTCTCATTTCCCCCTCCTCGACTCCTCGACTCCTCGGTCCTCCGGTAGTGACCTGGAAATGAATTTCAGCGCGCCATGTTGAAGGACATCTAATTTCTCTAAATGCACTTCAAGGACCGAGGATCGAGCGTCGAGGAGGCTCTCTGGAGGAGCTATAACCGAGGATACACGGATGGGTCCTCCACGGCTCCTTCGTAGATGCATTTCCGGGAACAGAGATGTTTCAAATCGTGACGTCTATGGTCATGACGCACGGCAAATGGAAAATGTAACCGGGGTGAAAAGGGTGTTACTTACTTTACTTAATTATGAATGTTGTTACATCAAGGCTGAAAATTCGTTTTTTTTTATATGATATTTGTATTATATTTGCATTTACTCTTGTGGAAGTGCACATCCCCTGTCCTCCACCAGGGGGTACTGCAGCACCCTCAGCACCCCTACTTCCCACGGCCCTGGCACTACACCCCAGCAATGTGTGTGAAAGACAATAGACTTTACAGCATGTTTTTTGAAATTGAAGTTGCGTTGGTTGTTGACGGCAGTGTGTGCCAACCCTTGGTAAATGATTGCCCCCCCATTCGATTTGTTCTAGAGCCAACCCTACTTCAGTCTGCGTACAAATGACACGACTTTGCAAAGGCGTGCAATAGATACGCAGACGTCCGTTTTTGCGTGCATATGATACTCCCACGTTACGTTTGTTATGAACGTATGTCAAATACGTTTTTTTTCTACAATTTTCTCCCACGTTACGTTTGTTATGAACGTATCTTAAATGCGTTTACTTTCTACATATCTTTGCCATTTATTTAACCCTAACCCGAACCATAACCCAATAAGCTGCTGTGTCGTTTATTGCACCGCAAACATTAAAACTGTCATTGGAACGGCGATCAAGCCTGAAGCCACAGATCTCTTTGTTTTAATGTTTGAGGTGCAATAAACGACACAGCAGCTTATATCCAGTCTCTGATTGTGTTGTCGTTATTATGAGAGTGCTCTCGTACTTGTTTGATTCTGAAATTGTATATTTATATAAATATATGTGTGTGTATATGTCCGCATATATAGCCTGTTATTGTCTCATTATACCGCACTGTGAATGAATTAAAAGTAGATATATAAGTCGTCATGAACACATCTGTCCATCAGACAGAGTGCTGCTGTGCCTCCTGTCATCATTAATGGACGTCTCTTTAAAATGACCGCTCAGAGGAGAGGATTTCTCATTTCTCTAACCGCCTGCTGCTTCCCCTCCTCTCTCCTCGGTTCCCCTCCTCGACTCCTCCGCTCGCATCTCCTGTGGGCGGGAGTAAGTCACGAGGATAGGAGTCGAGGAGGGGCAATTAGAGAATTGAGAGGCCTTTCCTCTCATAGAACTTAATCATAGCCTGTTAAGACTTCACAGAGGCGGTATAGATCTTCAGTTCTGCTGGACGCCTGCACATGAGGGGGTAAAAGGGAACGAGAGTGCTGATAAATTAGCAAAAAGTGCAATAAAAAAGGAATTAACATTACCAGTTAAACTTGGAAAAGGAGAAGGAAAAGCAGTAATTAAGAAAAAAGGGATGGAGATCTGGCAGAAAAGGTGGGATAAAGACCAGAAAGTCAAAGACTATCGCAAAGTTTCAAAAGAGAATCACAATGAATATTTATAAAGAAAGAAACAGAAGGGAGGAAATCATGATAGCTACACTCTGAATAAATCACATTGAACGGTACGCTGTATATCATGGGGAAAAGTGACAGTGACAAGTGTAGGAACTGTGGAATTAAAGAACATGTAGAACCTATCTTGTTACATTGTGACATCTATAAAGCTGAAAGAGAAAAACTAAAGGATAAAGTTATAGAGGCAGAGAGGGAATGGAGTGTGGTTGGTGTTTTGGGAACAAAAGGAAAGGAGTAAGAGCTACCAGAAAGGCAGTGTTTACCTTTCTGAGTGAAACTGGGGTAGGACAAATAATTTAACATTAGGTCAGGAAAGATCATAGATTTTTATGTTTTTTTGTTTATTTTTATTTTTTATTAGATCATAGATAGATACAGGGCCGTGGGAAGTAGGGGTGCTGAGGGTGCTGCAGCACCCCCTGGTGGAGGACAGGGGATCTGCACTTCTACAAGATATAATACAAAAAAAACGAATTTTCAGCCTTGATGTAACAACATTCATATTTAAGTAAAGATAACACCCTTTTCACCCCGGTTACATTTTCCATTTGCCCTGTACGATGGACGTTGTAATGATGAAATGGGGGATGTTGGTTTATCAGGCGCCCGCAGCTCACAGCCAAAGTGAGAGAGATAGAGGGAGGGGGTGCACCGGTACCGGCGGGGATTGTTGTTCTGTTGCGCTAACGGATATAAGAAGCTGTTTCTACAATAATGTGGAGGGAGAGTTCTGTCCTGTCAGACTGAGAGGCTCAGTGAGGTAAAGGACTATGAGGGTTTAGATAGTTCACTTTAGTCTCAAACATATTGATCACAATTTATGTAAACAAATATTTCCAAGGCACACCTTTATAATTATTAGGATAAATAAAAACAGGTTTGAAATCATTCCAATGTATACTATAGGACAGTAAACCAAAAATATTGTTTAAAACTGGAGAGATTTAAAAATATGCATAAATAAATAAATGTTAACTGGTAAAATAAGATATGAATGAACAACAAAAATAAAATAAGTTGCAGTTATTTGTTATTGGCTGTGGTAGGTTATTGAAAATGTTCACATACTTATTTGATTAATAAAATGCAAACCGATCTTTTTCATATGGGTGTTTAGAGTTGTACCCCCTAATCAGTCTCTAGTAATTGGGCGCTCAAAGTGTACCAGATTGAAGCATTTTACTTTAAAATGTTAAAGATCTATTCACCAAAATTATTCCAAACCACATTCTTCCAAACTCTCTGCTGTAGTATGACCAACAGGAGACTATTGATGTGTGTGGTGAGTTTGGTAGAAATATAATAATAACGTTATTGAAGATTATACCATATTTATTGAAGATTTTACATTAGAAATATTCTCCAAAATTATTCAAAAGCACATTCTTCCAAACTCTCTGCTGTAGTATGAGCATCGGGAGACTATTGATGTGTGTAGTGAGTTTGGTAGTAATATACTGTATAATAGTGAAGTGATTGAATATTATTGTATTCTCTTTTTTCGGTGTTGCACTTTGCAGACGGTCCCTGAGCACTCGTTTCTTCTCCGGCTGCAGATAGAGACCAATGCAATGTGTCCAGTTTGGAGGACAGCACGTATTGCCTTTTTTTAATCAACATGTGATTGTAGTTCGTTGTCAACCTTACCACGGTACTTAGGAGAGGTAATTTGTGTCTGAATAACGTTTTGTTCATGAGTTATTGATCCGTGAAATCTGCCAATATCGTTCTAACTTTACTCAACTTCCACACCGAGGGAGAGGCCTGCCTATGCGGAGCCTGAAGAGGCTTCAACAACGGCCACAACCGCCGGCGTAGTGACACTGTCTGTAGTAGGCTAGTAGCAGAGTGATTTTATAATTGATCGAATCCGCGCTGCTGCGCCAGCCAACAGAGCGTGCGTGTGATATATTTAGTAGCAGGATGTGCACTCAAAAATAGGGCTCCCCCGAAAGCAAATGGGTAATTCGAACACTGTATATATATATATATATATATACGGTATATATATATACGGTATATGTATATATATATATATATATATACACAGATAACTCCCCAAACAGGCGAAAACCTACCAGTTTCACCCACTGTCTCTGCCACCTCCCTCCATGCCTGGTTCCTCCGGTTTGTATCCCGGTAAATAGTTACTGGTCGTAAAGAACCGGGTGATTTGCTACCGTAATTTCTCGTTTGGAATATGAGGAAATGAACTGCGGTCTGGCTCTCCCAGCTTACACGCGGTTTGATTGGCTAGCGCTTGTACTGTCAGATTTGCATAAACGGGATTTGATTGGCTGACGCTTCCACCTCTGCTTCAAAAGTTGAACATTGCTCAACTTTTGAAGCCTGAGATGCCTGGAAAATTTCGCTTTGCTTCCCACAATGCAGTTCGGCGAAAAGTGAGGCAACGTGATGTCACCCCATTCAAAGTGAATGGGCAGAAGCGTTGGAAGATTTTTTTAACGCTGCTGTGTGGACGGGCCGTTATACTTCACTCGCAGAGCTAACGCTGTGCTGGAGAGAATATGTGTAACATAATGTCCTTGCGGTAAACCCTGCGAGAGAGAAACGTTTGAGCTTCATACTCTTTCAGAAATAATGCTTGAAGGGGTTTGGAGCATAATATGGCATTTAATCACAGCAGCGTTTAGCTGAGTTTCTCCTAGTAGAAAACTCTCTTAGCAGGGGAAAGCTGCATGATGCTACAAAGGGGCGTGGCTAGGAGCAGCTGTTCAATTTAAAGCAGAATCAGCCTTTTTGGAACAGGGCTGGTATAGAGGGGTATGAGTAGTATGAGGCATGGCTACAATGGTTAGGTATGGCCCTACAATATATTTTTCAAATATAGCATAATAGGTCCACTTTAAATAAGGTTTAAATGCAGGATTTTTATTTGTAATAAAGTATTACCATTATATAGACGTAGTGTAGCTGTGAACAATCCCAAATACAATGCATTAATTAGGGCTGCAAAATGTCTCCCATTTTAATGATGATTAGATTTTTAAATGCTAAAACTTAACAGTTTTTTCTGACTGTGTGTTTCCAGCAGCCGTACAGTTGCTGGTGGTGGTTAAAGAAGAGCCTCTCCCTGGCCAGCAGGAGTGGAGCTCCAGTCCAGAGGACCCAGAGTCCAACCCATACATTAAGCAAGAACAGCAGGAACTCAGGATCAGTCAGGAGGGAGAGCAGCTTCAGGAGCTGGAGGAGGCTGATATCATCAAGTCCACTTTCACTGCTGACCCTGTGAAGAGTGAAGATGATAAAGAGAAACCTCAGTCCTCACAGCCTCATCAAAGACAAACTGAACACATGGAAACAGAAGCTGATGGAGATGACTGTCGAGGACCAGAACCAGCCAGGAACTCAGATCCAGAAAGTAGTTTATAACCAAAGACTGAGGACAACACTGGAGACTCATCTGAACCTGACACTGAAGACAGTGCTGATTGGAAGGAGACCAGAGAACCTGCGTCAGGCTCAAACTCACTGAAAAATAGACAAGAATCTGTCAGTGATTCTAGCCGTAGCGCTGTAAAGAAACAATTTTGCTGCTCTGTGTGTTCAAAATCTTATACATATAGAAACAATTTTCAGCGACACATGAGAATCCACACAGGAGAAAAACCCTTTAGCTGCTCAGTTTGTAAGAAGCCTTTTTCACAGAGAGAACATTTAAAGAACCACATGATAATCCACACAGGAGAGAAACCACACAGCTGCCCAGTCTGTAAGAAAGCTTTTTCACAGAATAGAAATGTAAAGACACACATGAGAGTCCACACAGGAGAGAAACCACACAGCTGCTCAGTCTGTAAGAAAGCTTTTTCACAGAATATAAATTTAAAGAGACACATGAGAATCCACAAAGGAGAGAAACCACACAGCTGCTCAGTCTGTAAGAAGGCTTTTTCACAAAGTGGAGGTTTACGAAAACACATGAGAGTCCACTCAGGAGAGGAAATATACAGCTGCAATGTTTTTGACAAAAGATTTTAATGGCGTAGTGATTTCAAAAGACACAAGTGTGTTGGTCGTCAGTCCTCACAGCTTAATGAAATTCAAACTGAGGATAACGGAGAGGCAGAGCCTCCAATCGGCAGCTCAGCTGAACACATGGAAACAGAAGCTGATGGAGGACAATGAATACGTCTTATGACAGTTCACATATGAGAAAAAATTCTGTCTAACTGGATTAACATTGTTGCACAACATTCATATAAGACTTAAATGAACTCCATCTTTATCAAAATAAGTGGAGAATATGTTTAATTTTTTTGTCATTCTGATTTATACGTTAACCACTGACTGTTGATGAACCATTTTATTTTAGATTAAGGGCTCCAATTTTCCATATAGATGATTTGATGTTTTGTTCTTTATTTCAAAATGTTTTGTATCATTGCTATCCTGTTAATGAGTCCTGTTTTACATAAATGTACCTGTTATCTGATTGTTTTTGCTTCTGTAACTGTAAGGGAATACATTTGCCTATTTTGTATCCTGATGACCTAATGCCGTTACATGTAATACGTTACTCCCTAAGCCTGATTTCACCCACCTGCAACCGATTCACTAATAATCACAAATGTTCATTTCTTTGACCCCTTGACTCGACTATTTCTTGTTTAATAATCGTTTCATCTCCTCAGGAGCAAGTTCCCGTGTCCTGCCTTTCACCTGCTGATCACCCACTGCTCATTTAAGGTGGACTGACCTTTACAATGGACCAGCTAATATTAGTGTCTTAATGCAAACGTTTTGTAAAGTGATGCTCGACCAAGAACGTGCTGTTGGGTCATGTGCTCTCTGCAGGACGGTGTCTGTACTCAAACATTGTTTATTAAATGAGAATTTCACTCTGTTTTTGTTGTCCAAACGACGCCAACAGAGCGATACGTTTTCTTTCCAGCAGATGGCATAAATGTTACATCATCCAGTTCAACTGTCATCCACATATTTATGATTCAAAACAGTAATGTGTAAGATATAATAATAATAATAATAATAATAGATTTAATTTGTTAGCGCTTTTACAGGTGCTCAAAGACGCTTTACAGATAATAGTGAAGAAAAAAGAAAAGAGAAGAAAGGAACAACAAATAAATATATAGTTAAAGTTAAAGTCAAATAATACTAAAACAATCACACATGAAAAGCCAGATTGAAGAGGTGAGTTTTTGTGAGTTTCTTGAAGGTGGTGAGGTCGGTGCAGTCTCTGATGGGTTGGGGGAGTGAGTTCCAGAGGGAGGGGGCAGCGACGGAGAAGGCTCTGTCCCCCCAGGTCCGGTGATTGGTGCGGGTGGGGATGGATAGGAGGTTGGCTTCTGATGAGCGGAGGCAGCGGGAAGGGGTGTGGTGGTGCAGCAGGTCTGTGAGGTAGGGGGGGGGCCTGGTTGTTGAGGGCTTTGTGAGTAATGAGGAGGACTTTGAATCAATCAATCAATCAATCAATGTTTATTTATATAGCCCAATATCACAAATGTTACATTTGTCTCAGTGGACTTCACAGTTTGTACAGAATATCAGTATGACAATACGACACCCTCTGTCCTTAGACCCTCACATCGTACAAGGAAAAACTTCCAGAGAAAACCCCACAGTTTAAAGGGGAACATGGGAGAAACCTCAGGGAGAGCAACAGAGGAGGGATCCCTCTCCCAGGACGGACAGACGTGCAATAGATGCCGTGTGTAAATTGAAAAGATAATACATTTGCAACATAGGTAGTCCAAATGTTTTGAAATGCATGTGTGTATAATAAGAAGATGAATCCACGAGGATATCCATCCAGGACTTATGATCCAGGACCGCAGCCACGACTCAAGATCCAGGACTCGCAATCCATGACACAGGACCGCAGGATCATCCATGACTCCGGATCCCGGCGTATATAGACACCAAAAAGAAAGAAATTTGGGGAAGCTGGGTTAATCGGAACATGAGAGTACACAGGTATAGACAGAGAGAAGGAAGAAGTAAGATGTCCGCCGACAAACTAAGCCTATATCAGCAAAACTAGGGGCTGAATCTAATCAGCCCTAACTATAAGCTTTATCAAAAAGGAAGGTCTTAAGCGCACTCTTAAAAACGGATAGGGTGTCTGCCGTCCGAACACAAACTGGAAGCTGATTCCACAAAAGTGGAGCTTGATAAGAAAAGGCTCTGGCTCCCATTGTACTTTTAGAGACTCTAGGAACAACCAACAACCCTGCATTCTTGGAACGCAATGCCCTAGTAGGACAATAGGGTATAATGAGTTCTTTAAGGTAAGATGGCGCCTGCCCATTAAGGGCTTTGTAGGCAAGAAGAAGAATTTTAAATTCTATCCTGTGTTCTATAGGGAGCCAGTGTAAGGCAGCCAGAACAGGAGTAATGTGGTCCCTTTTCCTAACTCTGGTTAGTACACGAGCTGCAGCATTTTGAATCAGCTGAAGCCACTTGACTGACTTCTTGGTACACCCTGATAATAAGGAGTTACAATAATCCAGCCTTGAAGTAACAAATGCATGGACTAGTTTCTCTGCATCGTTTTGAGGACAGATATGCCTGATTTTTGCAATGTTACGTAGATGGAAGTAGGCGGTCCTTGAAATGGATTTTATGTGGGTGTTAAAGGATAAATCCTGATCAAATATAACACCAAGATTCCTTACAGTCTCACTGGAGGCCAAATTAATGCCATCCATAGTTAATATATCTTTAGATAATTTGTTTCGTAGATTCTTCGGGCCAAGTACAATAACTTCAGTTTTGGTCGTGTTTAACATCAAAAAATTTAAGGTCATCCACGTTTTTAAGTCCTTGAGGCAGTCTTGAATTTTATTTAGATGATTAATTTCATCAGGCTTGATTGATAAATATAGTTGAGTATCATCCGCATAACAATGAAAGTTTACAGAATGATTCCTTATAATATTGCCTAACGGAAGCATATATAGGGTGAACAAAATAGGTCCAAGCACTGAGCCCTGTGGCACTCCATGGCTAACTTTGGTTTGAATGGAAGATTCATCGTTGACACGTACAAACTGAGAGCGTTCAGATAGATAAGACCTAAACCAGCCTAAAGCAGTTCCCTGTATGCCAACTAAGTGCTCTAGTCTTTGCAATAGGATATCATGGTCGATAGTATCAAATGCAGCACTAAGATCGAGCAAGACAAGAATAGAGACAAGTCCCTTGTCAGAGGCTATTAGAATGTCATTTGTGACTTTAACCAGAGCTGTCTCTGTGCTATGTTGTGTTCTAAAGCCAGACTGAAAATCTTCAAATAAATCATAGTTTCTTAAGTAATCACACAGCTGTTTTGCGACTGCTTTCTCAAGAATTTTTGAGAGGAACGGAAGATTAGAAATAGGTCTATAGTTGGCTAAAACATCTGGATCGAGGTTGTGCTTTTTAAGAAGCGGTTTTATCACTGCTACTTTGAATGATTTTGGAACATAGCCTGATAATAAAGACATATTCATAATATTTAATAAAGAAGTGCTAATTAATGGAAAAACTTCTTTTAACAGCTTAGTTGGAATCGGGTCTAAGATACACGTTGATGGTTTAGAAGAGAGAATCATTGAATTTAATTGTTCAAGGTTTATGGCTGAAAAGCATTCTAGTTTACTATCTAGTGTAATATTATTAGAACTTACGTTTCCGGGAGCTGTTGATAACACTATACTGGTCAAAGGCAAGAGGTCATTGATTTTGTTTCTAAGAGTAACAATTTTATCGTTAAAAAAGCACATAAAATCATTACTACTGAGTGCTATGGGAATAGAAGGCTCAGTCGAGCTGTGGCTCTCTGTCAGCCTGGCTACAGTGCTGAAAAGAAATCTTGCATTATTCTTATTCTCATCTATTAATGAAGAGTAGTATGCTGCTCTCGCTTTACGCAGTGCTTTCTTATATTCATTGAGAGTAATATGCCAAATTAAACGAGATTCTTCAAGTTTAGTGGAACGCCATATCCTTTCAAGTTGTCTCGACTTTTGCTTTATTTTGCGGGTTTCGGCATTATGCCATGGAGCTAATCTATGTTGTTTTATTTTCTTCTTTTTCAAAGGAGCAACAGAGTCTAATTTTATTCGCAGCGCATCTGTAGCACTATCAACAACATGATCAATTTGGGGTGGTGTACATTTTGTATAAGTTTCCTCCCCTACATGCAGACATGCTATCGAGTTAAGTATTGGTGGAATCTCTTCCTTAAATTTGGCTATAGCACTAACAGATAGGTTTCTGCTGCAGGAGCTTTTGGCTAATGCTTTGTAGTCTAGTAACAGTACTTCAAAAGTTACTAAGAAATGGTCGGATAAAGCAGGATTATGCGGTTCGACTAATAGTTGCTCAATTTCAATACCATAAGTCAGAACAAGGTCAAGAGTGTGATTATAGCAGTGGGTTGGTTTATTTACACTCTGACAGAAACCAACAGAATCTAATATAGAGTTAAATGCAACAGTAAGGTTATTTTTATCATCGTCAACATGAATATTAAAGTCACCTACGATAATTACTTTATCTGTTTTAAGTACCAAAGCTGATAAAAACTCAGAGAATTCTGATAAGAATTCTGAATAAGGACCTGGTGCACGGTACACTGTAACAAATAAGATTGGCTGCAAAGTTTTCCAGGTCGGATGCGTAAGACTGAAAATGAGGCTTTCAAAGGAGGTATAATTTAATTTTTGTTTAGTATTGATAAGTAAACTTGAGTCAAAGATTGCTGCAACTCCACCTCCTCGGCCCGTGCCTCGGGCAATATGAGTATTGATATGGCTGGGTGGAGTGGCCTCATTTATGCTGACATATTCTTCATGTCTCAACCAAGTTTCAGTGAGACAGCATATATCAATATTATAATCTGATATTAAATCATTTACCAGTATTGCTTTAGATGCTAGAGATCTTATGTTTAAGAGACCACATTTAATCTTCCTGTTTTGTTGCACTGTAGTAGTTGTTACATTTACTTTTATTAGGTTATTATGTATGACACCTCTATTAGGTTTTACCTTAAATTGTCCTTGGGCAGACACACACACCGTTAATATTGGGTATTTTATTGGGGTCGGGATTCCTATGGATGACTGCCTAGGAGAGAGCGCAGAGAAGCGTGTAAGACTGCGACTCTGCCTCCTGGTCTCAACTCCAGTTTGTCATGGATTAAGTCCACAGAGCCCTGAAATGTTTGCCGAAATGAGATTTGCACCTTCCAAAGTAGGATGAATGCCGTCTCTCTTAATCAGACCAGGTTTTCCCCAGAAGGCTGTCCAATTATTCACGAAGCCCACATTGTTTGCTGGGCACCACCAAGACAACCAGCGCTGAAATGATGACATGCGGCTATACATGTCATCATTGATCAGATTGGGGAGGGGACCAGAGAAGATTACGGTGTCCGACATTGTTTTAGCATAACTACACACCGACGCCACATTAAGTTTGGTGCATTCTGATTGGCGTAAACGAACATCATTACCACCGACGTGAATAACAATCCTACTGTATTTACGTTTATTTTTAGCCAGCAGTCTAAGATGCGCCTCAACGTCGCCCGCTCTGGCCCCCGGAATGCATGTGACTGTGGACGCTTCGGTCTCTAAATTCACGTGTCTCATAATAGAGCTACCAATAACCAGAGTTGGCTTCTCAGCGGGTGTCTCGCTGAGTGGGGAATATCTGTTAGATACGTGAACGGGTTGGTGGGGACCTGCGGGTTTCGCGTTATGCCCCTTCTGAACAGTCACCCATTCTCCCTGCTGCTCGGGAGTTGCCGGGGGACGGCTAAGAGGAGCTACCTTTTGCCGGTCCGCACCGGCTAACATGGGCTTTACTGTAGCTGAGTTATTTTCTAAGATGCGGAGCCGGGCTTCTATGGCTATGATTCCCGCCTCCAACCTAACAACTATACTACATTTAACACATGTATCGGTACCAGTAAAGGAGGTAGGGGAGTAACCAAACATGAGACAGTTAGAGCAGGAAATAGCACCCGAGGGTGGGGAAAGAGCCATGGCTAGCTATCAAGCTAAAGTAGCTACCGTTAGCAAACCCGAAAAGAGTGTAGGCAACTGTGGAGTTACAGTCGCTAAGAGAAGGAGAGTTTGTGAGTGCTTAAGCTGTAGTAACGTGTGATTACAACGTCAGGCAGTTGCCGTGATCAAGAGTTTTAAAACGATCGATTAAGTTAAGATAAAAAGCTATCAGCAACAGAACAGGCACACGGGATACCCGGAGATGACAACAACAACCGGAAGTTATAACATGCTTACCGCAATAGTGGTCCGTATAGAAACGAGTGGATTCTTTGACGGATGGGGAGCCAGTGGAGGTTCTGGAGGATGGGAGTGATGTGGTCTCGGGAGCGGGTGTGGGTGAGGAGGCGGGCAGCAGAGTTCTGGATATGTTGGAGTTTATTGAGGAGGTTGGATGGTATGCCATAGAGGATGCTATTGCAGTAGTCGAGTCGTGAAGTGATGAATGCATGAATCAGGGTTTCAGCAGCAGAGGAGGAGAGTGATGGGCGGAGACGGGCAATGTTTTTGAGGTGGAAAAAGGCGGTCCTGGTGATGTGATTTATGTGGTGGTTGAATTTGAGCTGACTGACTCCGAGGTTGCGGATGTGAGGGGGGGGGGAGATAGAGTGTGGCTGTCAATGGCGAAGTTGAAATTCTGGATGTCTTTGATACGGGATGGGGGGCCGATGATGATGATGTCTGATTTGGCACTGTTCAGTTGGAGATAGTTTGTTTGCATCCATGCTTTTATTTCTGAGGGACAGTTGGTGAGAGTGGAGTGTGTTGTGGGGGTGATGGTTTTTGTTGAGATATAAAGTTGGATGTCATCGGCGTAGCAGGGAAATTGAAGGTTGTGGCGACGAATTATTTTGCCAAGGGGGAGCATGTAAATGATGAAGAGGAGGGGGCCAAGCACCAAACCCTGGGGGACGCCTTGGGACAGAGGAGCAGTGAAGGAGGTGCAGTTGTTGATGTTGATAAACTGATGTCTGTCGGTGAGGTAGGATTTCAGCCAGGAGAGTGCAGTGTTGGTGATGTTGAGTGATGATTCAAGGAGGGAAAGCAGGATGGTGTGGTTGATGGTGTCGAATGCTGCGGTGAGGTCGAGGAGGATGAGGATGTTCAGGTTGCCGGAGTCAGAGGAGAGGAGGAGGTCGTTTGTGATTTTCAGAAGAGCTGTTTCTGTGCTGTGTTTTGATCGGAAACCGGATTGAAATGGCTCAAAGAGGTCATTGGAGCTGAGGTGGGATTTTAGTTGTGAGGCAATGACACGTTTTTTTACATTACATTGCATTTAGCTGACGCTTTTATCCAAAGCGACTTACAATAAGTGCATTCGACCAGGAAGATACAACCTTTAAGAAAACAGAATCATATAAGTACATCAGGTTTCATAGAGCCAAACATTTCAAGTGCTACTCAACTGGCATTTAGAAAGCCAGCCCTTTATTAGTATATAAGTGCTTTGTTAGTAATTCTATCGCTCGAAGTGGAGTCTAAAGAGATGAGTTTTCAGTTTGCGTCGGAAGATGTGTAAGCTATCTGCTGTCCTGATTACAATGGGGAGCTCATTCCACCATTTTGGAGCCAGGATAGCAAACCCACGTGTTTTTGCTGACGGGAACTTGGGTCCCACTCGCAGTGCGGGTGCAGCGAGCTGTTTGGCTGATGCAGAGCGGAGTGCACGTGCTGGGGTGTACGGTTTAACCATGTCCTGGATGTAGGAAGGGCCAGATCCATTCGCAGCATGGTACGCAAGTACCAGTGTCTTGAAGTGGATTCTAGCAGTTACTGGAAGCCAGTGAAGGGAGCGGAGGAGCGGTGTGGTGTGGGAGAATTTGGGAAGGTTGAAGACCAGACGAGCCGCTGCATTCTGGATGAGCTGCAGAGGTCGGATGGCACATGCAGGTAGACCAGCCAGGAGGGAGTTGCAGTAGTCTAGGCGTGAGATGACGAGAGCCTGGACCAGAATCTGCGCTGATGTCTGGGTCAGCTGGGGACGTATCCTCCTGATGTTGTAAAGTGTGTATCTGCAGCAGCGGGTTGTAGCAGCGATGTTTGCAGTGAAGGACAGTTTGTTATCTAGGACCACACCCAGATTCCTTGCAGTCTGAGTCGGGGAAACAACAGAGGTGCCGATGTTGATTGTTAGGTCAAGAGTGGGACAATCTTTTCCCGGAAGGAAGAGCAGTTCAGTCTTGTCAAGGTTGAGCTTGAGGTGATGAGCAGACATCCACCGAGAGATGTCTGCTAGGCAAGCAGAGATGCGTGCGACGACCTGGGTCTCTGAGCGGGGAAAGGACAGAATTAGTTGGGTGTCGTCAGCGTAGCAGTGGTATGAAAAACCATGCGGGCTAATGACAGACCTGAGCGAGTTTGTGTACAGGGAAAAGAGGAGGGGACCAAGAACCGAGCCCTGAGGGACCCCTGTAGTTAATTGACAAGGGTCGGACTCGGACCCTCTCCAAGTAACCCTGTAGGTGCGGTCGTTGAGGTATGAGGTGAGGAGGGAAAGTGCAGTGCCTGAAACTCCAAGTTCTTGGAGAGTGCGAAGGAGGATCCGATGGTTCACCGTGTCGAATGCAGCAGACAGGTCCAGAAGGATGATGACAGAGGAGAGGGAGGCTGCTTTAGCAGTGTGCAGTTCGTCAGAGACAGCAAGGAGAGCAGTTTCTGTTGAGTGACCTGCCTTGAAACCAGACTGGTGCGGATCCAGAAGGTTGTTCTGATGGAGATAACAGGAGAGTTGTTTAAAGACAGCGCGTTCAAGTGTTTTAGACAGGAACGGGAGGAGAGAGACGGGCCTGTAGTTAATAACATCAGACGGATTGAGAGTGGGTTTCTTAAGGAGAGGGTTTACTCTTGCCTCCTTGAGACTGTTTGGAAAGTGACCAGAAGTTAGAGAAGTGTTGATGAAATGGGTGAGAAATGGTAGAATATCAGGAGCGATAGTCTGAAGGAGGTTTGAGGGTCTGGTGACCCAGCGGTGAGTAAAGGTGAGTCAGAAAAAGAAGAGCGAATATCATCAACCTTTTTTTCAAAGTGGTTAACAAAGTCGCTTGACAGAAGGGAGGAGGGGGGAGGTGCTTTGGGGGGGTCCAAGAGGGTGGAGAAGATAGAAAATAGTTTTTTGGGATTGGAATAGGAAGATTGGATCTTATCTTGAAAGAAAGTGCTTTTTGCCTGAGAGATGGAAGCAGAGAAAGAGGAGAGGAGAGCCTGATAGGTTAGGAGGTCGTCATGGTGTTTGGATTTCCACCATTTCCGCTCTGCTGCCCGAAGGATGGTTCTATTAGCACGCAGTGCGTCATTTAGCCAGGGAGCAGGAGGGGACTGACGAGCCGGCCGCGATGTGAGAGGACAGAGAAAGTCCAGAGAGGATGAGAGAGTCGAGAGGAGAGTTTTTGCAGCAGTGTTTGGAGGCAGGAGTTGGAACGAGTCAGAGGAAGGGAGGGCTGAGAGCACCGATGAGGCAAAGGTAGAGGGGGAGAGGGAACGGAGGTTACGGCGGACAGGAGCAGAGTTAGAAGAGATTAGGTTGTTATGTTTGGAAAGGGGTAGAGAGAATGAAATGAAGAAGTGATCGGATATGTGGAGCGGGTTTACAGAGAGGTTAGAAGTAGAGCAGTTCCTTGAGAATATGAGATCAAGGACATTGCCAGCTTTATGAGTTGGTGGGGATGGAGACAGTGAGAAAGCAAAGGTGGTTAACAGAGATGTTAGTTCAGATATCTTCCCTGTCTGGAGGTTGAAATCTCCGAGAAGTACAGCGGGAGGGCCAGTTTCAGGGATGTGTGAGAGGAGATTATCTAACTCCTCCAAGAAGTCCCCCAAGGCGCCTGGTGGACGGTAGAGAACAACAATGGTTAATTGTATAGGATGGGTTACTGTGACGGCATGGAATTCAAAGGTGGAAGGAGTGAAATTAGGTAGCTTGAAGAGGGAAAAGCTCCATTTGGGAGAGAGCAGGAGACCAGTGCCACCTCCTCTGCCAGAGGGTCTGGGTGTATGGGAGAAGGAATATGCTGTGGAGAGAGCTGCTGGGGTGGATGTGTTGGATGGAGTGATCCAGGTCTCCGTGAGAGCAAGGAAATCCAGAGACTGCAGGGAAGCGTAGCCAGAGATGAAGTCAGCCTTAGGGACAGCTGACTGGCAGTTCCACAGGCCCCCTGAAACGAGATGTTGGATCTCAGTGGAGCATGTGGGATAGACGAGAGCAGGCCGGTGAAATCGACGTTCAAGTATTTTTGACAGAAAAGGGAGATTTGAGATGGGCCGGAAGTTGGACATGATGTCAGGTGTGAGTCCAGGTCTTTTGAGAATGGGTGTGACAGCAGCCAGTTTGAGAGAGGGGGGAACTGATCCAGATCTGAGGGAGGAGTTAATGATGGTGGCGATGAGCTGGGAGATGGCAGGGAGGCTCTCTTTAGAAAATTTGGAGGGCATTGGGTCAAGTGTGCAGGTAGAGTTAATTCCAGTCATGAAGTGGGACAGTTGCATGGGGGTCACATGGGAGAAGTGGGACAGGGGCTGTGAGGTGAAGGGGGGGGAGCCAGGAGAGGAGGTGGGGGGTGCTGATGAGGGTGTCAGATTGCTGTAAATGTTGCTGATTTTGGTTTGGAAAAACGAGAGGAAGGAGTTGCACTGTTCGGTGGTGAAGGACGAGGTGGCGTTGTCACAGGGTTTGAGAAGTTTGCTGATGGTGGAGAACAGACGCTTGGGGTTGCTGGAGCCAGACTGAATGAGTTGTGAGTAGTAATTAGACCGGGCTGCTTTGAGTGCATTACTGTACTGCTGGAGATAGTCTTTGTAGATTTGAAGATGGACTGTTAGTGTGGTTTTCTTGTGTTGGCGTTCAAGTTGACGTTTCCTTGATTTCATTTGGCGGAGTTCGGGGGTATACCAGGGGGCGGAGTGTATGAAAGAGACATTTTTAGTTTTTGTGGGGGCCAGTTCATTAAGACAGAAGGAGAGGGTGCTGTTATAATAGTCCACAAGTTCAGATGGGTTTTCAGAAAGTGGGGGGGGGGGAGACAGACATCTTGCAGGTAATGGAGGCACTGATTGCTGAAGGTGAGATGGATTTGAGGTTTCTGTAGGTTATTGTGCGTTTTTGCTTTTGGGCGGGGATGGGGATGTTGATGTCCATGATGATGGCCAGGTGATCAGAGATGTGGAGATTGAGGCTGGACAGATGATGGATGGTTTGACCAGTGGAGCAGACCAAGTCTAGGATGTGACCACGGCTGTGTGTTGGGAAGTTGATGTGGCTAGTAATTGACTTTATTTCTTTTAAAGGGGACCTATCATGCAAAATGCACTTGTGTACATCTTTTATACATGAATATGTGTCCCCGGTGTGTCAGGAAACTCACCAAGTGTCAGAAAACAAAACCCTCTCTCTATTCCTCCATACCCAAATCTGTAAAAACGGGGCTGCAACTGAGCTGATTATTATTTGAATTTTTCTGACGTCAGAAAAGGGGTGCTTCGCCTATATGGGCAACTCTCCACCTATCAGGGGAATGAGAGACCGCTCGAAAGCGCTGGAGACGCTGTAGTACATATGCCAGGCCTGTAGGTGGCGCTGTAGTCTGCCACAAAAGCAGAATCAGCCCTTGCAAAAACAGGGCTGGAAAAGAGCAAATAGAGCAAAATGAGGCATGGCTAAAATGCAAGATCTGTTTGGTATTTTGAAAAAAAACCTTCACAGACATGTCTTATATATAGGTATGGCCCTACAATATATGTTCCAAATATAGCATGATAGGTCCACTTTAAGTTGCGGGTTGTTCATTGTTTAGAAGTCTACTGTGTTTCATCCAGGCTTCCACTTCGTGCACCGATAATGTTGAAAGTATCTGTTGTATGTTTTACCTGCTCCAGTAACAAAAGTGTAATTCACTGGACAGAGACAAGAGATCGTGGATGGATCCAGAAAAGAACCAGAAGATAATCCGTATAGAGCCTTCAGGTTCTGAAAATTATCAGGGATAGAGCAAGAACCCCCCCCCCCAAAAAAAAACCTGAATAGAGCTAGAAGATAGCCAGTATAAAGCCAAGAAAGAACCAGTAGAAAGACAGGAAGGAGCCAAAATATATCCTTTTATTCCAATTTAAAAAACCTTACATTTTACGCTGCCAATTATTGAGATTGTTTCACAACTTTTTATCTTAAAATACTTAGTCTTTTTTTCTTTACATATACATTACATAGGATGAACAGCACGATCCACTCTGCTTGATTCTGCCCAAATCTGCTCAAAATGCGTCCGAACATATCGCTGTATCCATACTCCTGCAGTTGTATTGTTCTGGATTCATAGTGAAGTGTATTAGATGTTCTGCACTGTTATTGTTATGTATTTAATATAAAGTGAAATACCCTTAAAAAAAAGTCAGAAAAGAAAAGGGACTCACTTAAGGAAAAGGGTTCTGAACCAGTGAGAGTTCTTCATTTGCACATAAACATGGTAAAATATTTAAAGTTGTGACCAGATGGTGTCGCCCTCTGCACACATTTAACGCTTTGCATTTTATTGATTTAGTTCGCCTTTTATACCACACTGCAAGTCTGACATTTATTAATGAGATGACTGGAAGTTACACTGCAGATGTAAACGTTTATAAACACAGCTCAAGTCTTTCACAGTCATAAATGTTTCTCTGTGTCACCTTGTTTATTATCTTTAGTGGCAGTAATCCCTATGGGTGTTGTACCACCATCAAATCTATCAATACATATTTGGAACAAGGACCCTTAGTCATGAATATAATGGGTTGATTGCCAGACAAATGATTGTATACATATTTTCCTAATGATGTTTTGTCTCCACAGTTTGGTTGGACTTATGTGACTCTGCTGATCGTGGTGACTCAGTCTCACCTCATCATTCACAACCTGTTTGAGGGGATGATCTGCTAAATAAACAGTCCTTTATCATCTTCACATAGATAAAGCTTCACCTTAATAATTTCTTAAGTTTCTGTCTTTAAAAATAAAATATTCCACTGTGTTTTACCATTTCAATAAGCTTGAACATTTTTCACATTTTCACATTATACTCACACTGGGCCTCATTGAATTTAAAGCTCTCATGTCATGCTTTTCCGGTTATTACCCGTCCCCTTGTGTGTTATGAAGGTTTTTCTGCATGTAAACGGTCTGCAGAGTCAAAAAACCTCAAAGTACACCCTGTAGTGAGTAAAACTCTAACACAGAAAAGACCTGTCTATTCTGCCCCTGAACGCCTCGTTCGAGATTTCTCATTTTCCAATTTTTTCTTCCTGGGTATCGTGACGTAGGGATACCCAGTAGCCACGCCCAGAGCTATGGCCGCAGCCTCTGCCAGCCGAACATATATACTATTGGAAGCTCAGGTTCAGTTCAAAACTGTATCCAGTCATGCCAACGAGGGTCTGTTTCCTGTCTTGTGAGGGGAAATCTTCAATGTATGCATTACCGAGGGCAGAACCACGACGAAGTCAGTGCTTGACATTTCTTGTTAACACTGTTCCTTCTGATGTTCGAGCCGGTATTATAATGTGTGCACGGCATTTCACGGACCAAAGCTTCGCAAACATTGCAGCGATTCATGCCGGATATGCACAGCGTAGGACACTGAAGGACGATGCTGTTCCTACTTTGTTTGGACCAGCGGGAGATTCGGGTACACAACCTGTAAGTACGCATTGTTGTTTGTGTATTTATGATGTTTAAAACAAACAAGGTATCGACCACAACTGTTTAAATGGGTAAACGTTTTTGGGGCTGCTAAGCCATTGACACAGTGCTAACTGGGCTAACTAAGTTGCTAGCGTTTCCATATATCAACTCCAATGTCAGCAGATGGCCCAACCCACTCTCACGGCATTTCGTGTTATAGTCACAACATTTAATCTATTGATTCGTGTTCACCAACACGATTATCCCCCTTTTTTTGTGTCACAGAGAACGATTTTAAAAGCAATGTATTTCTACTGGTAATGTGTTTCGTGCCTGTGTCAGTATCATATGTGTTCGCCCTACCATATGTGTTTGGGGTCCGTCGCTTACCAATGATGTCACGCATTGTGATTGGCTGTACGGTAATCGCACGCTGATTGGTGTAACTAGGGGCGCTGACTAGGCTATACCGGTATAGAGAGGCGAAGTCCCGCCCATCTACTTCCGACACATGGGACCCGGAAGCGGAAAATTATACATTGAAGTCAATGGAGAGAGAAAAGTCATCTTTCGATCCCGTTTGAATTGTGTCACGAATGACACATATGATGTTTGTCAAATTAAAAGAACATTTTGCAAGTCAAAAAAATAAAAATGTGTCGTAAAACTGTGAAGTTACACATTTTTTTGTTTGAAACCGCTCATTTAACTACAGGTCTCTGGTCTCGCACAATACGCGTCACCATCACAAAGATGGCCGTCACGTTAGCAAATTTCACCTGTTTCTTTCAGAATGAGGCGAAAAAGTATAAAACGAGGTGAAAATCACTACAAGTCTTGGCATGTTGAGAGCTGTACATACACACAAGGGGAGCTAGTCGGTTCTGTAAGAGCCAGCATGCGGGACCGGCTTTACAAGGTTTCATTGAGTAATATGAGTGCAATGTTTAACGTTAATATCAGCTAGCTAACATTAGCTAACAAGGTACACTAACGTGTTTTGTTTTAGCAACAAGTTTTCTCCTTAAGAACTTTGTGGTCTCTGTGTATGCTGTGGATAACATTAGTGTTCACAAGAACAAGATACACTCCCGTGTTTTGGTTTAGTTGCTCTTCAGATTGAAGCGGACAGTTTTATATCGACTATATGTGTGATCTCCTTTTTACATCTCGTGTCATTTGAGTTTATTTGCTGTGTGTAGATTCAAGGATTTTGGTTATCTTGTAAATTTGTTTGGTTATCTAGGCACAGCTGTGTGTGACTCCCTCTGGTACACTGGTATGTGTTTTCCTAATGTGGAGAGCATTGATTAATTAATAAACTACACACTGACTCTAGATCCTGACCAAATCCTTATTTTTTGATCAAATGTTTTTCAAATTTTTTTATTGTATATTATATAACAGCTGCAAATCACAGACCGGAGTCTCTGCTACTGTGGACCACGAAGGAGGGGATTATCATCCCCATCCCCAAAGACCCTGCATGGCATGGAAATCTCCTCCTCCTGGAACAATTCTACACCCAGCATATGCTCCCTGTGTTGGCCAGTAGAGAGGAGGACATTTAAATAAACATACTCTTAACACCCTCGGACCCGGCGTTGTGTTTCGTATGTGTGATGGGGTGTTATGCAGAGCGGAGGAAAACAGGACACAGCAGATTGGGATTGCGGTGGAGATGCTGAGCAGTTATTTAATTGTTGCATGTAATTATTATTATACTGCGTGCTTCTTAGTTATTCCATCTTTTGCTGTAACATGGATCTGTATGTAACTCTATATTTACTTGTTATCTACCACACTTCCTTCTATATCATACACCATCATTATACATGGTGTATATAGGATATATATATTTGTATACATATCTGTAAATTGTATAATTTTATTTTTCGTATTTGGGATTTCTCTTTTGTCCACTCAAATACACTTGGCCCTTTCTCTTTTCCATGTGGAAAATGGCAGCTGCATATTCTGCTTTTCTCATCTGGCTCCCCGTCTGCTCGTCTACAATGAGAAAATTATATAATTAATTACTAATAAAAATGTAAACCTGTTATTACCAATAGTTCACAAATTCTTCATGTAAACTTAAGAGCACAGCTGTATGTTGAGTGTCAGCTTTGCTTGGTTCATCTTACGGGGGGGGGGGGGGGCAGCTACATGGATGTCGGTGCAGTCCACAATAATTTTGCAGTTGAAGGCAGAATGAATTTATTATTGACTCAGAATGAAGCACACCTTCATGTCATACAATACATTGACTTTATTTGTAATTGTGTAAAAAAAATATGAGCATTGATTAGCAAGCAGGACCTGCAGGAACAGAGAACGGTGATGGATGGAGCTGGGAAGAGAGAAGAATAAAGAAAACAGATCAACTTTATTATCGGATATTAAAAATTCAATTTCAAAACAAGTTGCCGCTCCTACAGTTTTCTAGTATGTAAAGATGATTTCACATGACCTATGCAAAATATCACACTCAATACATGTGTGTCTCTGGGGGGTGCATTGTGCCTTTGATGTATATAAATAATATACCATAACCAAATACTATTACGTACAGTGGAAATTTGGTTGCCAGAGCAGGTCAGTCCAGTGTGCATGTTCCTCAGGGTCTCAGCAGTTACAGGTGAGGTAAAGAAAATAAAAGAGAAAAAGGTCAGTAACAACACTTTAAAGTAACAACACTGAATAATTATCTCTTTGAATAATTTTCTCTCAGTAATCACTCAACTACTGTCTTTCCATCAAACAGATTGACTCACTCTCACTATCATCACAATGAAACACGTCCAGAAGAATGTCATGCAAAGCTGCCTGCCTGCCTGCCTTCCTTCGACTCTCCCTGAACTGCCTGATCTTTTAATGTTCAATGTTAACCATTTGTGCAGATAGCATGAAGTAGAAAAGATCCCCGATGCTAATGTGGCGTTAGCCTACCTCCCGCCCCCTTGGCCCCTGGTGGAGGGGGCGATAGGCTACTCTTCAAATGTTTCACAAAATACTTACCATCATGACTACTCTTACTGTTTAACATTTTGGTTTACTTCATGTTAAGGATAATACAAATGACAAGGCTAAGTAATGTAATGTAATGCTAACTAAAGTGCTCGCTACTTGCTATGTAGCTAACTTGACTATGTTCCATGCAAAACATGTATATTACCTGATATGTTTGGTCCAACGACTCCTGGTCCTTTCATCAGACGGGAAGCGATAGAACGAGCAAAGTGGTATGATCACTTTTGTGATTACAACCTGGTACAAAGCACACAGGCATCTTGTAAAAGTGAATTTATTGGAGCAATCTCTTATATTTATTGTAGGGAATAAATCAGTTATGAGATCTTCTTCTTCTTCTTTGCTTTAATTGCGAGTCGCAACCACCAGTCTTGGAGCATTATCACCTATGACGACATCACTTACGCGACCCAGAATACGATTTGGGATTTGTAGTCTTTCTAGTTGCGTATGTTTCATAGTCTTATATTTCAACAGTTTTACGACAAACTGTGACTTTTTTTTACATGGAAATGATTGTTTAAGATTGACAAACATCATATGTGTCATTCGTGGCACAATTCAAACGGGATCAAAAGATAACTTTTCTCTCTCCATTGACTTCAATGTATAATGTTCCGCTTCCGGGGCCCATGGAGGCTCCCGGAAGGGGAGGGACTTCGCCTCGCTATAGCACTACACCCCAGCAATGTGTGTGAAAGACAATAGACTTTACAGCATGTTTGTTTTTTTGAAATTGAAGTTGCGTTGGTGTTTGTGTGTTGGTTGTTGACGGCAGTGTGTGCCAACCCTTGGTAAATGATTGCCCCCCCATTCGATTTGTTCTAGAGCCGACCCTGCTTCAGTCTGCGTACAAATGACACGACTTTGCAAAGGTGTGCAATAGATACGCAAACGTCCGTTTTTGCGTGCATATGATACTCCCACGTTACGTTTGTTATGAACGTATCTTAAATGAGTTTTTTTTCTACATATCTTTGCCATTTATTTAACCCTAACCCGAACCATAACCCAATAACATGCTGTGTCGTTTATTGCACCGCAAACAATAAAACTGTCATTGGAACGGCGATCAAGCCTGAAGCCACAGAGCTCTTTGTTTTAATGTTTGAGGTGCAATAAACGACACAGCAGCTTATATCCAGTCTCTGATTGTGTTGTCGTTATTATGAGAGTGCTCTCGTACTTGTTTGATTCTGAAATTGTATATTTATATAAATATATGTGTGTGTATATGTCCGCATATGTAGCCTGTTATTGTCTCATTATACCGCACTGTGAATGAATTAAAAGTAAATATATAAGTCGTCATGAACACATCTGTCCATCAGACAGAGTGCTGCTGTGCCTCCTGTCATCATTAATGGACGTCTCTTTAAAGTGACCGCTCAGAGGAGAGGACTTCTCATTTCTCTAACCGCCTGCTGCTTCCCCTCCTCTCTCCTCGGTTCCCCTCCTCGACTCCTCCGCTCGCATCTCCTGTGGGCGGGACTAAGTCACGAGGATAGGAGTCGAGTAGGGGAAATTAGAGAATTGAGAGGCCTTTCCTCTCATAGAACTTAATCATAGCCTCTTAAGACTTCACATAGGCGGTATAGATCTTCAGTTCTGCTGGACGCCTGCACATGAGGGGGTAAAAGGGAACGAGAGTGCTGATAAATTAGCAAAAAGTGCAATACAAAAGGAAATAACATTACCAGTTCAACTTGGAAAAGGAGAAGGAAAAGCAGTAATTAAGAAAAAAGGGATGGAGATCTGGCAGAAAAGGTGGGAGAAAGACCAGAAAGGCAAAGACTATCACAAAGTTCAAAAGACAATTACAATGAATATTTATAAAGAAAGAAACAGAAGGGAGGAAATCATGATAGCTAGACTCAGAATAAATCACATTGAATGGTACGCCAGTGACAAGTGTGGGAACTGTGGAGTTAAAGACAATGTAGAACATATCTTGTTACATTGTGACATCTATAAAGCTGAAAGAGAAAAACTAAAGGCTAAAGTGATAGAGGCAGAGAGGGAATGGAGTGTGGTTGGTATTTTGGGAACAAAAGGAAAGGAGTAAGCGCTACCAGAAAGGCAGTGTTTACCTTTCTGAGTGAAATGGAGTAGGACAAATAATTTAACATTAGGTCAGGAAAGATCATAGATTTTTATTTTGTTTTGTTTTATTTATTTTATGTTTTGTTGTTGATTTATTTATGTTTTGATTAAATCATAGATATATACGTCCATGAGTTAAGAGATGGAATGATATGATGATTCACACTCATGTACAGTAGGTGGCGGTATGCACCTTTAAAGTTGTTTGCAATCCGCCAAAAACCGAGAGAAGAAAAAGAAGAAGTTCTTCTAATGACTCCTTATCAGAGTGGGTTTAGAAGAGGGCGGAGTACTTTAGATCCACTGCTGTGCCTGGAGTCTGAAGTCAGGAAAGCCCAAGCGAACAAGGAGTGTGTTGTAGCTGTATTCTTTGATGTGGAAAAAGCTTACGATATGATGTGGAAGGAAGGATTATTAATAAAACTGGACATTATGGGTCTGGGAGGTAATGTATACAATTGGATTATGGATTTTTTGTTTGGCCGTGCCATCAGAGTCCGAGTTGGCAAGTCATATTCTCGAAGGCATGAAGTTGAAAATGGAACCCCGCAGGGGAGTGTCATCAGTCCTCTTTTATTTTCTATCATGATCAATGATATATATACACAAGTAGGATCTGATATTGGTAAGTCACTTTTTGCAGATGATGGAGCTATTTGGAAAAGGGGCAGAAATGTAAAATATATTGTAGCTAAGATTCAGGAAGCCATTAGGGAAATTGAAAGCTGGTCTCTGACATGGGGGTTTAGATTGTCGGTGGAAAAAACTGAAACTTTATTTTTTACGAGGAAAAGGATAGGTGAGGAGGTTAGGTTAAAACTTTATGGACAAGATCTAAAGAAAGTGAAGACATTTAAATTTCTGGGAATATGGTTGGACGAGAGAGTCACATGGAGTACTCACATTGATAAAGTCGTAGATAAATGTAAAAGGGTTTTAAATGTTATGAGGTGCTTGGCAGGCACTAAGGGGGGGGCTGATAAAGCTGCTTTGAGGAACGAATACACGGCCTTAATTAGATCAGCCATAGAATACGGACTAATAGTGTATGGGTCAGCTGCATACTCTTCTCTTCAAAAATTAGATAGAGTCCAGGCACAAGCACTAAGGATATGCTGTGGGGCAGTAAGATCTACACCAGTGTCGGCACTTCAGGTAGAGGTCGGAGAAGTACCTATTTCTTTGAGGAGAAAGCAGTTAATTGTTAATTACTGGGCAAATCTACAGGGTCATAAAGATACTCACCCTACTAAACAAACTCTACAAACAAGTTGCGAAAGTAACAAAATAAAAAAAGAAAGTTTTTGTTTTTGTGTTTCGGAAATATGTAAGGAATTCAAAGTTAAAGAATGGAATATTAGTCCGACGGTGTTGTTATCAGCTGTTCCACCTTGGTTGCTACCTCAACCTATAGTAGATTTATCACTATTGAAACGGGTACATTCAATGAAAAACAAATTCAATGTACAGGCTTATGTGAACACTGTGCTACATGAACAATATGGGCACTTTATAAAAATATTTACTGATGGATCCAAAAATCCAGAAAATGGTCTAACGAGTTGTGCATTTTATGTTCCTGAGTTAAAAGTCAAAGTGGGAAAGCGTACAAGTGATCACATTGCAGTATATACAGTAGAGATGATGGCTATCTCTCTAGCACTTCAGTGGGTAGAGGAAATACAGCCAATGCGAGTGGTCATTTGCTCTGACTCCAGTGCAGCTCTGGAGAGTATAAACAACTTCTCTTCAGAATGTCGTCAGGATATTTTACATGAAATTTTACAAAGCATGTTTAGGTTAGTTCATCTGGGAATTGTTGTTCAATTTGTGTGGGTTCCAGCGCATGTGGGCATTAGAGGGAATGAAGTAGTGGATCAACTGGCAAAATGTGGTTTGAAAGCAAACCAGATTGATATTATGGTACCCATCAGTAGAGCAGAAGTCAAATCTTTTACTAAAGTGGTTATCAAGCAACAATGGCAAAAACTATGGGACAGTAACACCAAAGGAAGACATTTATATCAGATACAAAGGGAAGTAGGAACAGGAAGCACTTGGGGGAGTAGTAGAAGAGAGCAGAGCATCAACAGCAGGATAAAATTGGGACACTCTGGACTAAACTCATCACTGCATCTGATTGGAAAACATCCAAATGGCAATTGTGATGGTTGCCAACAACCAGAGACAATACATCATGTATTTTTTAGCTGCCCGGACTATAACAGACAAAGATTCATTCTGAAAACTGCACTGGAACAACTCAACATCAAGGACATGGATTTCAAGGCAATATTTGAAAGTAAATCAAGAAATGAAGCAAACAAGCTGATCTTCAAATTCCTCAAAAGCACTGGTCTGAGGACAAGGATTTAGTATGAACATTTAATAACTAAACAGTAGGTGGCGATATATGCTCCAAGTGGAAGCGATTCGCCATTAAATAAAAGAAGAAGAAGAAGAAGAAGAAGAAGAAGAAGAAGAAGTTCTTTCTAACCTGGATCTGGATCCATGTTGCGTCTCATCGCTACGGTTCTCTCTCTCTCTCTCTCTCTCTCTCTCTCTCTCTCTCTCTCTCTCTCTCTCTCTCTCTCTGTGTGTGTGTTCCTGAGAAAGTGTGTGTGAGCTCCAGCTCCACTGATCCATCATCTGTGTATCTGGATAAACCTCTGAATGGACTCTGTGCTCTTTTTTCTGGAGCGTTTACCTCGGACTATAGGAGCTAGCTTAGCATAGCTGGAAACACGTTAGCAACACTAGTCAGATTGAGAGTTTGATGGAGAGAGAAACGGTGTGTTTAACGGAGTTTGCAGGAAAAGGTGATCTAGTAAACATGAGTAAAGTCCAAAAGCTGCTGTCGTTTAAGAAGCAGGGACTCACTGCTGCTACTGAAGAGATATTTGCCATGTTTGAAAAAACGATAGCAGAGCTCGAGGAGAAGCTGTCTTTTTCCAAAGAGAAGAACGAGAGACTCCAGAAACTACTGGACGCTGTTTTACAGCCTCAGCTTCGGATACACAGAGAAGGTATGTTCCCTCTACTCTTAATTAACAAAAGTTTAAACTCTTAGGTAACACTTAAGACTATTTATTAGTGCTGGGCAACGATTACACATTTGAATCATGATTAATCAAATCATGTTCTGTGATTAATTGCATTGTTATGCACAAAATTCAATAATGAATTCAAAGTAGTGTATTGCACACTTTTATTTTAAACAAATAAGGTTATTTTGAACAATAGTAGGCCTATTCCCTTTACAGAGTAGCATTTCAAATATTTCTTGTAAATCTCAAAAAACATTAATCTAATCAAATATAAAACCAAAGCTATTTGCCACTGCCAGGGCATTCACGTTTTATCTAGTTTGCTATAGAAAACAAGTTAGCCTCCGAGTCCAGTGATAAGGAAATTCAACTTTATGGTGGTTACACATAACTCTGGTTCTATCAACTCTGCCGCCTGGACTAATTACAAATATCCATGTAAGAGTTTGTTACCTTTCTCCATGTTTCTGTCCCCACTAGTGTTGTCACGATACCAACATTTTTGTTTCGATACCAAGTCAATAATTACGATTTCCATACTTTTTTGATACTTTTCTTAAAAAAGGGGAAACCGTCTTAAATGTCATTATTGTGCTTTATTTCAAACCTGGACATTTTTTTCAGTCATAACACAAACTTTTGAACAATGAGAACAATAAATAAAATTAATTAAAGCAATGGCATTCAAGGTAAAATGGCAAGAGTTATGATATTAGGGTCATGTCGAGTCAGATCGCTATCCCTTTAAAGAGCAACTTCCAGGTTAAAGACACCTGTGAATAAATGTGTAGGAAAATGATGTATACACTAGATTTTCCCAAAAATATACATAAATATACACTACAGTGACATCTGGCGTCGTTTTTGTAAGACATTTTTACTTCCGCATCAAAAAAGCCTCCCCACGTGACCTCCCGCGTGTGACGTAACACGGGGGGGACACAAGGGGTAGAGCGGCCGGTGTAACGTATTAATAAACATGGATCCCAATGCTAGTTTCGACAGAGAAGACAGAGAAGAAGTTGAACATGTATATTCAAATGCATATGACGGACCACAACCTTATAATTATGAGCCTGCTTGGCGTCCAAGAGACCAGGAGCAGCCAAGGATTAGAAGAAATAACGGCCATCGGAGAGAAATTGAGCTGTGGTGTGAGGAGAACCAGTGGAGAACTGGTCAGCAACCTCGGTGAGTGACCGGCGTTAGCTAAAGAATGTTAGCTAACGTCACATCACAATATTGTAAAGTTAGCTATCATATATCAGGCTATAACTAAAGTAGCATTGATAATATAGTATCGTTACTGGCAGGACTGTTGATACTGATCCATAACAGAAACTAATGCGCAAGTATCAGCCGTATCTCGCGTTACCTAATGCAAATCCACACTACGTTACGGTGCTGTACCGGAGGGGAGAGAGAGAGCAGTGAAGGGGGGGAGAGAGATGTAATACGGTTTCCTGATAAACGTTACCTAATGCAACTCCACACTACCTTCGGAGCTGTACCGGAGGGGAGAGAGAGAGCAGTGAAGCTGCTGCTGCTGCTGCTGCTGCTGCTGCTGCTGCTGCCGGAGCTGATAAACAAGCTGTGTGTATTGACGGATCCACACTAGCTATCAGCCTCACACGGTCCTGGCTTCGATATCCCATACTGCACTCCCTCACATCACTTGACTCATAATCCTCCGGTCGAAAATGAGCGCCACAAACGACCGCGTTTTTCGTCACAGACGCAGCATTGAAGTCCCGTCTCTTTGTCTGCACAAAACGAACCCAGGACCGGAAGCTAGCTAGCTTTCTTTTCCTGTTAGGGAAATAGTGGACTTGATGTCCTGACAGGCTGGTATTTGTGCAACCTGCACAAACACAATACTGCACCATGATTACAAATGGTGAAATACAATGTAAAACTACCGAAAAATACCAGCTCACTAAAACACAACCGCTAAACACAACTGCTCAACGCAACTACTAACTATTCCCGCGGTCAGAGAGCGGAGATGTGTCCCCTTTGTGATGTAATATGACGTATGACCTTACAAAAAAGCCGTTTTTAAGAGCAGAGCTAAAAATTGCTCCTTTCCTTCTGAATTCCTGCCCTTATGTCTCGTAAAACATATCAAATCCTGTTTCACTTTTTTTTTTTTTTATTGTAATTTTCAAGCAAGTTTAAGCATAAATGTTGGGTGGGGTGGCGCGCATGTGTGTGTGTGCATGGTAGAGAGAGCGAGAGTGTTTTGAAGTGAACGAAGCAGCAGCAAAATAGGTCTGTCCAGTGTCTTCAAAGTTAGATCTGTAACAAAGACCTTAATAAGTGCAACGGGCTCCCAAAGAAGAGCTCACCTGTCTGCCTTATTGAAAAGTGGGTTATTAAACCCAAAGTTTGTTGCTTCGGCTCTGTTAGACTGCAGAGAGTCATCCCTTGTTTTCATCGTCTACGGTCTGGGAGCCAACAGGAAAGTTTAACACAAGAATACGTATGAACTAAAGTAGCAGCATCATCTCAAACAAGGAGCTTAGAGCGGCTGACATCGGCTGCAGGGAGTGGAGGCAGAGCGCTGAACACAATCAGGAAATACTGCTCCTATTAAACAATGTCATTCTAAACAGGTTAAAGTACCGATTCTAATTAAACGGAGGAATCATAACGTTTTTAACGGCAGGTTATAGCGATACCTTTCTAGTATCTGTGCACAGTGCAACACTAGTCCCCGCCACTTATTTTCTGTTTTGGTTCATGTGAGCACTGCAGCAGTCTAAAGCCCCTGACACACCAACCCGATTTTGGCAGTCAGAGACCGTCAGAGGCAGTCCGGCTTCAGGTGATCATGTAGAGCTGTGTGTCTCCCTCAAACTCAGCAGCTGATCGGATCTCTGATCCCTCTCTCTTGTCCGGTTATACTTCACTCGCGTTTATGTCCATATCGATCAGATCCAGCTCTCCTGATCGGCCTTTATAGAGAGCACCGACCAAACTATTAAGAGTGAATATCGGCCGTTAATGATCGGCGGTCAATCAATCGGAGCATCCCGAATTATTACCGCACATTTTGACCGGCAGGTTTTGAATTTACCGTTTTTTTATAAATTTGACCAGCTAAAAACCGGTAATTACCGGCTAACAGAAACCCTGGTCCCAACCTATCGTCTTTGTATACAGTCGTCTAGCTGAATCCCCTCTCGCGGCTGTGTGTCTGTGGATTCAGCAGGATGTCTGCAGGAGGTACTTAGAGTAAAGTTGTTATATATATTATACATATAATGGGACTGTTCTAGTGGTAAACACTTAAGAAAGAACATGTCAAGCTATGTGCTGTATCACAAACAATGCGCTGCATGTTTTGGGAGTAATATTGTCTGTGTTTACATTAGCAAGCATCGCTAACACTCACGGCCCGTCCACACAGCAGCTTTAAAAAAATCTTCCAACGCTTCTCTGCCCATTCACTTTGAATGGGGTGACGTCACTTTGCCTCGCTTTTCGCCAAACTGCATTGTGGGGAAGCAAAGCGAAGATTTCCAGGATTTTCAGGATTCAAAAGTTGAGCAATGTTCAACTTTTGAAGCTGAGGTGGAAGCCTCAGCCAATCAAATCCCGTTTATGCAAATCTGACAGTTCAAGCGCTAGCCAATCAAACCACGTGTAAGCTGGGAGAGACATACCGCAGTTCATTTCCTCATATTCCAAACGAGAAATTACGGTAGCAAATCACCCGGTTCTTTATGACCAGTCGATAATAATTTACCGGGATACAAACCGGAGGAACCAGGCATGGAGGGAGGTGGCAGAGACAGTGGGTGAAACTGGTAGGTTTTCGACTGTTTGGGGATTTTATATCCAGTTTACTTCGTTTAAACATTGCTAGCAAGCATAGACAGTATCTTTAGCCAGCATGGAATGTAGCATAAAATAGCACCATAGACATTAATCTTATAAATGTTCATCATAGCCCTTCCCGCTGACACTTTACCTCTGCCACATCATAGACTATATGCATCACATTAATGCACACAATGTCATACTCCTTTCTGCAAATGTTCTGAGTTGAGAAGAACCGGGGTTTATTGCTTTGTATGTCGGGGGCGGGAGATTCATGTGACTGGTTGTTGGTCGCGTTGCGCAAAAAATCCCCAAGCTTTCAGTCACGCCCAGCTCCAAGATTTTCAAGATTTTTTTAAAGCTGCTGTGTGGAAGGGCCGTCAGAGCTAACGCTGTACTGGAGAGAATATGTGTAACATAATGTCCTTGCGGTAAACCCTGCGTGAGAGAAATGTTTGAGCTTCATACTGTTTCAGAAATAATGCTTGAAGTGGTTTGGAACATAATATGACATTTAATTACAGCAGCGTTTAGTTGAGTTTCTCCAAGTGGAAAACTCTCTTAGCAGGGGAAAGCTACATGACGCTACAAAGGGGCGTGGCTAGCAGCAGCTATTCCATTTAAAGCAGAATCAGCCTTTTTGGAACAAAGCTGGAATAGAGGGTATGAGTAGTATGAGGTGTTTTCAAATATAGCATAATAGGTCCACTTTAAATAAGGTTTAAATGTAGGATTTTTTATTTGTAATAGAGTATTACCATTCTAGAGGCGTAGTGTAGCTGTGAATGATCCCAAATACAGTGCATTAATTAGGGCTGCAAAATGTCTCCCATTTTAATGATGATTCGATTTTTCAATGCTAACACTTCACAGTTTTTCCTGACTGTGTGTTTCCTGTTTCCTGCAGACGTACAGCTGCTGGTGGTGGTTAAAGAAGAGCTTCTCCCTGACCAGCAGGAGTGGAGCATCAGTCTGGACCAGGAGGACCCAGAGTCCCCCCGATACATTAAGCAAGAACAGGAGGAACTCAGGATCAGTCAGGAGGGAGAGCAGCTTCAGGAGCTGGAAGAGGCTGATATCATCAAGTCCACTTTCACTCCTGACCCTGTGAAGAGTGAAGATGATAAAGAGAAACCTCAGTCCTCACAGCCTCATCAAAGACAAACTGAACACATGGAAACAGAAGCTGATGGAGATGACTGTCGAGGACCAGAACCTGCCAGGAACTCAGTTCCAGAAAGCAGTTTACAACCAAAGACTGAGGACAACACTGGAGACTCATCTGAACCTGACACTGAAGACAGTGCTGATTGGAAGGAGACCAGAGAACCTGTGACAGACTCAACCTCACTGAAAAATAGACAAGAATCTGTCAGTGATTCAAGCCGTAGTGCTGTAAAGAAACAATTTGGCTGCTCTGTGTGTTCAAAATCTTATACATATAGAAGTCATGTTCAGCGACACATGAGAGTACACACACGAGATAAACCCTTTAGCTGCTCAGTTTGTGCCAAATCTTTTGCAGTGAATGACACTTTAAAAAAACACATGAGAATCCACACAGGAGAGAAACCATACAGATGCTCAGTCTGTAAGAAACCTTTTTCACAGAGAGAAAATGTAAAGGACCACATGAGAATCCACACAGGAGAGAAACCATACAGATGCTCAGTCTGTAAGAAAGCTTTTTCACATAATAGAAATTTAAAGGCACACATGAGAGTCCACACAGGAGAGAAACCACACAGCTGCTCAGTCTGTAAGAAAGCTTTTTCACAGAATAGAAATTTAAAGATACACATGAGAGTCCACACAGGAGATAAACCACACAGCTGCTCAGTCTGTAAGAAAGCTTTTTCACAGAATAGAAATTTAAAGGAACACATGGGAATCCACACAGGAGTGAAACCACACAGCTGCTCAGTCTGTCAGAAAGCTTTTTCACAAAGTAGAGGTTTAAGAAAACACATGAGAGTCCACACAGGAGAGAAACCATACAGATGCTCAGTCTGTAAGAAACCTTTTTCACAGAGAGAACATTTAAAGACACACATGAGAGTCCACACAGGAGTGAAACCACACAGCTGCTCAGTCTGTCAGAAAGCTTTTTCACAAAGTGGAGGTTTAAGAAAACACATGAGAGTCCACACAGGAGAGGAAATATACAGCTGCAATGTTTGTGACAAAAGATTTCAATGTCGTAGTGATTTCAAAAGACACAAGTGTGTTGGTCGTCAGTCGTCACAGCTTAATGACATTCATACTGAGGATAACAGAGATGCAGAGCCTCCAATCAGCAGCTCAGATGCACACATGGAAAGAGAACCTGATGGAGAGGACAATGAATGTCTTATGAAAGTTCACATATGAGAAAATTCTGTCTAACTGGATTAACATTGTTTCACAACATTCATATAAGACTTAAATGAAGTCCATCTTTATCAACATAAGTGGAGAATATGTTTAACCTGTTAGGCCCCAAGCCTGTTTTTCAGGTTTCAGGCTCGAAAATGACATTCCCAGAACAAATGACCATAACTTATCTTCTAAAAGGGTTAAATTAATAATATTTTTTCTCAAAGTAATGATAAACCTGTGAGTTGGATGTAGAAAAGTCAGAATCAATATAGATGTTTCTGACAATTCAGAGTGAACATGGTAAAAAACTAAATTATAGTGTCCGTCCAAAACATATGTTTTACTTATAATGAAAACTAACCTTGGATGATGGGTTAGTAGACTAAAAGCTTTAGGAATCCAAAGTACAACATATAATAAGTACCCTGTATCAAGATTGATGCAAAACAAGTGATATTTGACATTTATAGACAGATTTAGCAAAAACAAACCTCTTCTGGGGCCATTTGGGTGGATTTTCCATATCTCTGGCCCCCCTTGTTCGATTTTGACATGTGACATCTCTTTCTGACCGTTAGAGCCAATATAATCCAAGGGAAATCGTCCCGCATACACTCATGTTAAAAAAAGGTGGCGTCTCTGCGTATGTTAGCTTGCAGCAGAGGGGAGAAATATCCCTGCTCTGATATAAAGCAACTGAAAAGCTGTTTTATTGCTCATGGATTATCAGAACATTTCAAAGGGGACGCAGCCACATTTTTATATTAACCTATGGATTAACTACAGCATCGTTTTTATTGTTTTAATGCCATTGAAGACCAGTTTAGACCAGACAAATACGAAGGTAAGCCATGTTAGCGTTGTGGGCTACCTAGCGCCACTTGTTTTGATGTACGTGTTTGTTGATAACGTCGCGAGTTTGTATCTTTCAGTGTTGAGATGGGCACCGTTAGATTCTGTGTCTCCTTGCAATCATAAACGATGTGCTGGATGTGCACCTAGGATAAGTAATAAGGGAGCTAGGAGTGATTATCGGCGCAGTAATAGGTTAGCATTTTTCGCTCAGGGGTCATTTAGATGCTTCTTATGAGACTTGTGTTTTGTTTTGGTAAAAATGGTTTGTGTCATCAGTTAGCTGAAATTATTCCCGTTAATCTGGTATAACACAATAATAGGTTCTTAAATATTAAGATCCCCTGAGACACAGTGTCGTGAAAAAAGAACCCGCCGACGGGGGACCTTGGGGCTTAACAGGTTAATGTTTTTGTCATACTGATTTATACGTTAACCACTGACTGTTGATGAACCATTTTATATTGGATTAAGGGCTCCAAGTTTCCATATAGAGATATAGGATGATTTGATGTTTTGTTCTTTATCTCTAAATGTTTTTTTTATCATTGCTGTCCTGTTAATGAGTCCTGTTTTACATAAATGAACCTGTTATCTGATTGTTTTTGCTTCTGTAACTGTAAGGGAATACATTTGCCTATTTTGTATCCGGACTACCCAATACCGTTACATTTAATACGTTACTCCCTAAGCCTGATTTCACCCACCTGCAACCGATTCACTAATAATCACAAATGTTCATTTCTTTGACCCCTTGACTCGGCTATTTCTTGTTTAATAATCTGACGGACGGACAACTTCTCACTTCACAAAAGAAGAAATCTAGATCGCAAAATAATTAAATAAGTGAGTGCCTGTTTTTCCTGGCCAAGGACAGGTTCCTTGAACACAACACGAGCGTAACGTGTCTTCACGTGGTTATGTCTCGTCTGAAAGGAGTGCTAGATGGTAAGTATTTTGAGAAGAGTACTGTCACACCGGTGTGATAATTCTATAACACACCGTTTAATCCCGGGTACACCCTCCACCGGGGTCTCCAGGGCGGGTGCCGATGCTAATGTAGGCTACATCGGAAATCTTTTTTCTACTTCATGCTATCTGCACAAATGGTTAACATTGAAAATAAAAAATATCAGGCAGTTCAGGGAGAGTCGAAGTCAGGCAGGCAGGCAGCTTTGCATGACATTCTTCAGGACGTGTTTCATTGTGATGATAGCGAGGGTGAGTCATTCTGCTTTTTGGCAAGACAGTACAGTAGTTGAGTGATTACTGAGAGAAAAATATTCAAAGAGATAATTTATTCAAAGTGTTTCAAGTGTTGTTACTTTAAAGTGTTGTTACTGACCCTTTTCTCTTTTATTTTCTTTGCCTCCCCTGTAACTGCTGAGACCTTGAGGAACATGCACACTGGACTGACCTGCTCTGGCAACCTGTTTTCCACTGTACGTATTTGGTTATGGTATATTATTTAGATACATAAAAGGCACAATGCACCCCCCCAGAGCTGCACCCCATATAGACATACATGTATTGAGTGTGATATTTTGCATAGGTCATGTGAAATCATCTTTACACACTTGAAAACTCTGACTGGAAGTTACACTGCAGATGTAAACGTTTATAAACACAGCTCAAGTCTTTCACAGCCATAAATGTTCCTCTGTGTCACCTTGTTTATTATCTTTAGTGGCAGTAATCAAATCAAATCTATCAATACATATTTGGAACAAGGACCCTTAGTCACGAATATACAGGACTATCTCAGAAAATTAGAATATTGTGATAAAGTTCTTTATTTTCTGTAATGCAATTAAAAAAACAAAAATGTCATACATTCTGGATTCATTACAAATCAACTGAAATATTGCAAGCCTTTTATTATTTTAATATTGCTGATTATGGCATACAGCTTAAGAAAACTCAAAAATCCTATCTCAAAAAATTAGAATAGTTCCTCAGACCAAGTAAAAAAAAAAGATTTATAACAGCAAAACACAATCAAACATTTGAAAATGTCCATTAATGCACTCAGTACTTGGTTGGGAATCCTTTTGCACGGATTACTGCATCAATGCGGCGTGGCATGGAGGCAATCAGCCTGTGGCATTGCTGAGGTGTTATGGATGCCCAGGATGCTTCAATAGCGGCCTTTAGCTCATTAGCATTGTTGGGTCTGGTGTCTTTCAGCTTCTTCTTCACAATACCCCACATATTCTCTATGGGGTTCAGGTCAGGGGAATTTGCAGGCCAATCGAGGACAGTAATGCCATGGTCAGTACACCAGTTACTGGTGGTTTTGGCACTGTGGGCAGGTGCCAGATCATGCTGGAAAATGAATTCCTCATCTCCATAGAGCTTTTCAGCAGACGGAAGCATGTAGTGCTCTAAAATCTCTTGGTACACAGCTGCATTTACTCTGGGCTTGATGAAACACAGTGGACCAACACCAGCAGCTGACATGGCTCCCCAAACCATCGCTGACTGTGGGAACTTCACACTGGATTTCAAGCAACTTGGATTTTGCTCCTCTCCAGCCTTTCTCCAGACTCTGGCGCCTTGACTTCCAAATGAAATACAAAACTTGCTTTCGTCTGAAAAGAGGACTTTGGACCACTGTGCAACTGTCCAGTGCTTCTTTTCCTTAGCCCAAGTCAGACGCCTCTTCCGTTGTCTTGAGTTCAGAAGTGGCTTGACCATGGGAATACGGCTATTGTAGCCCATTTCCCGGACACGTCTGTGAACAGTGACTTTTGATACCTGGACTCCAGCTTCAGTCCACTGTCTTTGAAGCTCCCCCAAATTCTGGAAGCGACTCTTCTTCACAATGCTGTTAAGGCTGCGGTCATCTCTCTTGGTTGTGCAGCGTTTCCTGCCACATTTCCCCCTTCCAACAGACTTTTTGTGGATGTGCTTTGAAACTGCACTCTGTGAACAGCTTGCTCTTTGAGAAATTTCTTTTTGTGTCTTACCCTCCTGATGGAGGGTGTCAATGACGGTCCTCTGGACAGCAGTCAGATCAGCAGTCTTCCCCATACTTGTGATTTAGTTTACTGAACCAAGCTGAATGTTTTTCAAGGCTCAGGAAACCCTTGCAGGTGTTTCGAGTTAATTAGACGATTCAAGTGATTCGTTGAACACCCTACTAGTATACTTTTTCATGATATTCTAATATTTAGAGATAGGATATTTGAGTTTTCTTAAGCTGTATGCCATAATCAGCAATATTAAAATAATAAAAGGCTTGCAATATTTCAGTTGATTTGTAATGAATCCAGAATGTATGACATTTTTGTTTTTTTAATTGCATTACAGAAAATAAAGAACTTTATCACAATATTCTAATTTTCTGAGACAGTCCTGTAATGGGTTGATTGTCAGACAAATGATTGTATACATATTTTCCTAATGATGTTTTGTCTCCACAGTTTGGTTGGACTTATGTGACTCTGCTGATCGTGGTGACTCAGTCTCACCTCATCATTCACAACCTGTTTGAGGGGATGATCTGGTAAATAAACAGTCCTTTATCATCTTCACATAGATAAAGCTTCACCTTAATAATTTCTTAAGTTTCTGTCTTTAAAAAGAAAATATTCCACTGTGTTTTACCATTTCAATAAACTTGAACATTTTTCACATTTTCACATTATACTCACACTGGGCCTCATTGAATTTAAAGCTCTCATGTCATGCTTTTCCGGTTATTACCCGTCCCCTTGTGTGTTATGAAGGTTTTTCTGCATGTAAACGGTCTGCAGAGTCAAAAAACCTCAAAGTACACCCTGTAGTGAGTAAAACTCTAACACAGAAAAGACCTGTCTATGCTGCCCCAGAACGCCTCGTTCGAAATTTCTAATTTTCCAATGTTTTCTTCCTGGGTATCGTGACGTAGGGATACCCAGTAGCCACGCCCAGAGCTATGGCCGCAGCCTCTGCCAGCCGAACATATATACTGTTGGAAGCTCAGGTTCAGTTCAAAACTGTATCCAGTCATGCCAACGAGGGTCTGTTTCCTGTCTTGTGAGGGGAAATCTTCAATGTATGCATTACCGAGGGCAGAACCACGACGAAGTCAGTGCTTGACATTTCTTGTTAACACTGTTCCTTCTGATGTTCGAGCCGGTATTATAATGTGTGCACGGCATTTCACGGACCAAAGCTTCGCAAACATTGCAGCGATTCATGCCGGATATGCACAGCGTAGGACACTGAAGGACGATGCTGTTCCTACTTTGTTTGGACCAGCGGGAGATTCGGGTACACAACCTGTAAGTACGCATTGTTGTTTGTGTATTTATGATGTTTAAAACAAACAAGGTATCGACCACAACTGTTTAAATGGGTAAACGTTTTTGGGGCTGCTAAGCCATTGACACAGTGCTAACTGGGCTAACTAAGTTGCTAGCGTTTCCATATATCAACTCCAATGTCAGCAGATGGCCCAACCCACTCTCACGGCATTTCGTGTTATAGTCACAACATTTAATCTATTGATTCGTGTTCACCAACACGATTATCCCCCTTTTTTTGTGTCACAGAGAACGATTTTAAAAGCAATGTATTTCTACTGGTAATGTGTTTCGTGCCTGTGTCAGTATCATATGTGTTCGCCCTACCATATGTGTTTGGGGTCCGTCGCTTACCAATGATGTCACGCATTGTGATTGGCTGTACGGTAATCGCACGCTGATTGGTGTAACTAGGGGCGCTGACTAGGCTATACCGGTATAGAGAGGCGAAGTCCCGCCCATCTACTTCCGACACATGGGACCCCGAAGCGGAAAATTATACATTGAAGTCAATGGAGAGAGAAAAGTCATCTTTCGATCCCGTTTGAATTGTGCCACGAATGACACATATGATGTTTGTCAAATTAAAAGAACATTTTGCAAGTCAAAAAAATAAAAATGTGTCGTAAAACTGTGAAGTTACTAATTTTTTTGTTTGAAACCGCTCATTTAACTACAGGTCTCTGGTCTCGCACAATACGCGTCACCATCACAAAGATGGCCGTCACGTTAGCAAATTTCACCTGTTTCTTTCAGAAAGAGGCGAAAAAGTATAAAACGAGGTTAAAATCACTACAAGTCTGGGCATGTTGAGAGCTGTACATACACGAAAGGGAGCGGTTCTGTAAGAGCCAGCATGCGGGACCGGCTTTACAAGGTTTCATTGAGTAATATGAGTGCAATGTTTAACGTTAATATCAGCTAGCTAACATTAGCTAACAAGGTACACTAACGTGTTTTGTTTTAGCAACAAGTTTTCTCCTTAAGAACTTTGTGGTCTCTGTGTATGCTGTGGATAACATTAGTGTTCACAAGAACAAGATATACTCCCGTGTTTTGTTTTAGTTGCTCTTCAGATTGAAGCGGACAGTTTTATATCGACTATATGTGTGATCTCCTTTTTACATCTCGTGTCATTTGAGTTTATTTGCTGTGTGTAGATTCAAGGATTTTGGTTATCTTGTAAATTTGTTTGGTTATCTAGGCACAGCTGTGTGTGACTCCCTCTGGTACACTGGTATGTGTTTTCCTAATGTGGAGAGCATTGATTAATTAATAAACTACACACTGACTCTAGATCCTGACCAAATCCTTTTTTTTTGATCAAATGTTTTTCAAAAAAATGTATTGTATATTATATAACAGCTGCACATCACAGACCGGAGTCTCTGCTACTGTGGACCACGAAGGAGGCGATCATCATCCCCATCCCCAAAGACCCTGCATGGCATGGAAATCTCCTCCTCCTGGAACAATTATACACCCAGCATATGCTCCCTGTGTTGGCCAGTAGAGAGGAGGACATTTAAATAAACATACTTTTAACACCCTCGGACTCGGCGTTGTGTTTCGTATGTGTGATGGGGTGTTATGCAGAGCGGAGGAAAACAGGACACAGCAGATTGGGATTGTGGGGGAGATGCTGAGCAGTTATTTAATAGTTGCATGTAATTATTATTATACTGCGTACTTCTTAGTTATTCCATCTTTTGCTGTAACATGGATCTGTATGTAACTCTATATTTACTTGTTATCTACCAAACTTCCTTCTACATCATACACCATCATTATACATGGTGTATATAGGATATATATTTATTTGTATACATATCTGTAAATTGTATAATTTTATTTTTCGTATTTGGGATTTCTCTTTTGTCCACTCAAATACACTTGGCCCTTTCTCTTTTCCATGTGGAAAATGGCAGCTGCATATTCTGCTTTTCTCATCTGGCTCCCTGTCTGCTCATCTACGATGAGAAAATTATATAATTAATTACTAATAATCATTTAAACCTGTTATTACCATTAGTTCACAAATTCTTCATGTAAACTTAAGAGCACAGCTGTATGTTGAGTGTCAGCTTTGCTTGGTTCATCTTACGGGGGGGGGGGGGGCAGCTGCATGGATGTCGGTCCAGTCCACAATAATTTTGCAGTTGAAGGCAGAATGAATTTATTATTGACTCAGAATGAAGCACAACTTCATGTCATACAATACATTGACTTTATTTGTAATTGTGTAAAAAAAATATGAGCATTGATTAGCAAGCAGGACCTGGCAGGAACAGAGAATGGTGATGGATGGAGCTGGGAAGAGAGAAGAATAAAGAAAACAGATCAACTTTATTATCGGATATTACAAATTCAATTTCAAAACAAGTTGCCGCTCCTACAGTTTTCTAGTGTGTAAAGATGATTTCACATGACCAATGCAAAATATCACACTCAATACATGTGTGTCTCTGGGGGGTGCATTGTGCCTTTGATGTATATAAATAATATACCATAACCAAATACTATTACGTACAGTGGAAATCAGGTTGCCAGAGCAGGTCAGTCCAGTGTGCTTGTTCCTCAGGGTCTCAGCAGTTACAGGTGAGGTAAAGAAAATAAAAGAGAAAAAGGTCAGTAACAACACTTTAAAGTAACAACACTGAATAATTATCTCTTTTAATAATTTTCTCTCAGTAATCACTCAACTACTGTCTTTCCATCAAACAAATTGACTCACTCTCACTATCATCACAATCAAACACGTCCAGAAGAATGTCATGCAAAGCTGCCTGCCTTCCTTCCTTCCTTCGACTCTCCCTGAACTGCCTGATCTTTTAATGGTCAATGTTAACCATTTGTGCAGATAGCATGAAGTAGAAAAGATCCCCGATGCTAATGTGGCGTTAGCCTACCTCCCGCCCCCTTGGCCCCTGGTGGAGGGGGCGATAGGCTACTCTTCAAATGTTTCACAAAATACTTACCATCATGACTACTCTTACTGTTTAACATTTTTGGTTTACTTCATGTTAAGGCTAATACAAATGACAAGGCTAAGTAATGTAATGTAATGCTAACTAAAGTGCTCGCTACTAGCGATGTAGCTAACTTGACTATGTTCCATGCAAAACATGTATATTACCTGATATGTTTGGTCCTGGTCCTTTCACCAGACGGGAAGCGATAGAACGATCAAAGTGGTATGATCACTTTTGTGATTACAACCTGGTACAAAGCACACAGGCATCTTGTAAAAGTGAATTTATTGGAGCAATCTCTTATATTTATTGTAGGGAATAAATCAGTTATGAGATCTTCTTCTTCTTCTTTGCTTTAATTGCGAGTCGCAACCACCAGTCTTGGAGCATTATCACCTATGACGACATCACTTACGCGACCCAGAATACGATTTGGGATTTGTAGTCTTTCTAGTTGCGTATGTTTCATAGTCTTATATTTCAACAGTTTTACGACAAACTGTGACTTTTTTTTACATGGAAATGATTGTTTAAGATTGACAAACATCATATGTGTCATTCGTGGCACAATTCAAACGGGATCAAAAGATAACTTTTCTCTCTCCATTGACTTCAATGTATAATGTTCCGCTTCCGGGGTCCCATGGAGGCTCCCGGAAGGGGAGGGACTTCGCCTCGCTATAGCACTACACCCCAGCAATGTGTGTGAAAGACAATAGACTTTACAGCATGTTTGTTTTTTTGAAATTGAAGTTGCGTTGGTGTTTGTGTGTTGGTTGTTGACGGCAGTGTGTGCCAACCCTTGGTAAATGATTGCCCCCCCATTCGATTTGTTCTAGAGCCGACCCTGCTTCAGTCTGCGTACAAATGACACGACTTTGCAAAGGTGTGCAATAGATACGCAAACGTCCGTTTTTGCGTGCATATGATACTCCCACGTTACGTTTGTTATGAACGTATCTTAAATGAGTTTTTTTTCTACATATCTTTGCCATTTATTTAACCCTAACCCGAACCATAACCCAATAACATGCTGTGTCGTTTATTGCACCGCAAACAATAAAACTGTCATTGGAATGGCGATCAAGCCTGAAGCCACAGAGCTCTTTGTTTTAATGTTTGAGGTGCAATAAACGACACAGCAGCTTATATCCAGTCTCTGATTGTGTTGTCGTTATTATGAGAGTGCTCTCGTACTTGTTTGATTCTGAAATTGTATATTTATATAAATATATGTGTGTGTATATGTCCGCATATGTAGCCTGTTATTGTCTCATTATACCGCACTGTGAATGAATTAAAAGTAAATATATAAGTCGTCATGAACACATCTGTCCATCAGACAGAGTGCTGCTGTGCCTCCTGTCATCATTAATGGACGTCTCTTTAAAGTGACCGCTCAGAGGAGAGGACTTCTCATTTCTCTAACCGCCTGCTGCTTCCCCTCCTCTCTCCTCGGTTCCCCTCCTCGACTCCTCCGCTCGCATCTCCTGTGGGCGGGACTAAGTCACGAGGATAGGAGTCGAGTAGGGGAAATTAGAGAATTGAGAGGCCTTTCCTCTCATAGAACTTAATCATAGCCTGTTAAGACTTCACATAGGCGGTATAGATCTTCAGTTCTGCTGGACGCCTGCACATGAGGGGGTAAAAGGGAACGAGAGTGCTGATAAATTAGCAAAAAGTGCAATAAAAAAGGAAATAACATTACCAGTTCAACTTGGAAAAGGAGAAGGAAAAGCAGTAATTAAGAAAAAAGGGATGGAGATCTGGCAGAAAAGGTGGGAGAAAGACCAGAAAGGCAAAGACTATCACAAAGTTCAAAAGACAATTACAATGAATATTTATAAAGAAAGAAACAGAAGGGAGGAAATCATGATAGCTAGACTCAGAATAAATCACATTGAATGGTACGCCAATGACAAGTGTGGGAACTGTGGAGTTAAAGACAATGTAGAACATATCTTGTTACATTGTGACATCTATAAAGCTGAAAGAGAAAAACTAAAGTCTAAAGTTATAGAGGCAGAGAGTGAATGGAGTGTGGTTGGTATTTTGGGAACAAAAGGAAAGGAGTAAGAGCTACCAGAAAGGCAGTGTTTACCTTTCTGAGTGAAATGGAGTAGGACAAATAATTTAACATTAGGTCAGGAAAGATCATAGATTTTTATTTTGTTTTGTTTTATTTATTTTATGTTTTGTTGTTGATTTATTTATGTTTTGATTAAATCATAGATATATACGTCCATGAGTTAAGAGATGGAATGATATGATGATTCACACTCATGTACAGTAGGTGGCGGTATGCACCTTTAAAGTTGTTTGCAATCCGCCAAAAACCGAGAGAAGAAAAAGAAGAAGTTCTTCTAATGACTCCTTATCAGAGTGGGTTTAGAAGAGGGCGGAGTACTTTAGATCCACTGCTGTGCCTGGAGTCTGAAGTCAGGAAAGCCCAAGCGAACAAGGAGTGTGTTGTAGCTGTATTCTTTGATGTGGAAAAAGCTTACGATATGATGTGGAAGGAAGGATTATTAATAAAACTGGACATTATGGGTCTGGGAGGTAATGTATACAATTGGATTATGGATTTTTTGTTTGGCCGTGCCATCAGAGTCCGAGTTGGCAAGTCATATTCTCGAAGGCATGAAGTTGAAAATGGAACCCCGCAGGGGAGTGTCATCAGTCCTCTTTTATTTTCTATCATGATCAATGATATATATACACAAGTAGGATCTGATATTGGTAAGTCACTTTTTGCAGATGATGGAGCTATTTGGAAAAGGGGCAGAAATGTAAAATATTTTGTAGCTAAGATTCAGGAAGCCATTAGGGAAATTGAAAGCTGGTCTCTGACATGGGGGTTTAGATTGTCGGTGGAAAAAACTGAAACTTTATTTTTTACGAGGAAAAGGATAGGTGAGGAGGTTAGGTTAAAACTTTATGGACAAGATCTAAAGAAAGTGAAGACATTTAAATTTCTGGGAATATGGTTGGACGAGAGAGTCACATGGAGTACTCACATTGATAAAGTCGTAGATAAATGTAAAAGGGTTTTAAATGTTATGAGGTGCTTGGCAGGCACTAAGTGGGGGGCTGATAAAGCTGCTTTGAGGAACGTATACACGGCCTTAATTAGATCAGCCATAGAATACGGACTAATAGTGTATGGGTCAGCTGCATACTCTTCTCTTCAAAAATTAGATAGAGTCCAGGCACAAGCACTAAGGATATGCTGTGGGGCAGTAAGATCTACACCAGTGTCGGCACTTCAGGTAGAGGTCGGAGAAGTACCTATTTCTTTGAGGAGAAAGCAGTTAATTGTTAATTACTGGGCAAATCTACAGGGTCATAAAGATACTCACCCTACTAAACAAACTCTACAAACAAGTTGCGAAAGTAACAAAATAAAAAAAGAAAGTTTTTGTTTTTGTGTTTCGGAAATATGTAAGGAATTCAAAGTTAAAGAATGGAATATTAGTCCGACGGTGTTGTTATCAGCTGTTCCACCATGGTTGCTACCTCAACCTATAGTAGATTTATCACTATTGAAACGGGTACATTCAATGAAAAACAAATTCAATGTACAGGCTTATGTGAACACCGTTCTACATGAACAATATGGACACTTTATAAAAATATTTACTGATGGATCCAAAAATCCAGAAAATGGTCTAACGAGTTGTGCATTTTATGTTCCTGAGTTAAAAGTCAAAGTGGGAAAGCGTACAAGTGATCACATTGCAGTATATACAGTAGAGATGATGGCTATCTCTCTAGCACTTCAGTGGGTAGAGGAAATACAGCCAATGCGAGTGGTGATTTGCTCTGACTCCAGTGCAGCTCTGGAGAGTATAAACAACTTCTCTTCAGAATGTCGTCAGGATATTTTACATGAAATTTTACAAAGCATGTTTAGGTTAGTTCATCTGGGAATTGTTGTTCAATTTGTGTGGGTTCCAGCGCATGTGGGCATTAGAGGGAATGAAGTAGTGGATCAACTGGCAAAATGTGGTTTGAAAGCAAACCAGATTGATATTATGGTACCCATCAGTAGAGCAGAAGTCAAATCTTTTACTAAAGTGGTTATCAAGCAACAATGGCAAAAACTATGGGACAGTAACACCAAAGGAAGACATTTATATCAGATACAAAGGGAAGTAGGAACAGGAAGCACTTGGGGGAGTAGTAGAAGAGAGCAGAGCATCAACAGCAGGATAAAATTGGGACACTCTGGACTAAACTCATCACTGCATCTGATTGGAAAACATCCAAATGGCAATTGTGATGGTTGCCAACAACCAGAGACAATACATCATGTATTTTTTAGCTGCCCGGACTATAACAGACAAAGATTCATTCTGAAAACTGCACTGGAACAACTCAACATCAAGGACATGGATTTCAAGGCAATATTTGAAAGTAAATCAAGAAATGAAGCAAACAAGCTGATCTTCAAATTCCTCAAAAGCACTGGTCTGAGGACAAGGATTTAGTATGAACATTTAATAACTAAACAGTAGGTGGCGATATATGCTCCAAGTGGAAGCGATTCGCCATTAAAGAAAAGAAGAAGAAGAAGAAGAAGAAGAAGAAGAAGTTCTTTCTAACCTGGATCTGGATCCATGTTGCGTCTCATCGCTACGGTTCTCTCTCTCTCTCTCTCTCTCTCTCTCTCTCTCTCTGTGTGTGTGTTCCTGAGAAAGTGTGTGTGAGCTCCAGCTCCACTGATCCATCATCTGTGTATCTGGATAAACCTCTGAATGGACTCTGTGCTCTTTTTTCTGGAGCGTTTACCTCGGACTATAGGAGCTAGCTTAGCATAGCTGGAAACACGTTAGCAACACTAGTCAGATTGAGAGTTTGATGGAGAGAGAAACGGTGTGTTTAACGGAGTTTGCAGGAAAAGGTGATCTAGTAAACATGAGTAAAGTCCAAAAGCTGCTGTCGTTTAAGAAGCAGGGACTCACTGCTGCTACTGAAGAGATATTTGCCATGTTTGAAAAAACGATAGCAGAGCTCGAGGAGAAGCTGTCTTTTTCCAAAGAGAAGAACGAGAGACTCCAGAAACTACTGGACGCTGTTTTACAGCCTCAGCTTCGGATACACAGAGAAGGTATGTTCCCTCTACTCTTAATTAACAAAAGTTTAAACTCTTAGGTTACACTTAAGACTATTTATTAGTGCTGGGCAACGATTACACATTTGAATCATGATTAATCAAATCATGTTCTGTGATTAATTGCATTGTTATGCACAAAATTCAATAATGAATTCAAAGTAGTGTATTGCACACTTTTATTTTAAACAAATAAGGTTATTTTGAACAATAGTAGGCCTATTCCCTTTACAGAGTAGCATTTCAAATATTTCTTGTAAATCTCAAAAAACATTAATCTAATCAAATATAAAACCAAATCTATTTGCCACTGCCAGGGCATTCACGTTTTATCTAGTTTGCTATAGAAAACAAGTTAGCCTCCGAGTCCAGTGATAAGGAAATTCAACTTTATGGTGGTTACACATAACTCTGGTTCTATCAACTCTGCCGCCTGGACTAATTACAAATATCCATGTAAGAGTTTGTTACCTTTCTCCATGTTTCTGTCCCCACTAGTGTTGTCACGATACCAACATTTTTGTTTCGATACCAAGTCAATAATTACGATTTCCATACTTTTTTGATACTTTTCTTAAAAAAGGGGAAACCGTCTTAAATGTCATTATTGTGCTTTATTTCAAACCTGGACATTTTTTTCAGTCATAACACAAACTTTTGAACAATGAGAACAATAAATAAAATTAATTAAAGCAATGGCATTCAAGGTAAAATGGCAAGAGTTATGATATTAGGGTCATGTCGAGTCAGATCGCTATCCCTTTAAAGAGCAACTTCCAGGTTAAAGACACCTGTGAATAAATGTGTAGGAAAATGATGTATACACTAGATTTTCCCAAAAATATACATAAATATACACTACAGTGACATCTGGCGTCGTTTTTGTAAGACATTTTTACTTCCGCATCAAAAAAGCCTCCCCACGTGACCTCCCGCGTGTGACGTAACACGGGGGGGACACAAGGGGTAGAGCGGCCGGTGTAACGTATTAATAAACATGGATCCCAATGCTAGTTTCGACAGAGAAGACAGAGAAGAAGTTGAACATGTATATTCAAATGCATATGACGGACCACAACCTTATAATTATGAGCCTGCTTGGCGTCCAAGAGACCAGGAGCAGCCAAGGATTAGAAGAAATAACGGCCATCGGAGAGAAATTGAGCTGTGGTGTGAGGAGAACCAGTGGAGAACTGGTCAGCAACCTCGGTGAGTGACCGGCGTTAGCTAAAGAATGTTAGCTAACGTCACATCACAATATTGTAAAGTTAGCTATCATATATCAGGCTATAACTAAAGTAGCATTGATAATATAGTATCGTTACTGGCAGGACTGTTGATACTGATCCATAACAGAAACTAATGCGCAAGTATCAGCCGTATCTCGCGTTACCTAATGCAAATCCACACTACGTTACGGTGCTGTACCGGAGGGGAGAGAGAGAGCAGTGAAGGGGGGGAGAGAGATGTAATACGGTTTCCTGATAAACGTTACCTAATGCAACTCCACACTACCTTCGGAGCTGTACCGGAGGGGAGAGAGAGAGCAGTGAAGCTGCTGCTGCTGCTGCTGCTGCTGCTGCTGCTGCTGCTGCTGCTGCTGCTGCTGCTGCTGCTGCTGCCGGAGCTGATAAACAAGCTGTGTGTATTGACGGATCCACACTAGCTATCAGCCTCACACGGTCCTGGCTTCGATATCCCATACTGCACTCCCTCACATCACTTGACTCATAATCCTCCGGTCGAAAATGAGCGCCACAAACGACCGCGTTTTTCGTCACAGACGCAGCATTGAAGTCCCGTCTCTTTGTCTGCACAAAACGAACCCAGGACCGGAAGCTAGCTAGCTTTCTTTTCCTGTTAGGGAAATAGTGGACTTGATGTCCTGACAGGCTGGTATTTGTGCAACCTGCACAAACACAATACTGCACCATGATTACAAATGGTGAAATACAATGTAAAACTACCGAAAAATACCAGCTCACTAAAACACAACCGCTAAACACAACTGCTCAACGCAACTACTAACTATTCCCGCGGTCAGAGAGCGGAGATGTGTCCCCTTTGTGATGTAATATGACGTATGACCTTAAAAAAAAGCCGTTTTTAAGAGCAGAGCTAAAAATTGCTCCTTTCCCTCTGAATTCCTGCCCTTATGTCTCGTAAAACATATCAAATCCTGTTTCACTTTTTTTTTTTTTTATTGTAATTTTCAAGCAAGTTTAAGCATAAATGTTGGGTGGGGTGGCGCGCATGTGTGTGTGTGCATGGTAGAGAGAGCGAGAGTGTTTTGAAGTGAACGAAGCAGCAGCAAAATAGGTCTGTCGAGTGTCTTCAAAGTTAGATCTGTAACAAAGACCTTAATAAGTGCAACGGGCTCCCAAAGAAGAACTCACCTGTCTGCCTTATTGAAAAGTGGGTTATTAAACCCAAAGTTTGTTGCTTCGGCCCTGGTAGACTGCAGAGAGTCATCCCTTGTTTTCATCGTCTACGGTCTGGGAGCCAACAGGAAAGTTTAACACAAGAATACGTATGAACTAAAGTAGCAGCATAATCTCAAACAAGGAGCTTAGAGCGGCTGACATCGGCTGCAGGGAGTGGAGGCAGAGCGCTGAACACAATCAGGAAATACTGCTCCTATTAAACAATGTCATTCTTAACAGGTTAAAGTACCGATTCTAATTAAATGGAGGAATCATAACGTTTTTAACGGCAGGGTATAGCGATACCTTTCTAGTATCTGTGCACAGTGCAACACTAGTCCCCGCCACTTATTTTCTGTTTTGGTTCATGTGAGCACTGCAGCAGTCTAAAGCCCCTGACACACCAACCCGATATTGGCAGTCAGAGACCGTCAGAGGCAGTCAGGCTTCAGCTGGGAGAGACATACCGCAGTTCATTTCCTCATATTCCAAACGAGAAATTACGGTAGCAAATCACCCGGTTCTTTACGACCAGTCGATAATAATTTACCGGGATACAAACCGGAGGAACCAGGCATGGAGGGAGGTGGCAGAGACAGTGGGTGAAACTGGTAGGTTTTCGACTGTTTGGGGAGTTTATATCCAGTTTACTTCGTTTAAACATTGCTAGCAAGCATAGACAGTATCTTTAGCCAGCATGGAATGTAGCATAAAATAGCACCATAGACATTAATCTTATAAATGTTCATCATAGCCCTTCCCGCTGACACTTTACCTCTGCCACATCATAGACTATATGCATCACATTAATGCACACAATGTCATACTCCTTTCTGCAAATGTTCTGAGTGGAGAAGAACCGGGGTTTATTGCTTTGTATGTCGGGGGCGGGAGATTCATGTGACTGGTTGTTGGTCGCGTTGCGCAAAAAATCCCCAAGCTTTCAGTCACGCCCAGCTCCAAGATTTTCAAGATTTTTTTAAAGCTGCTGTGTGGAAGGGCCGTCAGAGCTAACGCTGTACTGGAGAGAATATGTGTAACATAATGTCCTTGCGGTAAACCCTGCGAGAGAGAAATGTTTGAGCTTCATACTGTTTCAGAAATAATGCTTGAAGTGGTTTGGAACATAATATGACATTTAATTACAGCAGCGTTTAGTTGAGTTTCTCCAAGTAGAAAACTCTCTTAGCAGGGGAAAGCTACATGACGCTACAAAGGGGCGTGGCTAGCAGCAGCTATTCCATTTAAAGCAGAATCAGCCTTTTTGGAACAAAGCTGGAATAGAGGGTATGAGTAGTATGAGGTGTTTTCAAATATAGCATAGGTCCACTTTAAATAAGGTTTAAATGTAGGATTTTTTATTTGTAATAGAGTATTACCATTCTAGAGGCGTAGTGTAGCTGTGAATGATCCCAAATACAGTGCATTAATTAGGGCTGCAAAATGTCTCCCATTTTAATGATGATTCGATTTTTCAATGCTAACACTTCACAGTTTTTTCTGACTGTGTGTTTCCTGTTTCCTGCAGACGTACAGCTGCTGGTGGTGGTTAAAGAAGAGCTTCTCCCTGACCAGCAGGAGTGGAGCACCAGTCTGGACCAGGAGGACCCAGAGTCCCCCCGATACATTAAGCAAGAACAGGAGGAACTCAGGATCAGTCAGGAGAGACAGCAGCTTCAGGAGCTGGAAGAGGCTGATATCATCAAGTCCACTTTCACTCCTGACCCTGTGAAGAGTGAATATGATAAAGAGAAACCTCAGTCCTCACAGCCTCATCAAAGACAAACTGAACACATGGAAACAGAAGCTGATGGAGATGACTGTCGAGGACCAGAACCTGCCAGGAACTCAGTTCCAGAAAGTAGTTTACAACCAAAGACTGAGGACAACACTGGAGACTCTTCTGAACCTGAATCTGGAGACTCATCTGAACCTGACATTGAAGACAGTGCTGATTGGAAGGAGACCAGAGAACCTGTGACAGACTCAACCTCACTGAAAAATAGACAAGAATCTGTCAGTGATTCAAGCCGTAGTGCTGTAAAGAAACAATTTGGCTGCTCTGTGTGTACAAAATCTTTTACATATAGAAGTCATGTTCAGCGACACATGAGAGTACACACACGAGAGAAACCCTTTAGCTGCTCAGTTTGTGCCAAATCTTTTGCAGTGAATGAAACTTTAAAAAAACACATGAGAATCCACACAGGAGAGAAACCATACAGATGCTCAGTCTGTAAGAAACCTTTTTCACAGAGAGAAAATGTAAAGGACCACATGAGAATCCACACAGGAGAGAAACCATACAGATGCTCAGTCTGTAAGAAAGCTTTTTCACATAATAGAAATTTAAAGACACACATGAGAGTCCACACAGGAGAGAAACCACACAGCTGCTCAGTCTGTAAGAAAGCTTTTTCACAGAATAGAAATTTAAAGATACACATGAGTGTCCACACAGGAGATAAACCACACAGCTGCTCAGTCTGTAAGAAAGCTTTTTCACAGAATAGAAATTTAAAGATACACATGAGTGTCCACACAGGAGTGAAACCACACAGCTGCTCAGTCTGTCAGAAAGCTTTTTCACAAAGTGGAGGTTTAAGAAAACACATGAGAGTCCACACAGGAGAGAAACCATACAGATGCTCAGTCTGTAAGAAACCTTTTTCACAGAGAACACATTTAAAGACACACATGAGAGTCCACACAGGAGTGAAACCACACAGCTGCTCAGTCTGTCAGAAAGCTTTTTCACAAAGTGGAGGTTTAAGAAAACACATGAGAGTCCACACAGGAGAGGAAATATACAGCTGCAATGTTTGTGACAAAAGATTTCAATGTCGTAGTGATTTCAAAAGACACAAGTGTGTTGGTCGTCAGTCGTCACAGCTTAATGACATTCATACTGAGGATAACAGAGATGCAGAGCCTCCAATCAGCAGCTCAGATGCACACATGGAAAGAGAACCTGATGGAGAGGACAATGAATGTCTTATGAAAGTTCACATATGAGAAAATTCTGTCTGACTGGATTAACATTGTTTCACAACATTCATATAAGACTTAAATGAAGTCCATCTTTATCAACATAAGTGGAGAATATGTTTAACCTGTTAGGCCCCAAGCCTGTTTTTCAGGTTTCAGGCTCGAAAATGACATTCCCAGAACAAATGACCATAACTTATCTTCTAAAAGGGTTAAATTAATAATATTTTTTTTCAAAGTAATGATAAACCTGTGAGTTGGATGTAGAAAAGTCAGAATCAATATAGATGTTTTTTATTTTAAAGAAAATTCAGAGTGAACATGGTAAAAAACTGTAAATTATAGTGTCCGTCCAAAACATATGTTTTACTTATAATGAAAACTAACCTTGGATGATGGGTTAGTAGACTAAAAGCTTTAGGAATCCAAAGTACAACATATAATAAGTACCCTGTATCAAGATTGATGCAAAACAAGTGATATTTGACATTTATAGACAGATTTAGCAAAAACAAACCTCTTCTGGGGCCATTTGGGTGGATTTTCCATATCTCTGGCCCCCCTTGTTCGATTTTGACATGTGACATCTCTTTCTGACCGTTAGAGCCAATATAATCCAAGGGAAATCGTCCCGCATACACTCATGTTAAAAAAAGGTGGCGTCTCTGCGTATGTTAGCTTGCAGCAGAGGGGAGAAATATCCCTGCTCTGATATAAAGCAACTGAAAAGCTGTTTTATTGCTCATGGATTATCAGAACATTTCAAAGGGGACGCAGCCACATTTTTATATTAACCTATGGATGAACTACAGCATCGTTTTTATTGTTTTAATGCCATTGAAGACCAGTTTAGACCAGACAAATACGAAGGTAAGCCATGTTAGCGTTGTGGGCTACCTAGCGCCACTTGTTTTGATGTACGTGTTTGTTGATAACGTCGCGAGTTTGTATCTTTCAGTGTTAAGATGGGCATTCTGTGTCTCCTTGCGATCATAAACGATGTGCTGGATGTGCACCTAGGATAAGTAATAAGGGAGCTAGGAGTGATTATCGGCGCAGTAATAGGTTAGCATTTTTCGCTCAGGGGTCATTTAGATGCTTCTTATGAGACTTGTGTTTTGTTTTGGTAAAAATGGTTTGTGTCATCAGTTAGCTGAAATTATTCCCGTTAATCTGGTATAACACAATAATAGGTTCTTAAATATTAAGATCCCCTGAGACACAGTGTCGTGAAAAAAGAAAAAAGTACCCGCCGACGGGGACCTTGGGGCTTAACAGGTTAATGTTTTTGTCATACTGATTTATACGTTAACCACTGACTGTTGATGAACCATTTTATATTGGATTAAGGGCTCCAAGTTTCCATATAGAGATATAGGATGATTTGATGTGTTGTTCTTTATCTCTAAATGTTTTTTTTATCATTGCTGTCCTGTTAATGAGTCCTGTTTTACATAAATGAACCTGTTATCTGATTGTTTTTGCTTCTGTAACTCTAAGGGAATACATTTGCCTATTTTGTATCCGGACTACCCAATACCGTTACATTTAATACGTTACTCCCTAAGCCTGATTTCACCCACCTGCAACCGATTCACTAATAATCACAAATGTTCATTTCTTTGACCCCTTGACTCGGCTATTTCTTGTTTAATAATCTGACGGACGGACAACTTCTCACTTCACAAAAGAAGAAATCTAGATCGCAAAATAATTAAATAAGTGAGTGCCTGTTTTTCCTGGCCAAGGACAGGTTCCTTGAACACAACACGAGCGTAACGTGTCTTCACGTGGTTATGTCTCGTCTGAAAGGAGTGCTAGATGGTAAGTATTTTGAGAAGAGTACTGTCACACCGGTGTGATAATTCTATAACACACCGTTTAATCCCGGGTACACCCTCCACCGGGGTCTCCAGGGCGGGTGCCGATGCTAATGTAGGCTACATCGGAAATCTTTTTTCTACTTCATGCTATCTGCACAAATGGTTAACATTGAAAATAAAAAATATCAGGCAGTTCAGGGAGAGTCGAAGTCAGGCAGGCAGGCAGCTTTGCATGACATTCTTCAGGACGTGTTTCATTGTGATGATAGCGAGGGTGAGTCATTCTGCTTTTTGGCAAGACAGTACAGTAGTTGAGTGATTACTGAGAGAAAAATATTCAAAGAGATAATTTATTCAAAGTGTTTCAAGTGTTGTTACTTTAAAGTGTTGTTACTGACCCTTTTCTCTTTTATTTTCTTTGCCTCCCCTGTAACTGCTGAGACCTTGAGGAACATGCACACTGGACTGACCTGCTCTGGCAACCTGTTTTCCACTGTACGTATTTGGTTATGGTATATTATTTAGATACATAAAAGGCACAATGCACCCCCCCAGAGCTGCACCCCATATAGACATACATGTATTGAGTGTGATATTTTGCATAGGTCATGTGAAATCATCTTTACACACTTGAAAACTCTGACTGGAAGTTACACTGCAGATGTAAACGTTTATAAACACAGCTCAAGTCTTTCACAGCCATAAATGTTCCTCTGTGTCACCTTGTTTATTATCTTTAGTGGCAGTAATCAAATCAAATCTATCAATACATATTTGGAACAAGGACCCTTAGTCACGAATATACAGGACTATCTCAGAAAATTAGAATATTGTGATAAAGTTCTTTATTTTCTGTAATGCAATTAAAAAAACAAAAATGTCATACATTCTGGATTCATTACAAATCAACTGAAATATTGCAAGCCTTTTATTATTTTAATATTGCTGATTATGGCATACAGCTTAAGAAAACTCAAAAATCCTATCTCAAAAAATTAGAATAGTTCCTCAGACCAAGTAAAAAAAAAAGATTTATAACAGCAAAACACAATCAAACATTTGAAAATGTCCATTAATGCACTCAGTACTTGGTTGGGAATCCTTTTGCACGGATTACTGCATCAATGCGGCGTGGCATGGAGGCAATCAGCCTGTGGCATTGCTGAGGTGTTATGGATGCCCAGGATGCTTCAATAGCGGCCTTTAGCTCATTAGCATTGTTGGGTCTGGTGTCTTTCAGCTTCTTCTTCACAATACCCCACATATTCTCTATGGGGTTCAGGTCAGGGGAATTTGCAGGCCAATCGAGGACAGTAATGCCATGGTCAGTACACCAGTTACTGGTGGTTTTGGCACTGTGGGCAGGTGCCAGATCATGCTGGAAAATGAATTCCTCATCTCCATAGAGCTTTTCAGCAGACAGAAGCATGTAGTGCTCTAAAATCTCTTGGTACAGAGCTGCATTTACTCTGGGCTTGATGAAACATAGTGGACCAACACCAGCAGCTGACATGGCTCCCCAAACCATCGCTGACTGTGGGAACTTCACACTGGATTTCAAGCAACTTGGATTTTGCTCCTCTCCAGCCTTTCTCCAGACTCTGGCGCCTTGACTTCCAAATGAAATACAAAACTTGCTTTCGTCTGAAAAGAGGACTTTGGACCACTGTGCAACTGTCCAGTGCTTCTTTTCCTTAGCCCAAGTCAGACGCCTCTTCCGTTGTCTTGAGTTCAGAAGTGGCTTGACCATGGGAATACGGCTATTGTAGCCCATTTCCCGGACACGTCTGTGAACAGTGACTTTTGATACCTGGACTCCAGCTTCAGTCCACTGTCTTTGAAGCTCCCCCAAATTCTGGAAGCGACTCTTCTTCACAATGCTGTTAAGGCTGCGGTCATCTCTCTTGGTTGTGCAGCGTTTCCTGCCACATTTCCCCCTTCCAACAGACTTTTTGTGGATGTGCTTTGAAACTGCACTCTGTGAACAGCTTGCTCTTTGAGAAATTTCTTTTTGTGTCTTACCCTCCTGATGGAGGGTGTCAATGACGGTCCTCTGGACAGCAGTCAGATCAGCAGTCTTCCCCATACTTGTGATTTAGTTTACTGAACCAAGCTGAATGTTTTTCAAGGCTCAGGAAACCCTTGCAGGTGTTTCGAGTTAATTAGACGATTCAAGTGATTCGTTGAACACCCTACTAGTATACTTTTTCATGATATTCTAATATTTAGAGATAGGATATTTGAGTTTTCTTAAGCTGTATGCCATAATCAGCAATATTAAAATAATAAAAGGCTTGCAATATTTCAGTTGATTTGTAATGAATCCAGAATGTATGACATTTTTGTTTTTTTAATTGCATTACAGAAAATAAAGAACTTTATCACAATATTCTAATTTTCTGAGACAGTCCTGTAATGGGTTGATTGTCAGACAAATGATTGTATACATATTTTCCTAATGATGTTTTGTCTCCACAGTTTGGTTGGACTTATGTGACTCTGCTGATCGTGGTGACTCAGTCTCACCTCATCATTCACAACCTGTTTGAGGGGATGATCTGGTAAATAAACAGTCCTTTATCATCTTCACATAGATAAAGCTTCACCTTAATAATTTCTTAAGTTTCTGTCTTTAAAAAGAAAATATTCCACTGTGTTTTACCATTTCAATAAACTTGAACATTTTTCACATTTTCACATTATACTCACACTGGGCCTCATTGAATTTAAAGCTCTCATGTCATGCTTTTCCGGTTATTACCCGTCCCCTTGTGTGTTATGAAGGTTTTTCTGCATGTAAACGGTCTGCAGAGTCAAAAAACCTCAAAGTACACCCTGTAGTGAGTAAAACTCTAACACAGAAAAGACCTGTCTATGCTGCCCCAGAACGCCTCGTTCGAAATTTCTAATTTTCCAATGTTTTCTTCCTGGGTATCGTGACGTAGGGATACCCAGTAGCCACGCCCAGAGCTATGGCCGCAGCCTCTGCCAGCCGAACATATATACTGTTGGAAGCTCAGGTTCAGTTCAAAACTGTATCCAGTCATGCCAACGAGGGTCTGTTTCCTGTCTTGTGAGGGGAAATCTTCAATGTATGCCTTAACGAGGGCAGAAACCACGACGAAGTCAGTGCTTGAAATTTCTTGTTAACACTGTTCCTTCAGATGTTCGAGTGCAGGGCACACAGTACAAACATTGCAGCGATTCATGCTGGATATGCACAGCGTAGGACACTGAAGGACGATGCCGTTCCTACTTTGTTTGGACCAGCGGGAGATTCGGGTACACAATCTGTAAGTACGCATAGTTGTTTGTGTATTTATGATGTTTAAAACAAACAAGGTATCGACCACGACTGTTTAAATGGGTAAAGGTTTTTGGGCTGCTAAGCCATTGACACAGTGCTAACTGGGCTAACTAAGTTGCTAGCATTTCCATATATCAACTCCAATGTCAGCAGATGGCCCAACCCACTCTCACGGCATTTCGTGTTATAGTCACAACATTTAATCTATTGATTCGTGTTCACCAACACGATTATCCCCCTTTTTTCATGTCACACTGAACGATTTTAAAAGCAATGTATTTCTACTGGTAATGTGTTTCGTGCCTGTGTCAGTACCATATGTGTTCGCCCTACCATATGTGTTCGGGGTCCGTCGCTTACCGATGACGTCACGCATTGGGATTGGCTGTACGGTAATCGCACGCTGATTGGTGTAACTAGGGGCACTGACTATGCTATACCGGTATAACGGGAATAACAGGTCACAACCGTAAGCGACCTGTTATCATTCAGGAAACAACAGCGAAGCATCTGGGGTGTTTTCTCCACATAACTGCTCACGTCACTGTCACTAGTATTTATTTATACATACTAGGGCTGTACCCAAATATCAGAATATTCGTTCGTTGGAGTACTATTCGTTTTGTAATCTCCAATATCAACGTAAGAGCTTGTGCCTCTTCGGGGGGTGCTAACACTTAACCATAAACGTTATTGTTTACTTTCTCTGTCTTGCTATGGCACTTTCTCATTTCCCCCTCCTCGACTCCTCGACTCCTCGGTCCTCCGGTAGTGACCTGGAAATGAATTTCAGCGCGCCATGTTGAAGGACATCTAATTTCTCTAAATGCACTTCAAGGACCGAGGATCGAGCGTCGAGGAGGCTCTCTGGAGGAGCTATAACCGAGGATACACGGATGGGTCCTCCACGGCTCCTTCGTAGATGCATTTCCGGGAACAGAGATGTTTCAAATCGTGACGTCTATGGTCATGACGCACGGCAAATGGAAAATGTAACCGGGGTGAAAAGGGTGTTACTTACTTTACTTAATTATGAATGTTGTTACATCAAGGCTGAAAATTCGTTTTTTTTAATATGATATTTGTATTATATTTGCATTTACTCTTGTGGAAGTGCACATCCCCTGTCCTCCACCAGGGGGTACTGCAGCACCCTCAGCACCCCTACTTCCCACGGCCCTGGCACTACACCCCAGCAATGTGTGTGAAAGACAATAGACTTTACAGCATGTTTTTTGAAATTGAAGTTGCGTTGGTTGTTGACGGCAGTGTGTGCCAACCCTTGGTAAATGATTGCCCCCCCATTCGATTTGTTCTAGAGCCAACCCTACTTCAGTCTGCGTACAAATGACACGACTTTGCAAAGGCGTGCAATAGATACGCAGACGTCCGTTTTTGCGTGCATATGATACTCCCACGTTACGTTTGTTATGAACGTATCTTAAATGCGTTTACTTTCTACATATCTTTGCCATTTATTTAACCCTAACCCGAACCATAACCCAATAAGCTGCTGTGTCGTTTATTGCGCCGCAAACATTAAAACTGTCATTGGAACGGCGATCAAGCCTGAAGCCACAGATCTCTTTGTTTTAATGTTTGAGGTGCGATAAACGACACAGCAGCTTATATCCAGTCTCTGATTGTGTTGTCGTTATTATGAGAGTGCTCTCGTACTTGTTTGATTCTGAAATTGTATATTTATATAAATATATGTGTGTGTATATGTCCGCATATATAGCCTGTTATTGTCTCATTATACCGCACTGTGAATGAATTAAAAGTAGATATATAAGTCGTCATGAACACATCTGTCCATCAGACAGAGTGCTGCTGTGCCTCCTGTCATCATTAATGGACGTCTCTTTAAAATGACCGCTCAGAGGAGAGGATTTCTCATTTCTCTAACCGCCTGCTGCTTCCCCTCCTCTCTCCTCGGTTCCCCTCCTCGACTCCTCCGCTCACATCTCCTGTGGGCGGGACTAAGTCACGAGGATAGGAGTCGAGGAGGGGAAATTAGAGAATTGAGAAGCCTTTCCTCTCATAGAACTTAATCATAGCCTGTTAAGACTTCACAGAGGCGGTATAGATCTTCAGTTCTGCTGGACGCCTGCACATGAGGGGGTAAAAGGGAACGAGAGTGCTGATAAGTTAGCAAAAAGTGCAATACAAAAGGAAATAACATTACCAGTTCAACTTGGAAAAGGAGAAGGAAAAGCAGTAATTAAGAAAAAAGGGATGGAGATCTGGCAGAAAAGGTGGGAGAAAGACCAGAAAGGCAAAGACTATCACAAAGTTCAAAAGACAATTACAATGAATATTTATAAAGAAAGAAACAGAAGGGAGGAAATCATGATAGCTAGACTCAGAATAAATCACATTGAATGGTACGCCAATGACAAGTGTGGGAACTGTGGAGTTAAAGATAATGTAGAACATATCTTGTTACATTGTGACATCTATAAAGCTGAAAGAGAAAAACTAAAGGCTAAAGTTATAGAGGCAGAGAGTGAATGGAGTGTGGTTGGTGTTTTGGGAACAAAAGGAAAGGAGTAAGAGCTACCAGAAAGGCAGTGTTTACCTTTCTGAGTGAAATGGGGTAGGACAAATAATCTAACATTAGGTCAGGAAAGATCATAGATTTTTATTTTGTTTTGTTTTATTTATTATATGTTTTTTCTTGATTTATTTATTTTTTGATTAGATCATAGATAGATACGTCCATGAGTTAAGAGATGGAATGATGATTCACACATGTACAGTAGGTGGCGGTATGGACCTTTAGAGTTGTTTGCAATCCGCCAAAAACCGAGAGAAGAAGAAGAAGAAGGTCTTTCTAACCTGGATCCATGTGGCGCCTCGTCGCTACGGTTCTCTCTCTGTGTGTTCCTGAGAAAGTGTTTGTGAGCTCCAGCACTACTGATCCATCATCTGTGTGTCTGGATAAACCTCTGAATGGACTCTGTGCTCTTTTTTCTGGAGCGTTTACCTCGGACTATAGGAGCTAGCTTAGCATGCTAGCTGGAAACACGTTAGCAACACTAGTCAGATTGAGAGTTTGATGGAGAGAGAAACGGTGTGTTTAACGGAGTTTGCAGGAAAAGGTGATCTAGGTCTGGAAACATGAGTAAAGTCCAAAAGCTGCTGTCGTTGAAGAAGCAGCGACTCACTGCTGCTGCTGAAGAGATATTTGCTCTGTTTGAAAAAACGATAGCAGAGCTCGAGGAGGAGCTGTCTCTTTCCAAAGAGGAGAACGAGAGACTCCAGAAACTACTGGACGCTGCTTTACAGCCTCAGCTTCGGATACACAGAGCAGGTCTGTTCCCTTTACTCTTAATTAACACTTTAAACCAGGGGTGTCCAAACTACGGCCCGGGGGCCAAATGCGCATTTTGAATTGGCCCTCAGCTAATTCAAAATGTATGATGAAATATGGCCCACAACAAATGAAACTTATATTGTACTTCTTAAATATATATGTAAACATATATTACACATTAGTAGTATTCATGTGTTAATAAGCCCACTTTTAAAATAAATTCAGTCAATTCATGTTGATAACATTTTCTAACAAATCTTAGTTGATACAAAAAAGCCAAATAACTTATTTACATAACAAGCTTGAAATAGAACCTATGTCATATTATAATCACTCTGAGACTTCTGTTTTTAAGGGATGAGCTGCCAACAAGATAAATGAAACCCTATAGAGATCTGTGATGTAGGCGGTTTTTTTCTTAAAGCATATTCATGTATCGAGCCTAATTTACCTACATGTTGCTAACTTATAAGGCGATATACCTCACCTTTATGAGTGGCCCAGCCCTTCGTATATTTTTCTGTATGTGGCCCTCGGTGAAAAAAGTTTGGACACCCCTGCTTTAAACTCTTAGGTAACACTTAAGACTATTTATTAGTTCTGGGCAACGATTAAACATTTTAATCATGATTAATCAAATCATTTTCTGTGATTAATTGCACTGTTATGCACAAAATTCAATAATTAATTCAAAAGTAGTGTATTTCACACTTTTATTTTAAACAAATAAGGTTATTTTGAACAATAGTAGGCCTATTCCCTTTACAGAGAAGCATTTCAAATATTTCTTGTAAATCTCCAAAAACATTAATGTAATCAAATATAAAACCAAAGCTATTTGCCACTGCCAGGGCATTCACGTTGTATCTAGTTTGCTATAGAAAACAAGTTAGCCTCCGAGTCCAGTGATAAGGAAATTCAACTTTATGGTGGTTACACATAACTCTGGTTCTATCAACTCTGCCGCCTGTCAGGTGATCATGTAGAGCTGTGTGTCTCCCTCAAGCTCAGCAGCTGATTGGATCTCTGATCCCTCTCTCTCGTCCGGTTATACTTCACTCGCATTTATGTCCATATCGATCAGATCCAGCTCTCCTGATCGGCCTTTATAGAGAGCACCGATCAAACTATTAAAAGTGAATATCGGCCGTTAATGATCGGCGGCCAATCAATCGGAGCATCCCTAATTATTACCACACATTTTGACCGGCAGGCTTTGAATTGACCGTTTTTTTATAAATTTGACCAGCTAAAAACCGGTAATTACCGGCTAACGGAAACCCTGGTTCCAACCTATCGTCTCTGTCTCTTACATTAGCAAGCATCGCTAACACTCAACGCTGTACTGGAGAGAATATGTGTAACATAATGTCCTTGCGGTAAACCCTGCGAGAGAGAAACGTTTGAGCTTCATACTGTTTCAGAAATAATGCTTATAGTGGTTTGGAGCATAATATGCAGGGGTGCACATAACTTTTTTGCCCTGGTTCTCAAAGGAGCACCTGGAGATGTTGCTTGGTGCTCATCCTTAAAATGAAATAAACCGTAACTTTTGAGGGGGTCTTGACTTTATTTGCCAGACACATGGCACTGAACACACATGCAGAGGTGAACACAAAACACACATGCAGAGGTGAACACAAAACACACATGCAGAGGTGAACACAAGACAACATTAGCACGACCAGTAATCCTACAAGCTGTCATCACTACCCTCCTGACTGTTCTCCTCAGTGTCTTCCTCTCTGTCAGACATGGTAGCTAATGATGTAGGCCTACTTCTTTCTCTCTGGTTGAGTCTGGATTAGCTGCTTGCATCCACAAGTCAACAGCTGGTTTTGGGTCAAATGTCTCTGTTGTGATCATCTTAGACAAGTGGATGTAATCAAATAAGTATGTGAACATAACCAATAACCTACCATAGCCAATAACAAATGAATGTAACTTATTTTATTTGTGTTGTTCATTCATATCTTATTTTACCTTAACATTTATTTATTTATGCATTTTTTTTTTATCTCCAGTTTTAAAGGATATTTTTGGTTACTGTCCTATAGTATACATTGGAATGATTTCAAACCTGTTTATCCCAATAATTATAAAGGAGTGCCTTGGAAATATTTTTTTACATAAATTGTGACCAAACCGTTTGAACTTAGACTAAAGTGAACTATCTAAACACTCAAGAGTCCTTTACCTCACTGAGCTGTAGTTATCAGCCTCTCAGTCTGACTGGAGAGGACTCTCCCTCCACATTATTGTAGAAACATCTTCTTATATCCGTTAGAGCAGCTAGCACCAGATTCTAATAACAACAGCGCCGGTGTGTATCGGGCGCACCTGCGCACCAGTTATGTGCAGCCCTGATAATATGGCATTTAATCACAGCAGCGTTTAGCTGAGTTTCTTCCAGTATAAAACTCTCTTAGCAGGGGAAAGCTGCATGACGCTACAAAGGGGCGTGGCTAGCAGCAGCTGTTCCATTTAAAGCAGAATCAGCCTTTTTTCGAACAGGGCTGGAAGAGAGGGGTATGAGTAGTATGAGACACGGCTACAATGGTTAGGTATGGCCCTATAATATATTTTTCAAATATAGCATAATAGGTCCACTTTAAATAAGGTTTAAATGCAGGATTTTTATTTGTAATAGAGTATTACCATTCTAGAGGCGTAGTGTAGCTGTGAACGATCCCAAATACAATGCATTAATTAGGGCTGCAAAATGTCTCCCATATGAATGATGATTAGATTTTTCAATGCTAACACTTAACAGTTTTTTCTGACTGTGTGTTTCCTGTTTCCTGCCGGTTGTGGTTAAAGAAGAGCGTCTCCCTGACCAGCAGGAGTGGAGCACGAGTCTGGACCAGGAGGACCCAGAGTCCACCCCACACATTAAGCAAGAACAGGAGGAACTCAGGATCAGTCAGGAGAGAGAGCAGCTTCAGGAGCTGGAGGAGGCTGATATCACCAAGTCCACTTTCACTGCTGACCCTGTGAAGAGTGAAGATGATAAAGAGAAACCTCAGTCCTCACAGCCTCATCAAAGACAAACTGAACACATGGAAACAGAAGCTGATGGAGATGACTGTCGAGGACCAGAACCAGCCAGGAACTCAGATCCAGAAAGCAGTTTGCAACCAAAGACTGAGGACAACACTGGAGACTCATCTGAACCTGACACTGAAGACAGTGCTGATTGGAAGGAGACCAGAGAACCTGCGACAGACTCAACCTCACTGAAAAATAGACAAGAATCTGTCAGTGATTCA
>NC_136909.1:5676825-5735879 GCF_949606895.1 Notothenia rossii | reverse complement strand
TTAACCACACCCACGTTTTTGCTCACTCTCTTTCCCTACTGCACCAATTAGCTTTACTGCCAGTATTTAAACCCTCACCAGACACACACCCGTGGCCAGATCGTACTTTGCCTTCATGCTAGTCTTTCACACGTTTGTTACCAGATTGCCTACCCGGTTCCGACCCTGCCTGCTCTGCCTGCTCTGCCTGTTCCCTGATCCTGCCTGTCCCCGACCTGCCTGCTCTGCCTGATCCCTGATCCTGCCTGTCCTCGGACTATCCTGCCTTGCCTGCTGTCTGACCCTCTGCCCGACCCTGACTCACCTTCTGCCCGCTGTCCTCTGGTTCGTTTGCCTGTACATCATACGGCTGATACTGCTGTGCTGGTATCCCTCTGCTCTGGTATTATTACCAAAAAAGTATATTACCAATACTCCGTGGTTTCTCGAGTGCTGCATTTGAGTCCTTCATAAGATTGTGACACTACTACTACTTCAACAACTACTACAACTACTACTACAACTACTACTTCAACAACTACTACTACTACTACATCTACTACTACTACTACATCTACTACTACTACTACTACTTCAACAACTACTTCAACAACTACTACAACTACTACTTCAACAACTACTACTACTACAACTGCTACTACTACTACATCTACTACTACTACTACTACAACTGCTACTACTACTACATCTACTACTACTACTACTACAACTACTACTACTACTACTACTACTACTACTACTACTACTACTACTACTACTTATAATACAACTACTACTACTACATCTACTACTACTACTACTACTACTACAACTACTACTACTACTACTACTACTACTATTACTTATAATACAACTACTACTACTACATCTAAAACTACTACTACTACAACTACTACTACTACTACTACTACTACTACCTACTACTACTACTACTTATAATACAACTACATCTACTACTACTACTACAACTAAAAGCTCTTTTCAAATGAAGAGGAGGTTGTAACCGAGGCTCTGTGTAGGTCAGAGTCTGAGCGCTGCTCCTCCTCCTGGAATGAATCAGAGTTTGATAAGCCCTCCCTCTTCTTCCTGGGCTGCAGTCGAACAGTCCAAAAATAAGCTCCTAAGTTCTAACCCTATCTCCTATTCCTTGACCTCTGATTGAAACGTCACAGGGTTAAGGGATAGTGGATAGGAGAATTCAAAAGGACTTAGGAGAAGAGACTGCGGTACTTTAGAGAATCTGACTGCACTTTCACTATCCGACGTGTTTATGATGCGCCAGTGGACGTCATAAATGTGCGTCTGCTGCTGTGGGGAAACTACATAGGAAACTATGGAAACAGTTTCTATACAGCGGACTACAACATGGATGTATAATAAGAACGAGGGACTACTACTCATCTAGAGACTCTGCACCGTGCTCTGATGCTGTTGTTTTATGCTTTATGAACGTGGACAACAGAGAAACATATTCTTCATGACCAAAGTTGGAATTGAAATAAAAAGGAAAGTGAAACTTATGCTCGTCACCCTCTCCCTCCGGTCCACATTAATACAAATGATCCCAAAGATTGTATGAAAAGATCTTAAAATCAATACAAATGTATTTATTATAAACGTTAGTCTTTAACATCTATCACCGTGTATATCACCATTCAAACATCTTTTAAAAGTTGAACAACCCCCACACAGCTCAGTAAACTCTGTGAAATGTTGACTTTATTTGATAATTTCAGTAAAAACTAACGTTCATATTTCTCTTTTTGATTATAATACTGATGAACGTTCAAAACAAAGCACGTTGGCATCTTGCCACCTACGTTTTAAAAAGCTTAATAAGCACCGTAAATTTCATGATATAATTTTGCGGTCATAATCGGTTGTTTACGTGAACGGCCGACTGTTGTGTGACGTCAAATGCTGCGGCTGCAAGGCATTGTGGGACAGCAGTTTCTCCTCTCCTTTCGGTGAGGGAGGTCCAGCGGTTCCTAAGCTAAAGGAGGTTATAGAGGAAGTTTGAAACCTCCTTTCCTATCATCTCTAGAGAATTCGAACAGAATTTATCATGGCTGCTACTGAGGGACTTCCGGGTCATTTCACTCGGTTAGGAAGGTTCCTAAGCTAAATGGACTATTCGACTGCAGCCTTGGTATGTGTGGGAGAGAAACTCTTTAAGATAATCACATGTTCTCTTAGATTGCATTGTAGTGGTAGCAGCAGATGAATACTCACTGGTTTAGAGAACACCACCGTCACCATGAAGGCAACACAAAGCGTCCTCACGACAGCCATTGTTGGTTTTCCTGTTTATTTTGAAATACATAAACCATAAGCACTTCATTGTTACCTTTCAAAGGGAAATACGTTACTTCTGTTTCCTTTAAACCACATATTTTTACAGATAAGTCATCACACAAATACATACAACCAACTTGCACCCTCAGGGGAATTTAGACTGGGATTGAGTCAAAAATGTAGTTTAAGAAAACAAGTTTTTACATTTAAAGAGGAAATTGTTGAAAGAATGATTCAACACCATTTCACTAAAAATATAACATGAAGAAAAATGCTGCTCACACATTTATGGATTCATTTGATTGATAAGACCTTTAACTTTTAATGTAAAAATACAAGACAATTATGTGAAATTAATAACACTTTGAAGAAATGTGTGGGGATTGTCCACAGTATTGAGTATGTAAGTCGCTTTGGATAAAAGTGTCTAACAAGTAACATGTAATGTAATGTAAAATGGATTATCGACAAAAAAAAGCTTCCACTTCATGCATCAGTTTAACATTTATTTTAAATATATACAACATATCTGCATTTTTGAATACTCGTATTACAAGTTATGATACATTTTGTAATGACCCAAGTAAGATGCATGCAGGAGGATTACATTTTTTATACATTTGTTTCCAATTCTACTCTTAAAAATAAAATCCATAACAAGTTAAGACATCTCAATGAGTTGCAAAACGCTCAATAAATGAGAATAAAAGTGCGTTATACGATGCAATAATACTCGTATAATGCAGTTTAACCTGGTATAATCTGTTTAATGTGTATTGTTTAGGATAGAAATCTCTCCAGACCTACCTCTGAATGCCGAGTCTCCTCTTCCCTTCACAGACACAGCCGATGAAATGACTCAATAAATGCTCCTCTCCGATCCACATGTTTTATACGGCTGTTTAACGTGTGGGCACTAAACAATAACTCATCTAATTCACGTATTTAGCATTCATTCACTTCAGTCCTGCCTCGATAACAATCCAAACTAAATCACTGAACACAGACACCGCCAAATTAGAGGGTGTTAAAACTGTTAGCGGATAAATAGGAGCACCAGATGTGCCGAGTCTGAAGAGTAAACATGTGTTTTGTGGTTCTGCTGGGAACAATGGGAAGAATCCGGTGCGGACTTTAAATACACATACTCAGATTTCAATGTTATTACACTGACTGCAGCAAAACACATCTTAAATACCGTGAAATTATCAACCAATTCCAGTGAGTTCAATGTGCAATAGAGACCTATATCAGAGGCATTCAAAGTCCAAGTGAGGAAAACCTAAAATGTTTCATATCAAATGTGTTCTAATGTAAACGTCCTCACATGTGTGGTTGGTAATCAATGTGTATGAACTCAAGAGAATTTAAAATGACAGATGGGAACATTAGTACGCTTTATTATCTTAAAACCGGCTTATAGAGGGATAAGGAAAGAAACTTTGATTTCCATATATTTCTCCTTTAATTTAAAGACACTTCTTCACCAGATGTACAGAAATATGAGCATTCAAGCAGTTAAGAGGCCCTAATGTGGAGAAATACCTGGAAATGCCAAGCAAATGCTACCCCGACGGTCGGTTGTTATTGTCAATATTAATATAATAATGATTTATAGCATCCAGAGGCTCCAGTACATCCAGAACAGCGCTGCTAGGATCCTGATGAGGGTGCGCAAATATGATCATATCACCCCCATCCTGAAATCACTACACTGGCTCCCCGTGGAATTGAGGATCGAATTCAAGGTCTCCGTCCTCACACACCAGTGTATCTATGGAACAGCCCCTCCATACCTCAAGGAACTCCTCACCTCCCTTACCTCCGTGCGGACCACCCGCTCCAGCAACTCAAACCTCCTCAAACCCCCGAGGACTAAGCTCCGTACCATGGGAGACCGGGCCTTCTGCTCGGTTGCCCCCAGTCTGTGGAACGCTCTCCCCGACCACATGAGAGCATCACAGACCGTGGAGGTTTTTAAAAAAGGCCTCAAAACCCACCTCTTCAATAGAGCCTTTCCCTAGACCTTTTATTTATTTATTATCACCCTTTTATCTTATTTTATTCTTTTTACTTATTTATTTTTATTTATTGCTTTTTATTCTTTTTACGATGTTAGCACTTTGGGATTTGAATGCAAATATGAAGTGCTTTATAAATTAAAGCCATTATTATTATTATTATTATTATTTTGTAATAGTCACACTCGATTACACCGATTTTCTTGTTGCCCCAGCTGGTCGACACCTCTTTTAGCAGAAACAAAGGCTACATTAATGTATTAAATCGATGTTAATCCATGCGTGTGGGTGTGGAATTAACGGACGTGACGTTGTGCGATTGCGTTGCCAGGCAACAGCTTCAGTTCATGTTCATTTACAAACTCTTCAACTACAACCGTAGTTATATTTAAAAACATGTTAGAAGGCCTCACGAAATACTTTAATGTAAAATAAAATTTAAATGTGAAGGAATGTGTGTATAACAAAATACATCCGTCATAAACGAAACCGGAAACAAGACGTAGGCAAGATCCTCAGCTCGATGATTGGGTGGAAATCACAGTACATACTTTATTCCGAGTGTGCTTGCTTTTCTCTTTGAAAGTCATCACATAACGGCATTGTAATAAATGGTTCGGCCTCATTAAATATTACATATCTGCCATAGTTCTCTATTTATAGAGCCCTGATGAGAAGACTTCTAGACAAACAGGAATAACTACCGCCAAAACTGAAAACGTGATCATAAATATATTAGCAATTAAACAACATCTTACATTTATTTTCACACAATACGTCTCCTCACAGTAGCCTACCAACACTAATTTGGCTGACTTTTATATTTGATCCAATTGGTAGATAGGCTGTATTTCCACCATAACGGTGCACAGCTGATAGAAAGGGACACCTATTGGTTAAAACAGGTTATTGAATTTTATTATTTGTATTATTAGATATTAATAGGAGGATGTGCAAAACAGACAAACTAATAAGGCTTAATTTAAACATTAAAGAATACTTTAGGTTAAGGTCTCCTTTTGAATAAGAAAATAGCTTTGGGGGTATAGAAGAAGAATATGGAGGGATGCAACCCTCTTTAATGTTCAGACATGCAGAGCACACAGCACACAGTGACATTTGTATCTACAGATAAATATTAAGCCTGACAAAGTACTTAACGTCTAATATATTGCTTTCCTGCAATGTTAACTAACTTTAAGCACTTATTTTGACTGATATTATACAAATGTATCATACTCTTATAAGATGTATGTAGATAGGAAATGTGCAGAATATGACAGTTTAATGGTGGAGGTATACACATATTGATAGATGTCTTGTAATGCACTGTTGAGGAACCTGCGACCCAAGTTTTTCATTCATTGCATAACTACACCTTAGTTGTGTATAATATGTCAATAAACCTTAGAAAATCTTGAAAGGGATGTGCAAAATAGTCATTATATACAGTCTTTAATGAACTATTAGTAGAGAATAACGAGTAATGAATATACTTTATAGGGATCCTATTAATATCTAATAATAAAAGTCAATAACATGCTTTAACCACCAGGTGTCCCTTTCTATCAGCTGTGCACCGTTATGGTGTAAATACAGTCTATCTACCAAATGGATCAAATATAAAAGTCAGCCAAATTAGTATTGATACTGCTAGGAGACGTATTGTGTGAAAATAAATGTAAGATGTTGTTTAATTGCTGATATATTTATGATCCATGTCACGTTTTCAGTTTTGGCGGCAGTCCTTCCTGTTTGTCTAGAAGCAATAGAGAACTGCGGCAGATATGTAATATTTAATGCAACCGAACCGTGTATTACAATGCCGTTATGTGACTTTCAAAGAGAAAAGCAAGCACACTCGGAATAAAGTATTATTTTTATTTTAAAAGATATTGTTCGGATTTCAGATCACAAACACCAAATCCCAGCATGCATTGCGGCTAAACCATCCAAATCATCGAGCTGAGGATTTTGCCTATACGTCTGTTTCCGGTTTCGTTCATCACCGATGTATTGTGTTACACACATTCCTTCACATTTAAATTTACATTCAAGTATTTCGTGAGGCCTTCTAACATGTTTTTCAATATAACTACAGTTGTAGTTGAAGAGTTTGTAAATGAACATGAAACGAAGCTGTTGCCTGGCAACGCAATCGCACAACGTCACGTCCGTTAATTTCACATCCACACGCATGGATTAACAGATTTAATACATTAATGTAGCCTTTGTTTCTGCTAAAAGAGGTGTCGAAACAAGAAAATCGGCGTAATCGAGTGTGACCATTACAAAATAAATTATATTAATATTGACAATAACAACCGACCGTCGGGATAGCATTTCCTTGGCATTTCTCCACTGGTTAACCTGGTTAATACCGTGTAACTGTCACGTTTGAAGGGACGCAATCGTGACATCTTCACGTCTCCCAGCATGGTAAATCGTCACATGTTCACGTCTTGCCGTGATGATTATATGGTTACATGCCGCTTTACAGAAGCAGGTTGCTACATGTCCCACAATGCATCTCGTTTTGTGACATGCGCACTGAAGAGACTTGCAATTATTTGCTCTGGACTTCTGCTTTCAGACGTAGTTAATTACTAAGTTATTATCCTATCTGATAATAATCCAATTCAGAGGTAATAATGTAATACAGGTTATATATATTTTATATAGTTCCAACGGGCCCTTTGAGTGCAACCTTTATGCGAATGTGGCCCGCGATGAAATGGAGTTTGACACCCCTGATGTAAATGGTCGGCAAAGGCTAAAATCTCTGTGTTCACTTCAGAGGGAGTTTATTGCTTATTAGCTTGAAACACAAGCAGTAGGTCAGAAAGATATTCTAACTTCTTGTTTAGTTATTTTCATCCATGCCATCTCTTTGCTGCTTGCTTCGATTAAACCGCCTACAAAGACAATAATACATCAGCCGTTATTTTGGTCTTTTGTAGAGCTGCACATACAGCAAGAGAATCTGCGACCATTTTGCAATTATCCGTAAAAAAAAAACGTTCAGATTTTCCAATGTATTTATAGTTTAAAGGTGGGGTAGGTAATTTCGGAGAAACCAGCTCGAGTGCGCGTGCATTTGAAAATACACAACCGTCGAAAATCTGCCATCCCGATGAATATTTTAAGAATATTCCATGGAATATAACAAGTGTATCTCGGGCCGGTTTCTCAAACTTAACTACCCCACCTTTAAGCAAAAAAAAAAGATGTGGTTACAGCTTCTTAAATGTGACCATTTGCTTCCTTTTTTCACTGAGTTTAACGTAAGAGGATAAGGGCCACATGGGGAAAAAAGAATACAATAGAGAATACATTATTTCTGACTTTAATCTCAGAACGGATTTTTTCAACTTTTGGTCTGATCCTAAAGAAAAAGTCACATGGGGCCCTAATCGTCTTCATTTCTTAATGGGACTGTTGCTTCGAAAATTAAACATTCGGAGTGAATTTAAGAACTTAAATGTGCAAGTCATATTCCAAATGATTACTGGAGACCATATATCTGCAGATTAGTAAATAATGAAAAGTCGGTTTCCACCTTTTATGACAATCATGGTTCTAGCTGCAATTAAATCTTCCTCACGTGTTGCAGGTTTTTTTCTCAACACCTTCTGCAGCCTTACCCCATTTTTTTAATGTCAGATAAAAAAACCTGTATTTTTATGTTACCTTAAGAGGTGGATCGTTTGCTCCCTTTAATACCAGATTTGTATTGTTCTTTGTTGGAAGTCACCGACAAATCTCTGATGTTACCCTCTGACCATGTCCCATAAAATAATCTGTCAGCTCTCAACAATTCAACCCTGGTGGTCTAACCGACAGTAAACAATGCTGAAATAACTTCACAGGGAGCCGTGGAAAATGCAGACAGTTTATTTAAAATGTTGCATGAATCAACCTCAGTCCACAGAAGACACCGCTTCCTGTGAAAAGAAAGAAACAAAAGTCAGACCGCCGTCCCACAGGAGCATCAACTGGGAATCAGATTATTTTAAGGAGTTTCTTTAACCTCGGGTTTGTCAGCATCTGCACTTGGTGTTTCAGGTTTCTGCTCCAGGTCCGTCATGCTCGTCTCCTTCGCCGCTTCTGGGGTAGCTCTCCTGCAGGAGGAAAAACAAAATGCAGTGATTAGCTTCCTCTCACACAGAGAGGTACAGGAAAACAGTCCTTCCTACTGCATTAACACTTTTCAACATCCAACATCTGGCTGGCAGAGAACTCACCGCTACATAGTTTGAGTTTCTCCTTCCTAGTAACAATGAAAAATCGGCAATTGTATATCTCTACATTATAGGCAAGGCTAGTTTATCTATATAGCACCTTTCAAAGTGCTTTACAAAAACGAAAGACATTAAGGAAATGGCATTTAAAAACAGTCATTAAAAAAGCAAAGATAATAAAATAAACATTAAAAGACAAAATAAATGGATAAAAGTTGCAGTGGAAGATATGAACAGATCAATTAAAAGCAGCGGCAAAAAGAAAAGTCTTCAGCCTGGATTTAAAAGTATATATCATAAGTATTATACAAGTATGTCTATGTTCCTGTAACGTAAACATGTATTCCTGCTACTAACTGCAGTACTTTTGACTTTTTGTACAACATTTTAATTATCAATTGGGATCAATAAAGTATCTATCCATCCATCTCTGGGTACGCATTAGTTATTTTCCTGGGTAAAGGATGCTTCGGTGTACCCTTTGCTAAAGGAGATAAGGAAGCATTGAAGCTCCTTCCCTTAGCTTGTAGCCTTTATCACTTACAGGTCATTTAACTCATAAAGGAACTTTCCTAAACAAAAAAAAACAGATCGTATGATTGAAATTTCCGAAACTTAAAATCCTTGCCACGGTTAGCACGTTAGCTAAAAAAAAAAATCCACCGTTGCCCAAGAACCATCTCAGAGCCACTGGCATGGTTTAAAAACTGATTTGAAGGTATAACTTTTCAACTACGGACTAAATCTATATGCAAGCGCCAACAAACTTGTTTAGCAATTGTTGGTTATTCCTAATCTTATCATTGTTGACGCCACAGTTATAATTTGTCACTTCCTGCAATTGTCACATGGTGTACTTTAAGGTATTTCGTCCACCTGTTGTGTGATGGACAAAGAGGGGGATTTGGTTCAGATACCGTTAGTTGACTCTACAGTCTTGCTGTAAATGTTTTCTTTATTCAAATTGGATGGAACAGGGACTTCAGTACGGACTCTTTAATAGGAACGAGTCACAATGAAGACCCAAACTTAGCCTCTTCATTTCATCTGACTGTCGTCGCTACACGACATGTTTTAAGTTGAGAAGTTTGATTAAACTTGTGTTTCTTTTACGCTCCTTGTATTGTGTTTTTAGCACTTCTTTCATGATTCGTATGATGTTTTAATGCTTTGTCAAGTGTTTTGTGACTGTCTGGGAGAAGTGCTTTATAAATACACTGTACTTACTTCCAGCACTTTGGGATTGCTTTTGGCAGTGAAAGGTGCTTTACAAATAAAATGTGTTATCAGAAAGGAAAGTTTTTTTCTTCAGTGTTTTTCAGACCAACCTGGCGTTTCCGCTCCTCTTCCTCTTCACCACCACCGCCATCAGAGCAATGACCACGACTCCCGCACAGACCCCCACAGCTCCGTAGATCAGAGGCCCCTGCATGGTCTGCAGCAGGCTGTCTTCACAGGCGGCTCCGCTGTACATCATTGAACACTCGCATGTTGTTTCTCCTCCCGTCTCCACGCAGCGTCCGTTCCCACCGCAGAGTGTCTGGCCGCACTGCAGGCTGTCCAGGTTCTTCAGCTGGACGTCTTCCTCCAGGGTGGAGTTCAGGTCCTCAGAGAGCGGAGGAAGAGGGGAGGGACGAGAGGGAGGGGAGCTGACTGGCGCAGAAGTCTTTTCTTCTTCTCCCGACAGCTGCTTCAGACCGGCACCTGGAAGAAGACGGATGGCAAAAGTACACACATCCTTTACTCAAGTAGAAGTACAGATACTCGAGTTTAGAAATACTTGAGTAAAGAAGTTTAGTCAGTACTTCTACTTTTACTTTGGTAAAAGTACCTGACCTCCCTTTATATTAATAGAACAATAATGTCATTGTTAGCTAATGAATGTTTCCATGCTGAACAACGGCAACGTTTCCATTGGTCCCTCTTCTTTAGAGAAGACCAGGAAATGATGGATACACGGATCGTGTTCAAATCAATAGGCACGCAATGACTCTAAATAATAATGATCACGTCACCAAACACACATTCAGACTAAAGGAACCAGCCTGTTTGGAAAATGAGAGAAGTAGAAAGTACAGGTATTTGTGTTCAAAATGTAAGAAGTAGAAAGTACAGGTATTTGGGTTCAAAATAAGAAAGTAAAAAGTCGTAGTGGAGTAAAGTACTGATACCAGAAAGATGTACTTAAGTACAGTAACAAAGTATTTGTACTCCACTACTTCCCACCTCTGATGAATACTCACAGTTCTCGTCCGAGTGGTCGTGGCAGTCCACTCGTCCGTTACAGAACTTCTCCTCCGGCTGGCAGGAAAGTAGATCCAGACAGGAGCGGCTGCCGTTGGGACATCGCTGCTCCGGACTGCAGTGAGTGGAGTTCATCAGGACGTGATCATGGGCACAGACACATGTCCGACCCCCCGGGGTGGCGAGGCACAGCTGCTGGCAGTCTCCGTTGTTTTCTGAGCATCCGTTTGAGCCTGTGGACGATTGTCAGTTGTTAGAAAAATCTCACTCGTCACAGACTTGAGCTTCAATCTCAGGATCCATGTATCGGTGATCCTCTCCAGAATGGATCCTGTCATGTTCACAGCTACAGTTGGGATACCTTTGTTATCAGTTACTCTAATATTGGAAGAGGACATTCAGTGTTTTCCCTACATTAGTCTACTGGAGTTTTGACTTTTACCACAAGACTATGAAAACGGGATTTTCTTGCTTGCTTTTATTTTGATACGGTACATTTGGAATTCAACATATTTTCTACTTTGTTTATTTCTAATCTTCAAATTTGTACAATGCCATATCTTTTTAGGCTTCTGCAACACAAACCTTTCCCAAGTTGGGATCAATAAAGTACTTCTTATCTTATCGCGTACCCGTCTGACTGGACTTGCTGAACGCCTTTAAGCCGACCACTTCCGTGCCGACTTCAAACCACAGCTTGATGTTCTGCTGCTCATCTCTGAACCAGAGTCTGGTCTTGTCTGCTGGAAAGGAACACAAAGTCACGTAGCTACATTAGAAAGCAAAAGAGAATGGCTACCAATAGCTTGACCTTTTTGATGCATGAATTGTTTCCTGTGTCTTGAGCTACTGAGATATGTAGAGTGGTAGATTACGGTATAGTTCAGATATCAAACAGCAACTCCGCTTCACACAAAATGTCAGTAGGTGTCATTTTTGATTCAGTCAGCTGTATATGCTGAGCCATTTATTTCTATGTTGAGAAGTTCATATTTAAGAATTGTTCATTTCTACTCATTTAATGTGTCATTACGTGCAATGCCTCGTTTTGTTTTATGCTGCTGCAACGAAAATGTTTTCCCAAATTGGGATTAATAAAGTAAATGTTATCTTATTAATCTCATTACCACTGAGAGTCATCCAGAGCAGCGTGTCGCCACTCAGGGTCACAGCAGTCAGACCCTCCTCCGTCTTCAGCTCTTTGTAACCTGACCCATCGAGCAGGGCAGAGCCGATGGATCCTAAACCTGTGAGCGAAACACAGCTAGGTTACGGCTTACTTTAAAACAGATTACAGCTTTATTCCACTTATCTATCCCCATTCATAACTCCATAAGAAAAGGGAATAGTTTGGAGGCTTTGAACAGGGAGGTAATCAGTGTGTAACCTACAGGTAGAAACAGGTCAAGATGTTAACCAATGAACGGCTGAGGACCAACTGAAGCAGCAGAAATTATTTAAGCCAGCTAAAAATAAGGTTACACTAGATTTTAATATGTTCAATGCTTGCGGTCACAAAGCCCTTTTGAAGTGGTTATCCATGTTGGCTTTAAAGCCACCAGAAAACATTTTCACCTCTCAGTACAAAGGGGTTGCTTGTCTAACGCTGCCTCCATTGGTTAGTCCGTTTGTGTTATTGTGCAACTTTGGTAAACCCTAAAAACAAAGACTACAAATTAACCACCCCATTTAAGGAAGCGGTAAATGTGTGGCGGCCTCTTAGAAGAAAGAAGCTTCAGATTCATCAGGAGAGTAAAGCTACAATTATATATAGTTTATGCTTACACTGATTTGTTTATGTGTCTAACATACATTTTGCTGATGCCCCTTAAAGTACTATACAGTGTAGTACATTGTTAAAATACTCATTTTCAAATGCAAGTACTGCATTGAGAATGGTACTTAAACATACTTTAAGTATAATGAGTTAAAACTGTAAAATAAGTGTTGTTACAAGTTCAATATTTTCCTTTAAATTGAAGTAGAGTAGTGAATTAAGTATATTATAAAAGCATCTTAAAGTTGTAATTCAATACAGTACTTTAGTAAATGTACTTAATTACTTTCCAACACTTCACAGCATCAGATTGCTTAGCTTCCTGCTGGTACGCATGCCTTTTTATCACCTTCACTACTCCCTGTAACAAGTTTCATCATTGCAACTGGTGAAATGTTCTCAACCAGCTTCTAAATAACAAATTATCCCTCCAAACAAAAGCTGCCAACTCTTCTAAAACAAAAACACGTGAAACCCTTGAACCTCAGGGTAAAAAAAACATTCATCTCTCCAAAACATATATGAGCAGTCTATTATTAGATAGGCTCCAAAAAAGGGACCCCACCCACATTCTCCACCCAGACCTCCAGCTCCTCCCTTCTGGTAGAAGATTCAGGGTTCCCAAGAGCCGGCTGAACTGCTATAAGCACTCATTCCTGCCTCTGTCCATTAAACTTCTTAACACTCACATGTAATATACTTTTAAATGTTGCCCATGAACTTGTGTAACATGTCGCCATTGTCAGTATGTGAGTCTGTTTTGTGCTTGAGTGATGATATGTGTATATATTTTATAGTTTATTATGTTTGTATATGTAGATTTATAAAAGTTACTTTAACACCCCACACACTCAAACCAGCACCAAACACTTTTTACGCTGCTATGGACAGTCTTGTCCCAATGTACATTTTCCAAAGATATTGAAGTAACTGTTGTTTTGTATATATTGATTGTTGTACTTGTATTTATGTCTTAATGTTTGCATATGTATAAATGTGTCGTGTGTGTGTTCGGGATTGTGGGAAACGGTATTTCGATCTCTGTCTGTACACAAACTGAAAGATTGACAATAAAGTTTGACAGAAGCTCCCAACTCTTCTGAATAACCAATTATCCCTCCAAACACTATTCTGAAACCACGTGAAGCCCTCTCACCGGTGTCGGCCCAATAGATGGAGTCCCCGCTGCTGGAGAACACCAGAGACGTGGGCTGCTCGGCGTCTTTCCACACGACTTTCCTCTGATCCCCGTCCATGTTGGAGCACTCCACCGTGGAGCCCTGCAGACCCAGGTTAGTGAAGCACACTATTCCAGTGGGAGGATGGAGGGCGATGGACCCCACCCGCTCAACACCTTCCTTCAGGAGGACCGCGGTGTGGGCCGCGGTGCTGGAGGTCACCTGCAGGTGGGTCTGCGTGCTGCTGCTCCAGAACACACTGCCTGTGATCCAGTCCACAGCCATGGCAGTGATGGAGTTACCCAGAAGCTTCAGGAACACGCCCTGAGAGGACAGGCAGAAGTGTGAGGATTGATTTGAAGGTCTCATTATACTATTTGTAGGCATACATTATACTCAGATATATAAAAACATGTCTATGAAGTGTTTTGCTCAAAATACCAGACAGATCACCCATTCTACACCATAACAAATGTCTGTAATGTAGGCAGTAAATTACTGTATTTCCCACAGTAATTTGTAATACTGTAAATTATGCTGCATTGTGGGAATATTATCCTTAGGTGGGAAATGTATACAGCACTTTAAACTGTATTGTTACTGTAACATTGTATTATCAGCAATATGTACTCAAAGTATAACAAGTAAAAGTAAATCATGCAGAGAAATTGCCCCCAGGTGTGTATATAATTATAGATAATTGTTGCATTTAACTTTTTTTTTAGAAAAATACAATTCTGGTTGACTTTTTTTGTAAAATATTTAAATAATTTGACTCTTTTGTGACTTAGTTAGTCCACTAGTTACATTTTTAGAGATGCATTTTATTAAAAGTAGCTGAAGCCGTTTAATAAATGGAGTAAAATGACATTATTTCCCTTTTAAATGAAGTTAATTCCAAGTATAAAGTAGCATAAAATGGAAATACTCAAAGTTTAAGAACCTCTAATTTGTACTTAAGTACAGTACTCAAGTAAGTGTACTTCCCCACCTCTGAGGACAGGTCTAAACCCTTGAGTTTGAAGGAGCTGAGGGAAGTCGTGGCCTCGTCCGTCAGAAACAAAGTGTCGTCTCGGAGGCTGAAGTCCAAGATGGCCGCCTCGTTGACGCTGGGCACCTGCAGGGCGACGTGTTCAGGCCAGCCCTTCAGATCTGATGAGGAGTGTCTGGACTGCAGGTAGATCTGGAGTAATGACGAGAGAGTGGCATCAATGCATTTGCAAAAGATCTCCAAATATTTCAATATACATTGAACTAAAACGCAACAAAAAATGTCCCTTAAAGCTTCTCTTCAATGCATTTCAAGTCATATTGTATACATTTACATGAAGATAACATGTAGTCAGCATGTCCTTGTGTGAGAAATGTCACCAGTGGCTATTCTCCACAGTAATGAGTGTATGCAAGTCGCTTTGGATAAAAGATAATTTCCTTAATTCAACATCTTCAGTCTTTATAAGCTCATTATAACCTTTTCCACATCACTACATTATATATAAGCAGAGGTGGGAAGAAGTAGAGCACAAATACTTTGTTGCTGTACTTAAGCACATGTTTCTGGTATCAGTACTTTACTCCACTACTTATTTTTCTGACGACTTCTTACATGTTGAACCCAAATACCTGTACTTTCTACTTCTTACATGTTGAACCCAAATACCTGTACTTTCTACTTCTTACATGTTGAACCCAAATACCTGTCCTTTCTACTTCTTACACGTTGAACACAAATACCTGTACTTTCTACTTCTTACACGTTGAACACAAATACCTGTACTTTCTACTTCTTACACGTTGAACCCAAATACCTGTACTTTCTACTTCTTACATGTTGAACCCAAATACCTGTACTTTCTACTTCTTACATGTTGAACTCAAATACCTGTACTTTCTACTTCTTACATGTTGAACACAAATACCTGTACTTTCTACTTCTTACATGTTGAACTCAAATACCTGTACTTTCTACTTCTTACATGTTGAACACAAATACCTGTACTTTCTACTTCTTACATGTTGAACACAAATACCTGTACTTTCTACTTCTTACATGTTGAACTCAAATACCTGTACTTTCTACTTCTTACATGTTGAACCCAAATACCTGTACTTTCTACTTCTTACATGTTGAACTCAAATACCTGTACTTTCTACTTCTTACATGTTGAACACAAATACCTGTACTTTCTACTTCTTACACGTTGAACACAAATACCTGTACTTTCTACTTCTTACATTTTGAACCCAAATACCTGTACTTTCTACTTCTTACATGTTGAACACAAATACCTGTACTTTCTACTTCTTACATTTTGAACCCAAATACCTGTACTTTCTACTTCTTACATGTTGAACCCAAATACCTGTACTTTCTACTTCTCACATTTTGAACCCAAATACCTGTACTTTCTACTTCTTACATGTTGAACCCAAATACCTGTACTTTCTACTTCTTACATGTTGAACCCAAATACCTGTACTTTCTACTTCTTACATGTTGAACCCAAATACCTGTACTTTCTACTTCTTACATGTTGAACCCAAATACCTGTACTTTCTACTTCTTACATGTTGAACACAAATACCTGTACTTTCTACTTCTTACATTTTGAACCCAAATACCTGTACTTTCTACTTCTTACATGTTGAACACAAATACCTGTACTTTCTACTTCTTACATTTTGAACCCAAATACCTGTACTTTCTACTTTTTACATGTTGAACTCAAATACCTGTACTTTCTACTTCTCTCATTTCCCAAACAGGCTGGTTCCTTTAGTCTGAATGTGTGTTTGGTGGAGTGATCATTATTATTTAGAGTCATTGCGTGCCTATTGATTTGAACACGATCCGTGTATCCATCATTTCCTGGTCTTCTCTAAAGAAGAGGGACCAATGAAAACGTTGTCATGTTGCCGTTGTTCACCATGGAAACATTCATTAGCTAACAATGACATTATTGTTCTATTAATATAAAGGGAGGTCAGGTACTCTTTAAAACAGCTGCTAGTTATGGGTACTTTTTACTGAAGTACATTTCAAAGCCACTTTACTTTTACTTGATTAAAGAAGTTTAGTCAGTACTTCTACTTTCACCAGAGTATTTTTAAACATGAGTATCTGGACTTCTACTTGAGTAAAGGATATGTGTGTACTTTTGCCCTCTCTGTATATAATAATCACCTGAGTGACGGTGGAGGGCGAAAGCATCAACAGGAAGTCAGAGTCGACGAGGCTGGAGCAGGTCAGGCCGTCCTCAGCCAATAGGAGACGAGGGGGACACTTGCACACGGCTTTGGGCCCCGGGGCCAAAACACACATGTGGGAACAGACGATGTTTTCACAGGGACTCTCAAAGCCCGTCTGAAGCAACGGGTGGATGATCTGAAACAAACGGGAGAATATTAATGCTTATAAGTCAGGCTGATACTTTGTGAACATGTGAGAGGAAACCAGCAGTGGTGGAAGAAGTACTAAGACCTGTTACTTAAGTAAAAGTACAACTACAATTGTCAAGTAAAAGTCCTGATTTCAAAATGTTACTCAAGTGAAGGTACAAAAGTATTGAAATGTATTTAAAGTGAAGAACATTTAGAAGTACTTATTCTGCACAATAAAGTAGAGAAGTGTATTATTAATCCTACTTTAGCTACCGTTTCTTCATTATATGTAGTTTTATGTAATTTGGGGCAATTATAAAATCATGTTTAGTAGCTGTTCATGTTTTATGGTTCAGATATACTCTTGTTTTTATACTCTGTTCAGCACTTTGAGCTGCGTCAAGCATGAAAGGTGCTATATAAATAAAGTGTATTATAATACCAAACCCATCTTTCCCTGCACCTTAAACTGTGAGCGTTATACCTTCACACTGAAAGGTTGATTGAGTCTCTTCAGGATGATTTGTCGGTCTTTCCCAGAATTTTTATTAGCGGCGAACACAACTCTCTTCTTAGCGTCAGACCAGTACAGCATGTCGTTAAAAATAGCCAGCGAGAACGGGTTGGTCGTCTCCTTCATCTGCAGGATCTGGAACATCACAGATTAAGAAACACACATTTATTATGCGACAGGAAGCTAAAGAGTGTTGTATTTACATTCAATTCCATCCATGCTCGAGCCATTTTGGAGACTTTGAAGGGACATTTTAGTACTTCAGGGACAGTAGGACATTTAGCTTGTAGATTGATTGTTAAGTTAAAGTGTTTGCAACAGCCAATCATTTGTTGCTACCCAAAACTTAATATTTAAAAAGATGACAATAACTTGAAATGGCATGCATTTTAGAAACAGTTTCCTCAAAATAGTGATTCAAATAAATTAAGTCATAAAATGTTAAAATAGTGTAGTTTAAATATGAAAGATATTTGCTCTGGTTTTCAAACATGCGCATATTTCATTTGGTATTGAAATGTCTCGATAACAAAAAAGGTATTCCGTTTCAGTGAATGCTAAATTACTACATTATTGGTAGATATTGCTCTGTTGGCGGCAACACCCCTTTATGAAACTGAACTGAAACTCTACTGCATTTATGCCCGAAAACATCCTCTTCCATCCTAAATCTTTTACCCGGATGTCCTCTCCGTCCAGCGTGGTGGACCCGATGGCCCTCAGCCTCTCGTCGGTCCAGTAGACCCTCTCAGAGATCGGGTCCAGAGCTACGCCGCCCGGCCAGCCCAGACTGGAGTTCACCACGACTCTCCGCTCAGAACCGTCCATCCCCGAGCGCTCTATCTTCGGCACGTTACCGATCTCCGTCCAGAACATCAGCCTGGAGACACAAGGCGAGGGTTAGTGTCGTTGTATAGCACATTTGAACACAGAGGCCATTCAAAGTGCTTCACATAGGCCTTTAAACACAATTAAAACTACATACTGATATGCACCTGAACATCAGCAGGAGAGGACTCTTTAAAGTAGAGACACTACATACTGATATACACCTGAACATCAGCAGGAGAGGACTCTTTAAAGTAGAGACACTACATACTGATATACACCTGAACATCAGCAGGAGAGGACTCTTTAAAGTAGAGACACTACATACTGATATACACCTGAACATCAGCAGGAGAGGACTCTTTAAAGTAGAGACACTACATACTGATATACACCTGAACATCAGCAGGAGAGGACTCTTTAAAGTAGAGACACTACATACTGATATACACCTGAACATCAGCAGGAGAGGACTCTTTAAAGTAGAGACACTACATACTGACATACACCTGAACATCAGCAGGAGAGGACTCTTTAAAGTAGAGACACTACATACTGATATACACCTGAACATCAGCAGGAGAGGACTCTTTAAAGTAGAGACACTACATACTGATATACACCTGAACATCAGCAGGAGAGGACTCTTTAAAGTAGAGACACTACATACTGATATACACCTGAACATCAGCAGGAGAGGACTCTTTAAAGTAGAGACACTACACACTGATATACACCTGAACATCAGCAGGAGAGGACTCTTTAAAGTAGAGACACTACACACTGATATACACCTGAACATCAGCAGGAGAGGACTCTTTAAAGTAGAGACACTACATACTGATATACACCTGAACATCAGCAGGAGAGGACTCTTTAAAGTAGAGACACTACACACTGATATACACCTGAACATCAGCAGGAGAGGACTCTTTAAATCATATCTAATTAAAGTGTCACTGACCCTTTCTGAGGAAGCAGAGCCAGAGAGCGAGGCAGGTCCAGGTCTTCATCGAGGATCACGCTGTGGTCCGAGGACTTCACTGGTTCTGAGCTCAGTTTGATGGCAGAGATCTTTCCGTTCACGCCATCGATCCAGTACAGGTTCCTGCCGAGCCAGTCCACCGCCACGGAGTCCGCACGCAGCCCTGCAGGAAACAGGGATCAAAAGTACTGCGTCTGAATACATTTAGAGGTACTTTACTCAAGTATAACATTTACTGCCCTTACACTTCAACATCTCAGAGGCACACATTGCTCTTTTCCTGCACTACATGCATTTACATACCTTCAGTTGATTTGTTTGAGGATGTTTTGGTTTTTCATACTAACAAAAACCTCAAACGTACAGAAAACAATACAGAAATAAAAAGTACACAAAAATGTCAGAAAGCTTTAAAACGTTTTCTTCTTTTTTTTTTTATTCATGTAAAAAGTGTCAATAAAGAAAAAACTAAATGAAGAGTAGTTCAAAATCCAGAGAGCGTTCCTTTAGTTGATTTGTTGGATGTTTTGGTACAGAACGTACAGAAAACGGTCAATAAAAAAGTACAAACATGTCTAACAATGTCAGAACACTGGAACTCTGGAAAGAAGTGGATGAAAAAAAAGTCTAAATAAATTAAAATAACTTCAGAGTCCTACATTTCCTACGGTCCTCGAGTAAATGCATTTATGGAATCGAACCCACCTTTAATGAGTTACAATGATTGCCCCCACCTTTGATGAGGGTCCCGCTGGTCTTATGGTCCAGGGAGGACCACTGGATGCCCTCTGTGTCCAGGCTGACCCACAGGACCCTCTGCTGCCTCCAGTCGTAGTCCAGAGACAGGATGGCCTTCTGAGCCGACGAGGACAAGATGTCCAGACCTCCGCTGCGCAGACCGTACAGGAAGATGTCCGTGTGCACCGAGGCCAGGAGGAAGGGCTCGCCTGAGGGGGAAGACTCAAAGGTGTTATGCACCAAGCTACAGTGTAGAAATTGCAATGAAATCCTTCTGACCCGAGCCCCTCCAACAATGAAACATATGTAATAAAATACAAAATAGTGCAAAAAGTCTATGTACACGTCAATAGAGGAGGGTATCATCCTCATCATCGTGACATGGACTGGTATTTAAGGATTCATAAAAAAAAAAAAAAAATTGAATCACACATTTTTTCCCCTCTAAATTATGGAGATGTTCTGCTTTTCTTTGTTTATCATGATATTAAAAAGTAAATATCTTTGGGTTTTGGGCTTAGAACTCAAAATGAATAACTTTTCAAAACTAAGATGGACATTCTGACATTTTCTGATAATGAAAATACTTGAGTGAGTTAGAGCCAGGATGTGGTCTAACAGGACTTGAGTTACCGGTGATCTTGCAGTGGTGTCCTCCGGCCTCCATGATGTATCCCTGCTCACAGTCACATCTGTATGACCCCTCGGTGTTGATGCACAGCTGGCTGCAGACGGGCGGGCTGCTGGACTCGCACTCGTCCACATCAGTGCAGCTCAGAGCGTCCGGAAGGAGCCTGAAGCCCAACGAGCAGCCGCAACGCTGAGAGCGAAGGTTCAGACAGGGGAGAGGGAACACAAACAATAAGAATCACATACTGTAGCGCCGATGCTCCCTTTTTACACGAGTGTTTATGAAAGATACTTCACCTTAATTGCTCAGATTCTACTGCAATTAAAATCCCTGGTTAGCAAGACGGACTTTAAAGTGAGACATTGCAGGTAAAAATCAAAATGTCTTCATGCACCGATCAGTTTTGAATCCATTTGGCTTCCTTATATTGCTTTAAGGTCCGTGTCTCTTATGCATGTACTTTGTGTGTTTAATGTGTTTTCTTATGCATGTGACGGGGAGGCAACATTTACACATAAAAACCTCATAAAAATGTAGTTTTTTTCCAAGTTATGGAAAGATGCGATGAGATACAATTACTAATCTACCAACTGTCTTTGCCTATTGGCTCTTCTTTCTTATCTGCCTGTGCTTAAGTGTCTCTTGTGTGTTAGTATTAATGTGCTTTTAATTTTGGATGCGTGTTTTAATATGGGCTGCAGAGCGAGACAAGCGTCAGACAGGAGAGAGGCAATTTTACAAAAACCTGGCAAACATTTACTTCTTCTAAGTTATGGAAAGATTCAAAAAGATACAACTACTATTCGGCCAATCAACTGTCTTTGCCTTTTGGCTCTTATCTGTGCCCATGTGCTGCAGTGTTAGTATTAATGTGCTTTCAACTCCTAATCCACTAACCCCTCGCCCTTATTCCACCTAGTTTAGCACTGGTTGTAATTTCTTTACTTGCTGGTCAAGCGCTTTGCAATTTTGCACGTGTGTGTTTTAATATGGGCTGAAACTTTGCACTCATGTATTTTAATGTTGTCTATGCAATTTGTGTGCATTGTCCCTTTTTGAATGAACAAAGAATATACACATCCTAATTCTCCTTTGATTCAAATATGTCCAAAGAAAAGATTACACATGAAATTTGAACTCAACTAATGCAACGTGCACCTTTATGTTCGTGTAATGCATTTAAATTGGCACACATTTAATAAATGAATACCTCCCTTTTATATTAAAAACCACATGTTGCTCACCGGTCCCTGCGGCGTGCTGAAACAGATCTGAGAGCAGCGCCGGGTGTCCTCGCAGAGAGAGCTGCAGCTGCCGCCCTCGTCTGATCCGTCGGCGCAGTTAGTGACGCCGTTACACACCAGAGACCAGGACACACACCCCTGACTGCCACAGGGGAACTGGTGGGAGGGGCACCACACCTCACCTGGCACACACAAGTTAGGTTTAACACAGAAATAGACATTTTAGAATTCAAATTCCATAAACATTAAAAACTGACTGCAGGCTGGCAGAATAAACTGTCACCATCCTACTCCAGCTTTTTAAAATGTCTATTCCTTAAGTGTTGTTTTGTAAGGCTGTTAGAATTGCCTTATTGTTTGAATATGCTTTATAAATAAACTTGTCCTGTCATTTTGGCATTTCCCTGAAAGTGTTTCATTACTGGCATAAGTTGCCTCTTGTGTTTTCGTTGCACATTATAATATCCGACAATTACTTTTTAAAATATAAAAAAAAGGAAGCCAAGTTTTGAAATAAAACGATTTACTTAATGTCAAACAATGAACATCTTGTCCATTTCTTTTATATGCATTTCTTTTGCACTCTTAATGCTTTTATTGTTTTTCTAAATATTGAAATATGCAGTATAAAATAAACTTTCCTTGTGTTTTGATTATGTTTCACCGTGAAAGTGTTACACCTTCGATTCAAGTTTTGTTTCCCCTGTTTGCACACCACACTTATATTACAGATCACTTTTGGGCATTTTTTACTACATTGAATTTTTTTTTTTTAAACAAATCCTTGACAGAAAACAGAAGTTGGCGCATAAAAGAAAAGGAAAAAAGACAAGTACGATGCTAAAATAATGCAATAGAAGTTTTTACAAGCCATAAAACTCACATTCGCTCTCGTCGCTGCCGTCGCTGCAGTCCTTCGTGCCGTCACACTTCCAGGAGGAAGGGATGCACTTCGTCTTGGATTGACACGACCACTGAAACTTCCCACAGATCTCCACAGACACCGGACAGTCCTGCAGAGGAAACATTCATTTACTGTCAATCATTCAAACTCTGGATGTGGGAACTGAGGCTAAACGAAGCACACAGACAAGTTGACCTTCATTGCAGCCAGTTTGATAAAAATATGCAGTGGTGGAAGTACTTCAATCCTTTACTTGAGTACAAGTAGAAATACTTTGTTCTGAAAATACTTCATAACAAGTTAAAGTCCTGATTTCAAAATGTTTAAGTTATTGTACATGAGTATTATCAGCTAAATGTACTTCAAGTAAAGTACTCTGTACGCAGAATGGATATTTTTGTAGTATGTCAATGTGGATAAATCCTAGATACTTGAAATACTGTGAAGATCAGTAGGTAAGTACTGCATTATAATACCATATCATGGTCCTGTATGAAGTAACTAATGTAGTCGAGTAAAAACTACAATTAATGTTCCAAAGTGTTGTGGAGTAGAAGTATAAAGAAGCATATACCGGACATCCTCAGGTACAAGTATGACAAAATGGTACATGTACCATTACTTTCCATCACTGAAGATATGCCAACAGTAATTTAAAAGTCCCTACAGTGTTGCTTTACAGATGTTTAACGCTAGATTTCCACAGGCATGACAACACATATACTAAAACCAGTAAACATGGTCATCTACAACAGGGGTTCCCAACCTTTTTTCCTGGTTTGGACACTTTACCGGCAGAAGGAACATTTCTATAGAAAGAATTATACATTTCTGTCTTTGTATGCCTAGAATAGCTACTAACTTAAAAAAAAAAAAGTCTAAATATGATATTTGGCCTCAAATCATCTGAGGCCTGGCGCCCCGGCACCCCCTCTGCGTTCTTTGGCGCCCTCCCAAGGGGGGGGTGCCCCCCAGGTTGGGAACCACTGCTCTACAACATAAGTCTACTTTACTCCAACATGCACCTTTAACATCTGACCTGGAGTCTGATGTGTGCCATGCTGTGAAAGCACGTTGAGCTGAACCTGGCGTATGAAGAGGGATATCCAAATCAAGCTTCATCATCAATGTTCATATCATACTTTATATTTTGTTACTGTACATTTGTTTTTCAACATGTATATTTTCTACTTTTTTTATTTCTATTCGAGATGTTTACATTTGGGTTGTTTATTTATTGTCTTTTAACTTCTCTTATGTACAAAGCCATGTCTTTTTATGCTGCTGCAACGCAAACATGTCCCAAATCGAGATCAATAAAGTACTTTGCCATCATCCTCACCTGAACTTTTGAAACAACTTCCATAACATTCACCTGGCTGCAACTTAACAATCGACATAACTACACTGTAGCTATGTCCGTATGACAAATAAAAGCCTTGAGCCATCCCCACCTTCTCGTCGGAGCCGTCCTTGCAGTCCAGTTCTCCGTCACAGATCCACTCCTCCACCAGGCACTCCTTGCTGAGGGGGCAGCGGTGCTTGGTGCTGCAGACGGGGGGGGCGACGCAGCTCTCTTCATCCGACCGGTCCCCGCAGTCCGGGTGTCCGTCACACAACATCTGAGCCGACACACACTGCCCACTGGAGCAGGTGAAGTCTGTGGGACTGCAGCCTTCATCCACTGCAGATCAAAACAGGTGATCAGTACCATACGATACTTTAATGGTCAGATCAAGTCTGAAATGTGACTTTCATCACAGCAGCTCTGTGTGTCACATCAACTGACAGATATGAAGACAATACAGGAAAAACAAGCATTTCACATAACAGCAGAATCAGTGAGAGAGAACCTGCTCAAAGAGCCTTCAGCGTGCACTTGATCTGGGATCAGCTCTGTATTTACTGAGAGGATTGACTGGAGCACAAAGGATGCTTCAGTGTTTGAATGTAACATTTACTCTTGTACAAGTTTGAGATACTTGTACCCATTATTTACGATGGAACTGTTTTTATCCCCTTGGGGAAATTCAGGCGTTTATAGCAGCAACAGGGTCAGAGTCTTCTCTAAAGAAGAGGGACCAATGAAAACGTTGTCATGTTGCCGTTGGTCACCATGGAAACATTCATTAGCTAACAATGACATTATTGTTCTATTAATATAAAGGGAGGTCAGGTACTCTTTAAAACAGCTGCTAGTTATGGGTACTTTTTACTGAAGTACATTTCAAAGCCTCTTTACTTTGACTTGAGTAAAGAAGTTTAGTCAGTACTTCTACTTTCACCAGAGTATTTTTAAACACGAGTATCTGTACTTCTACTTGAGTAAAGGACGTGTGTACTTCTGCCATCTCTGATAATGATGAATACATGAAGTGTTTGTACCGCAGTTGGCCTCGTCGCTCTCGTCCAGGCAGTCATTCTCTCCGTCACACAGGAAGCTGCTGGGGAGGCAGCGGTTGTTGTCGTCACACTGGTGTTTGCAGCCGTCCGTCTGATGGGTGCAGCTCATCTCATCGGACCGGTCCTGACACTGAGACACGCCATCACACACCTGGCTCAGAGGGACGCACTTCTTCCCGTGAGCGCACTGGAACTGATCTGCAGAGAAGGGCACATAAACACACCAATCACAGTGCTGCAAGGTGTGTAAAGTGCTCCAAGATTTAGTGGATACCACATTATTCATAAATAGTCTTGAACATCCGTCACATATCTGGCTTCTCCCATAAAAACTATTCTGTTATACATATTGCTAATGTTTAAATTAACTAACCATGCAGGATTTTGATATTGCATAATTATTTTGCAGTGAGAAGAGAACAAATAATATTGTTTTGGAATAGTATTAACAATCAGGTAGAGGCACCCAAAGTGTCAGGGCCCTCTTGGCTTAACACTAAAATGCAACTGGAAAAAGACTCTATTGACCTGAAGGAAACAAACATACTACCACATTGAAGAGAGGGGAAACACAACTAGAGAGACTCAACGTCCCCGGGCGCTGAACAATAGCTGCCCACTGCTCCATACTAACGGTTACTTACCTGTATATAAAATGGTATCTTTAAAAATTGTATTAATCTTGTGTAAATCTGTACTACTGACCTATTTTTTTCAATCTCACTGTTGCTGCTTGAACTCCTGAATTTCCCCACAGGGATAAATAAAGGTCAATCTTATCTTTGATAAAAAGGGGAAAACTAAAAAGAGACACAACGTAACCAAGGAAAAGTGAAAAAAAATTCACAAAAAGTGGAAAATGGGCATGAAGACACAAAAGAGCAAACAGACTACAATCCTATAAAGTCATGCATTGAGCTTCTCTGTGGGAGAGGTTGCATTTTATATTGATGTGCAGTCCCATTAAAGTCCACCAGAGGGAAGTAGAGGATCATATTAAACCCACACACGCTATCACCACAGAGTAAGGAGCACCTACCTGCTTCACATGCTGAGGCGCACTCGTGCTCATCTGAGCCGTCGGAGCAGTCTGCCTCTCCGTCACACACATGTTTATAGAGCACACACTCCTTCAGGTCCACGCACGGTCTGAAGCCCAGAGCACACTTTATGGGGGTCGAGGGGCCGGAGGAGGGTGCAGGGGTAGGGAGGGTCCCTTCATCCGTTTCAGAGTCCTGTTCCTCTAGTGGAGATACTAAAGATAAGAATGAAAGGTCAGCTATTATGCAAAATCCTCTTCTTCATGTCTCTTCTACATCAACATGTGTCCCCTCTTCTTCATGTCTCTTCTACATCAACATGTGTCCCCTCTGTGTAAACTCTGAAAGTTTCAGGAACAAAGATTCTCTCTTTTTGTCCTGATCCATTTATATACAAACCTGTCTGAAAATGATGTTAAAGTAACAGACAGAGAATCAGCACTTTGGAAACAGGGCTGAAACAGAGGGGATTATGGGTAATGCTGCAATGATCTGATTGGTGTTTCAGCCAATCAGAGACAGGCTGTGTGTGTGTGTGTGTGTGTATGTATATAGCTTTAAGAATTATTCATAACGCATGTCGATAAAGTCATAGCGTGTCGGAAAATAACTGATGGTACTTGTGGGTTATCTATCGCCACTTTTTAATAGCGGGCTGGCTCCTCCATATTAACTTTTTAATTTCTCAAAAATAACAAACATTAATCATTGGGTTAGGGTTATTGAGAGTCTGAAAAAAAACATAAACGTGGCGACAGATATCCCACAAGCACCAGAACTATTTATACAATTACGTTGATTATTATTTTTTAAAGTCATAATATAGCATGTCTACAAAAGTGTGTTTTATGTGCCATTTATGTCCTTAAAAAGTTGACCGATTCCATTAATTAATATGTGTCAGTGTCAGTGTGGGTGTTTCTTCCCCCCACCGCAGTTGTCCTCATCGGTCCCGTCCACGCAGTCCCTCTCCCCGTCGCAGAGGAAGGTTCTCGGTAAGCAGCGGCTCTCGTCGCACCGGTGGTCGCAGCCCTCGGTCCCCTCTGGGCAGAGCAGCTCATCGGATCGGTCCTGACAGTGAGCCACCCCGTCACACAGCTGCTGCTTCGCGATGCACTTCTTCCCGTGAGCACACTGGAACTGATCTGTAGATTCACCCAATGAGACAAGGATTTGACAAAAACTAAAAGTGCACAATTTTTGCTATATTTTTCTTCATATTTTCTAATGTTTTTATTATTGCGTTCTCTTTACTTTGTTATCATTTTAGTAATATTTATTTATTTTTAATACATTTGTAAAAATATTGGGAAACCACTTTTAAAAAATCCCAATGAAGGCTATACATTTTCTTGTTATTATTGTATTTGTTTATTTACCCATATATTTATTTATTTATTATCATCTCCATTAGCAACACATAGCCAGTGTTGGGGATGCAACTTTTAATTATTTGCAAAATACCAATGAAGGCCATTACAAGGCCCCCTAGATACAAATGGTATCTTTGAAATTAAAATGTGGGCACCATCTTAAACAATGGAGGCCTTTTGTCCAACCGTTTTTTAACATCAGATTTGTACACTTTTAAAAAAACAGAGTGAGCAGCTTGAACGCTGATCTCAACAACAAGCCTATCTTTTAGTCAGAGCAGAATTCCTATATTCTCAATAAATGTGATTTCTAACCATTTCAAGTCATTCACAGAACGGTAAGGAAGCATCCTCTGTACAAAGCTTCAGGAAACATTAGAGGTACCTTCGCTGCATGCTGTTGCACAGAAGTCTTCATCAGAGCCGTCCTTGCAGTCAGACTCTCCGTCACACACATGTCGGTAGGAAACACACTCGGAGGCGTCTCTGCACAGCTTAGAGCCGAGGACACACTTCAGAGGGCTACTTCCTGCAGACACTGTTCAAAGAGTCACAAAAACATCAGAAGAATCAGAAACCATCTAAACGTCCCACATTTTGCAATAGAAAATCTCATTGTCTATTTCTGTATTAGGGCAATAAACGCTTTCTATCCATCTATCTTCAGCAGGAACAGCACCTGTTAAATCAAATATACATCATAGTGAGCATGCATGGCACAAATAAGTAGCATTATGAGAACATAAGTGTGAAGTGAAGATATAAAAGTTGTTAAGAAGCAGCAAATATACCATTAATAAATTGTAAAAACATTTGTATACTGCATTTACTCTCATTATTTTATTGCAATTAATTTTTTTATTTGTAACCAGTTATATTTTTCACATTTTTAATTGACTTGTTTATTTGTATGAACCCTTAGCTAGTGCTGGGGAAGTCCCACAAAAAATAAAGTTTCACTCCAGCTATACATACATATATATTCTATAGTAAACAGAAAAAAATAGGTAGCATTATGAGTCCGCAAGTAAACATAAAAAGGGGTTAGGTAGCAGCTTATATAGAATCTATAAAATTGAAAAAAAGTGTATGTAGCACAAAGTATTTATTATTTTAAATTAATCTTTATAGAACAATTTTAAAAAGCTACCACGCCACACACAAAAAGGTTTCACACCAGACAATTGATGCAAGCAGCAAAGTACACATCCATGGTATTGGTATAGCAAATACAAATAAGTAGCATTATGAGAAAGTAAGCACCTAAAAATTGTTTAAAGTAAATGCATCTATAAAAACCTCGCCAGTGATGGGAACGTTACTTTAATTGCTTTCTAAACACCTAAAATCTAGTTCAACTAAAAAGGTTGAATCAAATCCAAAAAGTACACATGCATGGTAAAAAAAATAATTAGTTGCAGCATTATGAGAGAAAGCGAACATATAAAAGCAGTCAAGTAGCAGCTACCGTTGCTGTAGAAAAGTTGACATTGCACACACACTGAGTAACATCACTCTGAATAAGTGAATGTGTAAAAGTCTCATCAGGATATAAACCGTTGTGGCACCTCACCTTGCAGGGACCCTGACAGCTGCAATAAGACTGCACACAGAAGCAAACCTCCACCCATCGCCACAGATCAAAACAAGCAGACCAACTGATGCCAAAAACTAAAGGGTAGAGCATTTTATAATGACACCAGGTGAGACCCAATCATACCTGATTAAACACCTGAGGGAGGGGCGGGGCTATTGAGTGTTCCCATGTTATCCTGAGCAGCTGTATGCAACACATAAACAAGTAGTAAAGACATCGTCAAATAAGAAACAGCTATACTTAATTGTGATATTGTTGATTTGATTGGGGTGAATATGTGTAAGAAATTTAAATAATAACTTAATATCCTGTTTAAAATGTCTGCAGTTTTCTGAATATGGCCTTAACCTATTAAGATAAACAAGGTAAACAATTAAACAATAAATGTCAAAATAAGAAATATGTATTTATTATAAAACATTCAAATGTAGGCTACAAACATGTCAGACATGCAATCAGCTGCTCAAAATAAGTCAATTACTAAAATAAGGATGAATACACGTTCTAAATAGTAATGTAAAATCAACAAGTTCACCATGAATTCCAAAATAAGTTATATGAACAATAATGATTGTCAAGGCTATCAGCCAATAGCCAGAGTCTGTCGTATTGTAATCATCCAATCAGATTCTGAGTAGGAGGGATTAAGAGCTCGTATGTAACCATCAGGTTTGTTTTGTTGTTGCAGTCTACCTAACTAGCTTTCAGTAGCAACTTGAGAAGAGCCAACAAGCCTTGTCAAAATTAGCTGCAGTAAAACACCGTTTTATGTCAACAAGGTGCTCAAAAAGGCTGTGCACATCTTTCTCTCAAAAACCGGAGCTTTGGACATTAAAACTGGGGTAACTATTGACATGTTTTTGTCTGTTTTTCTCGACTTTGAAGCATGTTGTTTTGTGTGAAGGTCCGTTAGCCAAGAGTTCGTCCAAGATGCTAACTCGTTTTTTGTTGCCGTTTATTTAAAACTCACAAACATCCAAATAGCTACGTTGAAGCATAACAGAACAACGTTTAAAATCATGCATTTATATAATGTGTTAACACATTAATTACAAGCCCGGGCAGGCTGATGATAGGTAGTAAAGTCTCGCTGCTTGACTGTTGCGCATAGGAGGTTTTTTGTGGATCACAACAAAAGGATTTTTGATAACAAGCTGGCAGTTAGCTGGAGCCTACAGGAAGTGCGCCGGCCGTTGAAGCCGATTTTTATGAATGGACACAGTGGCCACACGGTGGTACTACAACTGCCGTCACGTCATGTTGGCCCGAAAAATACTTCGTCCCATTGTCTTGCATCGGGAAAGAGACGTCTGTAAATCATTTTTTTTTAGCTAAATAAATTAGCCAGCACGAACTCTTTAATAGCCCTTATTTTAATCATTAGTGTCTAAAAAGTTGTAAAATGCGTTAAAAGCTCAATCTAGAGTTATTTTCTCTCTCCATTCATTTTAACTGAGCCGAGAGCGGATGATAGAAGGCGGAGCTTAAGGGGAAACTCCACTGCGCATGCTCCATGGGCCTACATACGGGTACTTTCTGTAGCTACAGTCGCTTTGTTTTGGGCTTCATGCGATACTGAGCAGCTCTCATAGGAATGAACGGAGTATCCAGTTTATACATCCACGAGCTAGCTCAGATAAGCTAGCTAACGTTAGCCTGCCTAGCTAGATGAGGGCTTCTACATGAATTGCCTTCAATCTGCTTAGCTTCGTGAGCTATGCATGCTCTCTTTTCGTTATTTAGCTTACAGTGATTCAGCCTTGTAATGCTAAAGATACGCTAGTGAAGTGAGTGTTGTGATTTCTGTGAAGCTAAAAGCCGGCCTATCCAAGCCAGTTGGTTTTAGCATTGGGGGGCCTGTCACAAAATATAGTCCTTGTTTATGAGAGTGTTCACTGTGTTACACAGAGGTGGGAGAAGTACTCAGATCTTGTACTGCAGTAAAAGTCGAAGTAACAGAGTGTAGGAGTACTCTGTTACAGTAAAAGTCCTGCATTCAACATGTTACTCAAGTAAAAGTAGAAAAGTATTACCATCAAAATATAGTTAAAGTAGCAACAGTAAAAGTAGTCTTTGTGCAGATTGGTCCATTTCAGAATAATAGATATGATATGTTTTATAATGATTGATCATTAAAGTAATCTCAAAGCTGGTAAAGGTGCAGCTAGTTTGAATGACTTTGTATACTGCAGGGCAGCTTGTGGATTTACTCCAGGTGGAACTAAAGTCTGATTTAACACTTGGTTATATTTCACATCATTCATCCAGATCTGTTAGGTAACTAAAGGTATTAAACGAATGTAGTGGAGTAAAAGTACAAAGTAGCATCAAATGGAAATACTTAAGTAAAGTACAAGTATCTTTTAAAGCGTACTTAAGTACATGTACTTAGTGACTTGTACTTTAGCACATTGAGCAGCCACAAACTATGCAAGTGACTAAGGCCCCGTCCACACGGAGACGAAAATGAAAACGATATCAAAAAAGTATTCCGTCCACACGGAATCGGCTCAAGAAACGTGTCCGTCCACACGAGACCGCTCGACCCGCTGGAGACGCTGTAGTACATATGTCGGGCCTGTAAGTGGCGCTGTACTTCCGCAACAAAATACACCAAAAGCAGCGAAGAACACCCCCCGAGCATGGTTGCCATGCCGCGGTAATGTTTAGCAACATGTAGTTCATGTAGTTCTCCATGTCCACTTGTTGCTGATGGTTGTGGTAGAGGAGCTGTAGATTTTGCACTAACATCTGTATCATGGTCAGTAGCGTCTGGAGCACGAACACAACCCTGTGATCCGCCGTTGTTGTTGGCGAAACGCATCAGCATTGACGCAGGGGTAAGCAGGAGAGGCGGGGCTATGATCGTTTAGGGCGTACACACGGTGCCGTAAGAGTTACGTTACCAGACCTTCCCACTTTGGGATGCGTTATCGTTTGAGGGCTCCGTTTCCGAGGTTCCGTTACGGCCTCGTGTGGACGAACCGTCCATACAATAAAGAACTATAGCGGATAACACCCGTTTCGTCTCCGTGTGGACGGGGCCTAAAAGCCTTGCATCTCCCACAGCCAATCCGTTGAGTCGAAGTAGAAATTCGAGCAATCACAAGTTAAAAAAGTGATTATTGTTCCCTGTTCTTAGCAATGTACTTTGTTTGTGCCCATCTCTTCTCATCTTACTTATAGACAAGTTCATTTAAAACTTGAGTTTCTCTGTAAAGAATAATGCGGTTATGCACCATTTCAAATGTTGAGTTTACCGGAGATGTCACAAGTTTAAAAGCTTTAAAACTCATCAGCTAAAGCAGTATTGAACTAAGACCAAAACTACCATTTCGTTGACTAAGACGGGGTAGCTCTATTGATGAGGCTACACGGTTTTCTTTCTTTACTATATTTAAAAATAAGCTATTGGCTAGACGCTCACAGCCACAAAACAACAGCAATCCATCAAGTGGCAGTTCAAAGTTGTTATTGTTCCTGGTTTTTAACAATAATCTTTGTGACTTTCTCCCAAGGTGCCCATCTCTGTTGAGTTTCCCCTGCCAGCACTGGCTGTGACTCGCTGGTCACTAGAGGGGCCCCGCCAGAGCAAGGGCCCACTCTGTAGCTCCAGGTGTGTGTGTGTGTGTGTGTGTGTGTGTGTGTGTGTGTGTGTGTGAGATTGTGTTGAGTGCTCTGGAGACTCCCAGCTAAGATGTCCTCCATCTTGCCGTTCACCCCTCCTGTGGTGAAGAGGCTTCTGGGCTGGAAGAAGACAAGCAGCGGTTCAGGAGGCGCTGGCGGAGGAGAGCATAACGGCCAGGAGGAGAAATGGTGCGAGAAGGCGGTGAAGAGTTTAGTGAAGAAGCTGAAGAAGACGGGTCAGTTAGACGAGCTGGAAAAAGCGATCACCACACAGAACTGCAACACCAAGTGTGTCACCATCCCCAGGTACGACCGCGCGATTCATTCAAAATCTGCTACTGTTACACCTTTCAAGTTTCAAGGCTTTTATTGTCATGTGTGCATAACTACAGTGTAGTTATGACAATGAAAATCTGAGGAAACAGGCTCCTCCCACAGTGCAACACAAGTACATACAATATAGTAGAAACAGAATATGATAGAAACTGTGCAGAATAGTCTATATCAGGCATGGGCAAACTAAGGCCCGCGGGCCATATACGGTCCGTTGGGCTTTTGAATCCGGCCCGCCGAATATTGGTACAAAATTGTCCAAATTTATCGTAAAGACCGCATTCATTTTGCCTTTTTCCTGCAATACCCGGCATTTCAGTTGATCCCACTAGATGGCGCACTCTAGACACAATTTACCTTTGCTGGGGTCTGGTCTCTCAGCTGGCCCCACTCGGAAACCCGGCAAGGTCGGCGAATACAAGTTGTAACAAGCAGTAGCGCTGAGCAAAGTGACTAGAACGTGACCACACACTTATAAAAAAACACTTCTATAAAGTCAGGCACACTAACCAGGCTGAGTGCGATTCTGTTTATTTGACCTTACTTTAATAAGCATCCGTTCACTCTTATTGACTATTGTGAAGAGGCAGACGTTTTCCTTTTGTTTTGTGTTATTGCAACTATCAGATGGAATCAATGGGCTACATGTGGCCATCACAAGTAAAATCATAACAAAAACTACGCCGGTAAAATATGCGTGTAGAAAACGGCTTATGCCACAAGATGACATGAACAAGTAGTCAAGATAGTCTGATTAGCTTGCTATGCTAACATCACCTGTAGAATGACAGAGAAACGTTCATAACAGCGTTGTGATGCCAAACAGCTTTCAGACTAAAACACATTCACTGATGGGGATGGGGGATATTTATCAGCTGCTTGTGTGACAGAAAGACAATGAAAACTTTACAGCGGCCGCCAGTTAACGGGAGAATAAACTCCGGTGCACGAGCAGCACTGCAGCGGGCAGTAATGCAGCTGAACCACATTAATAAACAATGCACCACGGCACTCTGGAGAAAGGTACAAGGCTGGAGAAGTAGTTCTTTAATTTAATCTGGCTTCGTATAATTAAAAACTACCCAACGCAGTCCTCTATTGATGTTGTTGTGAGCGGTGTTGCGGAGAAAATCAGCGATGTAAAACGCTGTGTGGGTCATAAGAAGGCACGTAAACGGTTACGTCATGACGCAAACGATGACGCAATAATTCACCTTTGAACCTACTTCACCTTTGAACCTAATTCACCTTTGAACCTGCATCTGTAACAATGAGTGGACCAAAGAAAAGAAAAGTCAACATTGAGTGCCGAGTGTATAATGAGGACTGGACAGCTAAATATTTTTTTACCGATCTGCTACTGGCCCGGCCCGTCTGTCAAATTTACAACTCATAGTGGCCCCCGAGCCAAAAAGTTTGCCCACCCCTGGTCTATATACAGTACGTAATTGGAATATTGATCATTGTGAGTCGCTAACAGATGAATGTTATGGATGTTCTTTCAAAAGTTCAGGTGTTTAACATTCTTGCTGTTACTCCTGTGTCTGTTAGTGCGATTAGATTAAACCTCTGCTTAATATGCAACCCTGACATCTTGGGCTGATGCTGATCGTGCAATTCTCTTTTTGGGCGGGGGCAAATGAGATAAGATATGTTTTCACAGTAGCAGGTTTACAAGCATTACACATGAATAAATAAAAAAAAAGCAAGTTAACAGACTTTTGTCTAAACCAGGACCCTCTTATTCTCGGCGTGCGCCCTCAAATCAAAATGCAAATTTTCCCCGTACATTTTAAAGTGATGCCAGAAAACAATATTCCTGTTCGTCCAAAATTGTATAATACTTCCAGAAATAGAAACATTGTGTCCAATAGAGCGGCAGAGACAGATTTGTTTTTACGGAGCTCCGACGTCAAGTTTACGTCCACGGCGCCATCTTGTATACGGGCGTCATGTTTTCGGGATAATTGATATATGTAATATACAAGATATGTTTCTAGAAAAAAGCCTGGTTAGAATACTACTACAAGAATATAATAAATATTTGTATTGGCAAGAAAGAAAGAAATAATAATTCCAGCAAGAGATTTATTCAAATATATCCAACAAAAGAAATGTACAGTAAACTAGTTAAATGTATACTTAGCTTATAGAATTGTACAAATACAGGTAGTAAATACATTTTTGTTTTAAAAGGAGAATTCAAAAAAACATGCACAAATATATAAAACAATATAAAAATGGACACTAAGGATTGTCTATAGCTTTTAATAGTTACTAAGCTGGTTAACAATAAGCTTTTTCATACTGTCCATGCCCTGTGATTATTACCAAACGTGTAGGGATGCTAAAAACTAAAGATTGATCTGATAAAGACTTGAATGAGAGCACCATGTAAAGGGGAGAGGAGATGGTCTCTTTATCAGCCAGCCAGCCTTGATGGCTCAGACTCGGTGCAGTGGGAACACGGTGTGAACAGGTTCACTCCTCCTGATGGCAGACATCTCCACGTCAGATGTTTGTATGTCTATAGATAGCGGGCGGCTGGTTATCGCCTGAGAATTGTTCTAGGCCGACATGTTTTGTTTGTAGAGAACCTGGCTCAAACTGAATGAAATTATTCCTTGTACAGGATATCTTTTTGAGAGACGGTGTAATACAACATTTGCACATTTTGATTGTGACTTCAGAGCTCGTCTAACCTGCTCGCCACTTTAAAGAGACCCTATTATGCTTATTTGGGGGTTTTTCCCTTTCCTGTAGTGTGTTATTATGTGTTGTGTGTATATAGGGTTTTGTGCCTATTAATGGTCTAAAACGTTTAAAATCCAACTCCCCCCCCCCCCTCCCCCCCCCTGCCTGAAACGCCTCCTTTGTTTACTTACGTAATCAATGTGTAACACTTGCGCTTCTGTTTGCTAGCGCTCCAACACATTCTATATGATAGGCTAAGGGGCGGGACATCTCTAAGCGGTTGACCAATCACAACAGAGCCTGGGCATGTCCCAGTAGAGACACTACATACTGATATACACCTGGACATCAGCAGGAGAGGACTCTTTAAAGTAGAGACACTACATACTGATATACACCTGGACATCAGCAGGAGAGGACTCTTTAAAGCAGAGACACTACATACTGATATACACCTGAACATCAGCGGGAGAGGACTCTTTAAAGTAGAGAAACTACATACTGATATACACCTGAACATCAGCAGGAGAGGACTCTTTAAAGTAGAGACACTACATACTGATCTACACCTGAACATCAGCAGGAGAGGACTCTTTAAAGTAGAGACACTACATACTGATATACACCTGAACAACATCAGCAGGAGAGGACTCTTTAAAGTAGAGACACTACATACTGATATACACCTGAACATCAGCAGGAGAGGACTCTTTAAAGTAGAGACACTACATACTGATATACACCTGAACATCAGCAGGAGAGAACTCTTTAAAGTAGAGACACTACATACTGATATACACCTGAACATCAGCAGGAGAGGACTCTTTAAAGTAGAGACACTACATACTGATATACACCTGAACATCAGCAGGAGAGGACTCTTTAAAGTAGAGACACTACTTACTGATATACACCTGAACATCAGCAGGAGAGAACTCTTTAAAGTGGAGACACTACATACTGATATACACCTGAACATCAGCAGGAGAGGACTCTTTAAAGTAGAGACACTACATACTGATATACACCTGAACATCAGCAGGAGAGGACTCTTTAAAGTAGAGACACTACATACTGATATACACCTGAACATTAGCAGGAGAGGACTCTTTAAAGTAGAGACACTACATACTGATATACACCTGAACATCAGCAGGAGAGGACTCTTTAAAGTAGAGACACTACATACTGATATACACCTGAACATCAGCAGGAGAGGACTCTTTAAAGTAGAGACACTACATAATGATATACACCTGAACATCAGCAGCAGAGGACTCTTTAAAGTAGAGACACTACATACTGATATACACCTGAACATCAGCAGGAGAGGACTCTTTAAAGTAGAGACACTACATACTGATATGCACCTGAACATCAGCAGGAGAGGACTCTTTAAAGTAGAGACACTACATACTGATATGCACCTGAACATCAGCAGGAGAGGACTCTTTAAAGTAGAGACACTACATACTGATATACACCTGAACAACATCAGCAGGAGAGGACTCTTTAAAGTAGAGACACTACATACTGATATACACCTGAACATCAGCAGGAGAGGACTCTTTAAAGTAGAGACACTACATACTGATATACACCTGAACATCAGCAGGAGAGAACTCTTTAAAGTAGAGACACTACATACTGATATACACCTGAACATCAGCAGGAGAGGACTCTTTAAAGTAGAGACACTACATACTGATATACACCTGAACATCAGCAGGAGAGGACTCTTTAAAGTAGAGACACTACTTACTGATATACACCTGAACATCAGCAGGAGAGAACTCTTTAAAGTAGAGACACTACATACTGATATACACCTGAACATCAGCAGGAGAGGACTCTTTAAAGTAGAGACACTACATACTGATATACACCTGAACATCAGCAGGAGAGGACTCTTTAAAGTAGAGACACTACATACTGATATACACCTGAACATTAGCAGGAGAGGACTCTTTAAAGTAGAGACACTACATACTGATATACACCTGAACATCAGCAGGAGAGGACTCTTTAAAGTAGAGACACTACATACTGATATACACCTGAACATCAGCAGGAGAGGACTCTTTAAAGTAGAGACACTACATAATGATATACACCTGAACATCAGCAGGAGAGGACTCTTTAAAGTAGAGACACTACATACTGATATGCACCTGAACATCAGCAGGAGAGGACTCTTTAAAGTAGAGACACTACATACTGATATACACCTGAACATCAGCAGGAGAGGACTCTTTAAAGTAGAGACACTACATACTGATATGCACCTGAACATCAGCAGGAAAGGACTCTTTAAAGTAGAGACCCTACATACTGATATGAACCTGAAAAGAAGCATGATATAACCCCCTTAAGTCTAGTAAACGTTGTTGTTTACTTCTAGCATTTAATATGTGTTGTTGTTCTGTAATTATTCAGAAGCAACTACTCTACAGATGTCCTCATTCCCAGTTTACATTTCTTTTTTGGGTCAAATTTCTCTTATTCAAAGTTCCCATTTAATTTCCACTGCTACAAAAACAAAATGTGTTGTGGTTATTTTGCCATTAGACTCTAATAAAAGGGGCTTTTTGATTGATCTCATTACCCATACTGATATTTCTGAATGAGTCATGTCCCATGTTTATGATTTCCTTTTTGTTTTTGTTTGTATTTCACAGCAATTGCTCTGAAATATGGGGACTGAGTACACCAAATACGATAGAACAGTGGGATTCATCAGGCCTTTACAGCTACCCTGACCAAACCAGGTGACTATCCTCCACTTTGTATGGTGGTACGTTCTTGATGTGGCATCAGTGTCTTTACAATGTTTGACGTGGCGGACATTGAGATCATCTTTGTTCCCCCTCTCCATTTCCCCTCCTCTTACCTACCATGCTCTGGAGGTGGGAAGTAGTGGAGTACAAATACTTAGTTTCTGTACTTCAGTACATGTTTCTGGTATCAGTACTTTACTCCACTACTTATTTTTCTGACGACTTTTTACTTTGACTTCTTACATTTTGAACACAAATACCTGTACTTTCTACTTCTTACATGTTGAACCCAAATACCTGTACTTTCTACTTCTCACATGTTGAACACAAATACCTGTACTTTCTACTTCTTACATGTTGAACACAAATACCTGTACTTTCTACTTCTTACATGTTGAACCCAAAGACCTGTACTTTCTACTTCTTACATGTTGAACACAAATACCTGTACTTTCTACTTCCTACATGTTGAACTCAAATACCTGTACTTTCTACTTCTTACATGTTGAACTCAAATACCTGTACTTTCTACTTCTTACATGTTGAACACAAATACCTATACTTTCTACTTCTCACATGTTGAACACAAATACCTGTACTTTCTACTTCTTACATGTTGAACCCAAAGACCTGAACTTTCTACTTCTTACATGTTGAACTCAAATACCTGTACTTTCTACTTCTTACATGTTGAACTCAAATACCTGAACTTTCTACTTCTTACATGTTGAACACAAATACCTGTACTTTCTACTTCTTACATGTTGAACTCAAATACCTGTACTTTCTACTTCTTACATGTTGAACACAAATACCTATACTTTCTACTTCTCACATGTTGAACCCAAATACCTGTACTTTCTACTTCTTACATGTTGAACACAAATACCTATACTTTCTACTTCTCACATGTTGAACACAAATACCTGTACTTTCTACTTCTTACATGTTGAACCCAAAGACCTGAACTTTCTACTTCTTACATGTTGAACTCAAATACCTGTACTTTCTACCTCTCACATTTTCCAAACCGGCTGGTTCCTTTAGTCTGAATGTGTGTTTGGTGGCGTGATCATTATTATTTAGAGTCATTGCGTGCCTATTGATTTGAACACGATCCGTGTATCCATCATTTCCTGGTCTTCTCTAAAGAAGAGGGACCAATGAAAACGTTGTCATGTTGCCGTTGGTCACCATGGAAACATTCATTAGCTAACAATGACATTATTGTTCTATTGAAATAAAGGGAGGTCAGGTACTCTTTAAAACAGCTGCTAGTAATGGGTACTTTTTACTGAAGTACATTTCAAAGCCTCTTTACTTTGACTTGAGTAAAGAAGTTTAGTCAGTACTTCTACTTTCACCAGAGTATTTTTAAACACGAGTATCTGTACTTCTACTTGAGTAAAGGATGTATGTACTTATGCCATCTCTGCCTATCTCACCACCACTTCCTGTTTGCCGTCCAATCAGAACCATGGATGGCCGCCTGCAGGTTTCCCACAGGAAGGGGCTTCCTCATGTTATTTACTGTCGTTTGTGGCGGTGGCCGGACCTCCACAGTCACCACGAGCTTCGCGCCATCGAGGCCTGCGAGTACGCCTTCCACCTCAAGAAGGATGAAGTCTGCATCAACCCGTACCACTACCAGAGGGTGGAGACCCCAGGTGAGGGGACTTTTGTTGCTCAAAATATAAAAAATCATTCAAATTCAAAGGTGTTATGGTCATATGCACATAAGCTACAAGCAATCATGTGACTACTTCCATTAATGTCATACTATTTCTACTGGATTATTTATCGGTAAAGACATAGTAAACTGGGTTAAAAACACACATTTTGATTTGATCTCTTTAGGAATTAAGAGTCTTTTTGTTTGTGATGACATCCGGGTAAAATGTTTTGGATGGAGGAGGAGGATGTTGTTGGTCTTAAATGCAGTGGAGTTTTTCACTTTTTGATGCAACCATGCTAAGCTTTTAGCCGCCTACAGAGCAGCAACACCTCAAATTCAATTCAAAGGTTTTATTTCTCATATGCATAAAGCTACAGTGTAGAAATGGCAATGACATTTTTCTGACCTGGGGCCGTATTCACAAAGGATTTTAGGGCTAAAAGTAGCTCCTAACTGGCGAATTTAGGAGACACTCCTAAGCATAATGGGCGTGTCAGTCTTAAATGTAGGACTCCTAATTTTATTCACTAAGAGCAATTCACAAAGTATTTTAGGCCTAAAAGTAGCACCTAAGTTTAGGAGAGCTTAAAAGTCCTTGAGAGGACTCCTAACTCAGTAAGACCTATTCACAAAGAATCTGAAAATGGCTGCGAGACGAAATGTTTTGGAGACAATGGAAGACTGTGAATTGATCAAGAGATATAGGCTAAATCGTGAGGGTATCAAACTTGTTGTGGAATAAGTGCGGGATGCAATAACATCCCCGACTAACAGGAATAACCCGATTAGTCCGGAAATAAAATGTTTGGCAACACTACGATATTTAGCAACAGGGAAAATGCAACTTTGCAATGCCGACGATTTAGGAATATCGCAACCATCAGTCAGCCGTGCCATAAACCAAACCATCAACGCGCTCTCCAGACCACATATCATCCAACAGTTTATCCGGTTTCCTTTGGACAATCAACAACTACACAGGATCAAAGACAACTTCATGGCAATGCAGGTATGCCCGGTGCGGTCGGTGCTATTGACGGGACGCACATACAAATAATTGCGCCATCAAAAGATGAGGACGTGTTCGTCAATAGAAAGAAAGTACATTCCATCAACACGCAGATTGTTTTCATTCATCATGATAGGGGGACTTGAACTGCGGTATGGGCTGTTATTGAAAGTGTTTAAGTGCTGGAAATATGCTCATTGGATAATAGTTTGCAGGGTGCTTTTAATTGCCTCCTCGATTTAATGCAATTTACGTATTTTTATTGTTTGCTCTCTCTCTTTAACGTGCATATACAACGTCATTATCGTGGTCTGCACAAACTTGTCATCATGCGTGTATTCTGCTAACTGCACTGTCCATAACTATTTGATAGGAATACATTTCTAGCCTAGGCTATTTCCTTGTTTTAGTGGGCTCGTTTGTGGGATGTTGCGGATGAGTTTCACCGAGACCGCCTGCTCTGAACAACCAATCACCGTACTGACCGCTTCTAAACTCATGCACGAGAATCGACGTCCTCCATAGCAACGGCGCGTCACTCTTAGTTCACTCTTAGTGATTTATCCTTAGTATGAGTAGGTCTCAGCGGCTTTGTGAATAACTTTTAAGAAAAAACTCCTACGTAAAATGTTTTAGCGCGAGTTAGGAGCACTCCTAGCGGTAAGATAAAATGCTTTGTGAATACGGCCCCTGAGCTCCTTCAGCAATGCAACATATATCATACAAAACAAAAATAAAACATATTGCAAGAAGTCTATGTAAATAGAATATGATATGTACAAGAACGAAATATGAAATTAAATAACAAATATCTTCCTATTTCAGTGTCTTCTGCAAGGGTTGTGTTCTATTGTTACCTGCCATTTTTAATTTAGACATTTCTATCATTAGACGTTTCAAAAAGCATTTAATTTTCATTTATTTATTTACATTGTTGGTATAAGACAAGGTTAAGGTAGTGTTTTAGGTTAAGGTGGACCAGCCTGATGTTCTAATCTGTGAAATTGACAGCCTTCAGATTTTTGGTAATTGTTAATCACTGAAAATATTTGGTTGACGAATTGCCTTTTTGATTTCTGATTGTTTTATGATTTTAAAATCTTAAATCTGTTAATCCTCTCACTGACATTCGCTAAGCTAAAAAACAAATGCTAAGACAGTTAAAATTCCTTCCTAATTTGTTCAGATGTCTTCCTTTTTGTCCACTAAAGGATTAATATGTCATTTCTAGGAGCTTATAATGATACGGTTTAATTAATTTTAGTGTCAGTAAGCCAGCAGACGGTTAGTTAGCTTAGCATAAAGACTAGAAAACTGGGGAGTAGAGTATCTTTGCCTTGAGTGCCTCTTTGTTAGCGTCAATGCTACGCTTGCTGACTGAAGCCTTGTGAAGTATCTTAAGGAAACGATATGATAATGGTGTCAATCTTCACTAGCTCACGGCTAAGTGTGTAGAACTACTCCTTCAGAGTTTCAGTGATATACAATATTTAAAATCTGCAAAACGTCCCATTTGTCAAGCTTTCACCACAATAATGAAACCGCCTGACTATAACCTAGTAACAGTGTATAACTGATTAGTATTTGACTCATTAGTTGTGTACCCCCTGCAGTGCTGCCTCCTGTTCTTGTGCCAAGACACTCAGAGATCCTGCCAGAGCTGCCACCTCTGGACGATTACACTCACTCCATACCGGAGAACACAAACTTCCCCGCAGGAATCGAACCTCCAAACAACTATATACCAGGTCCGTTCACCTCTGACATTTACTTCTGAGTAATGCTAACATCATGTACTCAATTAAACCTGAAGGTAAAGGAACTTATATGTATGCAATTAAGTACATGGTATATAGTCTGTCGATGTAAAGTAGTTTTTTTGTCATGTTTTTATCACTGAAAAAAAAATAGTGACTGCTGCTTCTACTACAAGGATTTGTTAATTGCAGAGTATACATGTAACTGTAACTGTTTTTTTACTGTGCTGTGTACATGTGTAATACATTAAATCAATAATATAATAATAAATATAGAAAGAAATATAATAATTTAACTTTTGAAGAAACATATGAAGACAGTGGAAACCACTTTTAGTTATAATACTAATAAGTTAAATCTTTTCATTCATAAAAAATTACTTTTTTTTCCCCTCATGATTTTAGTTTTCACGCAGCACCAGCCTCAGGTGGTCAGACAGGTTACAGCAATGCATCATGGGAGTTTTACAAAGAAAATATATATGTTGTTATGTCAGCTGAATACTTGATTACTAAAAGGAATTTATTTAAAAGGTTTTTATACAGGAACAATTCTGTCCAAGCTTTTTGATCCATATGAGCAGTTTCCACTGGGTTACTAAAACGATGTTTCCTTTTATTTGAGCAGGTTAAACATTATGATCTCGTCACAGCTCTTTTTTGTATTCCCCCTCTTTCTCTCCACAGAAACGCCTCCTCCAGGCTACATCAGTGAGGATGGGGAGGCCAGCGATCAACAGATGAACCAAAGTATGGAAACAGGTATTCTAGAGTAGAAACTCTTCTTCTTCTTCTTCCTTCAACTTCACTCGTGAGTCTGCGTCAGCCGGGTCGAAGTCACATTTATTTTCTTTATTTTAATTAAAGGAATAAGTCTGCATCAACAGCGGAAGATATTCACAACAGACCTGTATCAGGTGTTATAGACAGGGGTCTTACGGTCATTAAAAAACTGGAAAAGTCATGGAAATTCAAAATGCTAATTCCAGGCCTTGGAAAAGTAACTAAAGCATCAAATATAATTTATATTTGACAACATGTTTCAGACCTTATTTTCCTGTTCCATGTTAAAATAAACCATTTTCAGTGGTACCGCTGAGAAAGAGTAATTGTTTTGGTCATGGGAAATTAGTTAGTTAATTAACTACTCTACATTAAAAGCAGATTTTTTAAATCAAACATTGAAGTTACCATAACGATTATTCAGAGAGGTTGCAGTAGTCTAAAGCTGTTAACATGCATTACAGAACATTTTAATTAAGAATAAATATTTATAATTATGTGATTTTTAGTTTTGAACCTCTGTTGTACAATTTTTCCCATGATTTTTTGTCGTCTTTATTTATTTTTACATGTTCAATTGAACGATACTACACACAAACAAAATGCATTTTAGCCTCTTGAATTTCCCCAGGATCCTTTTTGGAGATTGAATGTATTGATATTTCAAGTCTCAGTTTGCATCTTCGATATGCTTTAAGTCATAACCATAACAGTAGGAGGGAGATACTTTTTTAATTTAAACATCATCCATTTAGTTATTTCAAAGTGTAAAATACCAACAAAAGCAATATGTAAGAAGTACAAAGATATCTTTCTTACTCCGCATTTCTTCATCACTCTACTGCAAATTGATTAGACTAACACTATCGTTATGGGATCCCCAGACAAGGCAGCCACTACTCTCACTAACCCCGAGGTTCTGATCCCGTCTAAATAAAAGACTTCCTGTTTTCCCCGTCAGGTTCTCCAGCAGAGCTCTCCCCCAGCACTCTGTCTCCTGTCAATCACAGCATGGGTAAGAGACAAAACAATAGAGATAACAATCATTACTGTGTATTAAATGATTTGCTCAACCACAAAATGAATATTTGTAAATCAAGAACTCACCGTGTGTTACCTTTTTAATACTTCAAGAAAGCATTATTTGTCCTGATCGCCTCCACGGTGAACAAAGAGTCAGAAAACAAAGAAAAGTTTGAGGAAACAAAGTAAATTACACCAAAACTATATCAGAAGGTTTACAAACTCACACACAACTCATGCAGTATAATCGAAGTCTCAGTTATCCAGTCAGATTCTCACTTCACAAACTCATGACCTTTCACTAAAACCGTAACTATTTAAATCACTTTCACATAAACAGTCTCACTTTTGTGTATTAGTAATGTTTGAGTGAAATGCATGAATCAAAAACGGAAAATTCTAATAACGTTACATTAAATGTCTGTTGTCTTGTTTCTAGTCTTAAATATGTGTCCTTGTTGGTGTTGCAAATAGAGCTGCTGTGGTGCAAGAAACATTTCAGACTTGACAAATAATAGAAATGTATTATAATTAGTGCTGTTTTGATAAGAAGTGAGAATACAACTGGATAAAATAGAGTTTGTAAACGGACGTTTTTACATCAATTTGCCGATAGACATGGCCCATATTGACTTTAATTCATCAAGACTGTTCCCATTTTATCATTCTTTGTTTACTGTGGAAACACTTTAACAATTCAAGGTAACACGTTGTGAGTAATTGATAAACAAATGAGTGTTTTGTTGGTAAAGTATTGCTTTAAAACATCACATTTTGGCACCTCGTTAGATTATGATCACAGGCATTTCCAGTGCCTTTTTTTTGTCCCAAGTATAAACTGTGTTGTGTCAGATATTGATGTTTCCCCACAAACCTTACTGACGTTAGGGTCCTCTGCTGCAGACCTTCAGCCGGTGACCTACTCCGAGCCGGCCTTCTGGTGCTCGATAGCGTACTACGAGCTGAACCAGCGCGTGGGGGAAACGTTTCACGCCTCGCAGCCCTCGCTGACCGTGGACGGGTTCACAGATCCTTCAAACTCTGAGCGCTTCTGCCTCGGCCTGTTGTCCAACGTCAACAGGAACGCCACTGTGGAGATGACCCGGAGGCACATAGGTACGCCACAGCTCCGATCACCTTTTTAGACGTTTTCTAAATGTACCAATGCTGTGTTACTCAGACACTTCATGAACTCCTTCCTACTTCCAAGAAAAGGGTCAGCAACACAATGAACATTCAGTTTAGCAGTTTATTTACATCCAATACAACAAACAAAAGTTGACTTAACAAAAGTTCTAGACTTCCCTCACCAAAAACCAAACAAAAGACAAGTCTCTAACTTGAGCTCCGACATCTGATAACACAAAGAGGTTCTTCTCACTCTTACTACGCTGCTGGGAGCTTTCTACAAACAAATCACCTTTTTACACAAATTGTTTTATAAATGTGCCGCTGATGTCCTAACCAGGGGCGTCTCCACACTCTGCCTTCTTCCAGGAAACAGTCGGCAACACAAGGGAACTCTTCGATTTAGCGTTTTACCTCCAAAACAACAAACAAAAGTTGAGACTTCCCTAACCAAATAAAACAAGTCCCAACAAAACACAAGTCTCTAACTTGAGCTCCTACATCTTAAAAAAGAAAAAGGGGCTTCTCACTCTTACTATTCTGCTTTAGTATTAGTATCACTTTACTTCAATAATCACACATTGACCTAATTCTAGGGCCCCCATGTACACACAGTGCCTTTTGGGTGCAGCACTTTTTGTCGAGGCAGCTGCTTCAGACGACATGCGCTTTGTTCTCGTTAGAATCCATTGAAAAAGACGCTGCCGCTCAGAATTAGGCGCTATGTAAGCACTGGCCCTAATACTTCTATGCTGCAGTTTGAAGGACTGATGGTCCAATAGAGAGGCGAAGTCCCGCCCATCTACTTCCGAACCATGGGACCTTATTTCGGAAAAATTATGTATTGAAGTCAATGGAGAGAGAAAGATTATCCTTGATCCCGTTTGAATTGTGCCACGAATTACACATATGATGTTTGTCAATTTAAAAAATAATGTCCATGTAAAAAAAGTCATAGTTTGTCGTAAAACTGTTGAAATATAAGACTATGAAAAATACACCACTACAAAGACTACAAATCCCAGAGTCCCGGTCCCGCATGCTGGCTCTAATGAACCGACTAACTCCCCTTGTGTGTATGTACAGCTCTCAACATGCCCAGACTTGGATTGATTTTCACCTCTTTTAATACTTTCCGCCTCGTTCTGAAAGAAAGAAGTTAAATGTGCCAACGTGACGGCCGTCTTGGTGTGTGGTGCGAGATGGGAGATGTAACTCATTGAGCGGTTTCACACAAAAAAAGTGTTACTTCACAGTTTTACGACACATTTAAAAAAAATTGACTTGTAAAATGATCTTTTAAATTGACAAACATCATATGTGTAATTCGTGGCACAATTCAAAGGGGATCAAAAGATAATCTTTCTCTCTCCATTGACTTCTCTATCAGGAGGCAGCACCTGCACACTCACTCACACAGATGCACACACTCTTAAGAGGAGAGGGAGATCTGACTGAATGAATAATAATTGCTCAGGTCAGATATCGTATTCTACCCTCTGACTGTCTGTGTGTGTTTGCAGGAAGAGGAGTTAGACTCTACTACATCGGAGGGGAGGTTTTTGCTGAGTGCCTGAGTGATAGCGCCATCTTTGTCCAGAGTCCAAACTGCAACCAGCGGTACGGCTGGCATCCGGCGACAGTGTGTAAAATTCCTCCAGGTAAGATGCCGAAGATGTAACGTGTGTAGCTGAGCACACAACAAAGAACCTATAATTAACCAGACATGCACAATGAATTGGATTTGTCAGTGGGCTAGGAAAACACGTGTTAACTTCTTTGTTATTTATCCCTTTGTTTCTCGTTAGGTTGCAATTTAAAAATCTTCAACAACCAGGAGTTCGCGGCCCTGCTGGCTCAGTCGGTGAATCAGGGCTTCGAGGCGGTTTACCAGCTCACCAGGATGTGCACCATCCGCATGAGCTTCGTCAAAGGCTGGGGAGCCGAGTACAGGTGAGCCCTGCAGATACAACTGAACCTGAACTAGAAATCCATACAAGCTGCAGGTTATTCAGGTGTATCAGTATGTAGTGTCTCTACTTTAAAGAGTCCTCTCCTGCTGATGTTCAGGTGTATATCAGTATGTAGTGTCTACTTTAAAGAGTCCTCTCCTGCTGATGTTCAGGTGTATATCAGTATGTAGTGTCTCTACTTTAAAGAGTCTTCTCCTGCTGATGTTCAGGTGTATATCAGTATGTAGTGTCTCTACTTTAAAGAGTCCTCTCCTGCTGATGTTCAGGTGTATATCAGTATGTAGGGTTTCTACTTTAAAGAGTCCTCTCCTGCTGATGTTCAGGTGTATATCAGTATGTAGTGTCTCTACTTTAAAGAGTCCTCTCCTGCTGATGTTCAGGTGTATATCAGTATGTAGTGTCTCTACTTTAAAGAGTCCTCTCCTGCTGATGTTCAGGTGTATATCAGTTTGTAGTGTCTCTACTTTAAAGAGTCCTCTCCTGCTGATGTTCAGGTGTATATCAGTATGTAGTGTCTCTACTTTAAAGAGTCCTCTCCTGCTGATGTTCAGGTGTATATCAGTATGTAGGGTTTCTACTTTAAAGAGTCCTCTCCTGCTGATGTTCAGGTGTATATCAGTATGTAGTGTCTCTACTTTAAAGAGTCCTCTCCTGCTGATGTTCAGGTGTATATCTGTATGTAGTGTCTCTACTTTAAAGAGTCCTCTCCTGCTGATGTTCAGGTGTATATCAGTATGTAGTGTCTCTGCTTTAAAGAGTCCTCTCCTGCTGATGTTCAGGTGTATATCAGTATGTAGTGTCTCTGCTTTAAAGAGTCCTCTCCTGCTGATGTTCAGGTGTATATCAGTATGTGGTGTCTCTACTTTAAAGAGTCCTCTCCTGCTGATGTTCAGGTGTATATCAGTATGTAGTGTCTCTGCTTTAAAGAGTCCTCTCCTGCTGATGTTCAGGTGTATATCAGTATGTAGTGTCTCTGCTTTAAAGAGTCCTCTCCTGCTGATGTTCAGGTGTATATCAGTATGTGGTGTCTCTACTTTAAAGAGTCCTCTCCTGCTGATGTTCAGGTGTATATCAGTATGTAGTGTCTCTGCTTTAAAGAGTTCTCTCCTGCTGATGTTCAGGTGTATATCAGTGTGTAGGAGAGAGAGATTTACATGCACAAAAACCTTAATCACACACACAATAGGAAAGGGAAACCCCCAAAAAGCAGAATAGGGCCTCTTCAATTTTAAGTTTTAAACTTTCAAGGCAGTTCTCAGATCCTCCTGCAGACTCTTACAGCAGTCTGGAGCATAAAAGCTCATAATAAATCATGTGTTGTAAGGCATGAAAATGCTCATGTCAGATATTAAAATGCATGCTTTGTGTTTTCCAGGCGGCAGACTGTCACGAGCACTCCTTGCTGGATCGAGCTTCACTTGAACGGCCCGCTGCAGTGGCTCGACAAGGTCCTGACCCAGATGGGCTCCCCGTCTGCTCGCTGCTCCAGTATGTCCTAAACAGCTAAAGAAACGCCCCAAAAAAAACAAAAAAAATAACCGCAGCCCATTACATGATCATTAAATTCCAAACATGCGAGTCCTTTCATAAAAAAAAACAAAAGGAAAACCCCCACAGAATGAATTTTCTGTCACGTTCTTCATAGTATTTGTGGCCCAGTTCCACATCCCTCTTTTACCTTTACACACACACACACACATGAACAAACGCACCCACACTGTCGCACACACACATGCATACAGACTTTTCAGTAAAAACAAAAAAAAAATCGGCACTTTGTTACCCATCTATGTCATGCACCTTGTTAAATTGCTTTCCCCCAAATCCTTAATATTAGATCTATTTGTGGTACAAATGAAAATGTATATTGGTTTTTAGTCCAGGAAGTAGGGGAAATACCAAAAATATCTGTGAATAGTTTCTCAGTATTGAAGATTGCTTGTATGAGTAACACAAGCTTGATTGCTCAAATTATGTGTTCTTGTTCCTATCCCACCCCAACCATTGTTCTGATCCTAAGTTTACTTTTCTCTGGGAAATAGTCAGGAGGGATTTTAGCGGTGGCTCTGGGTGAAGAAAAACGATGGCCTTGGTGGAAACGCCACAATGTGTTTTATGGAAAATTTTAAAATTCGCCCTTTCTTTTTTTGTACGTGTGTCGTTATAAGACATACTTCTTTAATGGACAAATAGGAATGTTAAAGTATAAAGTAATTCCAAAAAGAAAAAACCCCAAACTGCAAACTCGATCTGGATGTAGTTTATTTCTTTGTCATTATATGGCACTCTAGTTAAAATCCCCGCTGATTAGCCTGGTATTGGAGCTAATGAGAGAGGTGCACTGGGCAGGGACCAGAGGAAATCAGCTGGTATTAAAAAGCTTTTTTTGACTCGACACTGGGAGTCCTGGGGCTCTCCGACAGGGGGGGGGGGGGGGAGCTTTAAAACGCCAGGAGAAATTGAAGGTATCATTCTGTTTTTAGCCTATATCCCCATTGTTTTGCTACTTTTTTGTATTCTCATGTATTTTTATATATAAATATACTTAAAATTTCTCTGTCGTTCACTTTTTATTAAAGTAATATTTTCAAGACCACAGCTGTTTCTAAAAAGGAGGGCATGGATCATTCCTTTTTCCGTTTTACCCTAAAAAAAATAATTAGTTTGTCTTGATATTAAAAACCTCTCACTGCCCCCACATGATGTGTTTCTATCCTTTTTTCCCAAAGAAATCTGGTGCATTTTAAGTACTCCTTTCCTTGTAATGCTTATAATGATTCCAGAGGCATGTAAAAAACAAACTTTGTAATGGCCATTCATTCAGTCATCTCTTTTATTATTATTATTTTTGAAACACACGTGACCTCTTGTAGCCTTTTGGTGCTTAGAAACAATTGGCTTTTAAAATGTTACAGAAGAAGACCTGTGTGTGTTAATGTGTGTATCTGTCGTTAAAATACAGTATGTACAACAAGACTTATTAGCTTCAACTCTGCCATTTTTTGTCATTATGTGGCTGTTGCGAGTTTATGACATGTCCCCTTCCTCCTCCCTTTTCTCCCCCCTTATTTTTGATGTACATGTGTTTACCTTACGGCACTAGTGATTGTACTTTAAGTGCACCTAGTGGCGTTTGGATTTTGGGGAACTGAACCGTGTGTTAGGGTCCAGTGTTACATTGTTTTTATCTTTGGCCTCCAACATATGAATGTGAAAAAAAAATGACATTACAAAACCTGAACGTGGACCAGACGTACATATACATAACAGTAGTACAGTATGTGTGTATTTAACAGTAATCTTTTTGCAAAGCAGTCAGTACAGTAGATGTCGCAGTTGTTTTACCAGTAGAGGGCCGTATTGATAGAGCAGTTCTTTTTTTTTTTTCTGACCATAAGCTTCTCAGGCGTGTGGCATATTATGCAGACTTCATAAAACACTAATAAAGATTTTTATTCTCATGATTCTGTGTGTGTGTTTGTTTCTTAATTCTATATATATGTTTGTATATTCAGTCAATTCAGACAGGGTAGTAACACAGTTCATTTTTCCCTTAATTATAGAATATATACATAACATATGAGTATAAATACTTAGTTATATATGACTTCATGCACATGTACTGTATGGTATGCAAACAAGGTAATACCATATGAAAATGCCAATTAATGTTCTGTCCAATCTAGTAATGATTCAGGCTGTATGTGTAGTAGACAATTGGTTGGTTGTAAAAAATGTTGTAAATGTCAAAAATCTCAATTTGTAATGTAACTTGTAAGCTTACAGTAAATCTGTCATTTTATTGTAGTGCAGTAATAGAAGAAAGTGGCATAACAAAATAATTTAGTAAAGTTGAAGTATCTCAAGTACTCATACTAGTATTTTGATGAATTAGTCCTTATTGTTTGTGGTGGGAAGTATTTAAAGTACGTTTACTCAAGAAAAGTACACATTTTGAAGTACATTTACTACATTTATTTAATAACTCATATTTCAAATATTCAGATACATTTTATTTATACAAATTATAAGCAACCACTAGTTTATTGGGGCTTACTGTAGTTATAAATTAAACTTAATTTATATTTTGGTGATAATCAAAAGCAACCCGGAAGTATGTAGTACAAAAGTAAACAATAAAGCGCTTATAGTAATGATTCATTACTATAATCAAATGTAATGTGAAATGTAAAAAAATCCACACTCTGGTGTTACTACTTGTACTGCATTACGTTACTGCTTATGGATTTTATATCTCAATTTAATAATAAAATAATTATGATTATATGTAAGAAGCGTAAGCTGTCACTCGGTTTGACCCTCTCAGCCACCGTAGGCTACGTCAGATGTAAATACTGTTAGCATATAGCTAGCTTCCTGTGAAGACAACATGGCCTTTACTTTGTATTCTCTCATCCAAGCAGCCATTTTGTGCGTCAATGCTGTCGCTGTGTTGCACGAAGAAAGATTTCTGAGTAAAAGTAAGTGGAAGTAGTTTGAATTATAACCGTCCCTTGTCATTTAGATGTCAGTTGAAATTCAAAAAAGCTAAGCTAATGCTAACTAGCTAGTAACCTGACAGCTAGAACAATTAAAAACTTAAAGTATTTATCGGTTTTTAGAGTGATTACACCAGCCCCTGATGAATGACTTAAATGTGTGATGGAGAGGTTTAAATACAATTGCTACGATTTTATTTTACTTTTGTTAGACTTTTCAGGCTAGAATTCAGATCAAGGCAAAGTAGTCCTTCATTCAAAGTCTTCCTTAAACTAAAATAAAATAAATGTATTAGCAAGCTTCAACATATACTTAAAGTATCAAATGTAAAAGCCCTTATGATGTAGTGTTGGAAAATGTTTTGCTTCAGTAAATAGTAATACAACAGTATGTTAATAATACATTTAATTCATTGGGAATTAAAGCAAACATTGAAGAAAAAGAAGACGAGACATCAATATAGTAGAATATAAGTACAATGAGATTATAAAGAAATACAAAATGATGTATACTTGTATTACAAGTGGTAAGGCTCTATATTTTTAGATATTGTAGTTTTGTGAAATATCTATTTTATATATATAAATTGGCAGTTGAAGAGTCGAAAAATGAATGAAAAAGCAATGTACATTTATATAATTGTCTCAGTCAAAGCATGTTTTTATTCCCTCTTTATAATGACACTTCTGTATATCTCTCTGTGTGTTTTAACCTCCTTCAGTTGGGTGGGGAGTAGACACGAGTGTTGGAGGTTTTGGGGATGAACCGGGGGTCAAAGTGCAGCTGATGACCCTCGTCCGTTCCGTGAGGACCGTGATGAGAGGTGGGTGCTCACGACACTACACTATTGCCCCAACATATTTAAGTGACTGTCCCTCATTTGATCAACCTGCAAGGACACGTAGATCCTCCAATGTTTCACTTTTAAAAGTACCTAGAGTGCAGTATCATTTTTAGTAGTACCACTGTTCATGTTTTAATGTTTCATTGTTTTTACATATTTTAATTATGTTCCTCGTTTGTTATTGTGATTTTTTGTCATGCTCTGTAAAGCACTTTGGGCTGCGTCAAGCGCGAAAGGTGCTATATCAATAAAGTGTATTATTATTATTATTACTACAGTACAGTGTTTCCTGAACGAGAAAGGAGGGTTGTTTTTCTAAATAATTAAAGAAAATGAAGTTCCTAAAATATGATATATAGGATCTGACTCGCCCGTTCAGATCATCCTACTCAATGTAGTGCCCGATGTTCCCTGCTTCCTTAAATGTTATTGTTCTATTGTGCTGTTTTTTACCCTTTTTTTTGAGTATTTTATGAAATGTAAGGTGTCCTTGGGTGTTATGAAAGGCACCTCCAAATAAAATGTATTATGGTTGTTATTATTATACACAATTAGGTTTGTTTTATGTGACCAGAAGGCTAGTTTTAATATTGAATGACAGAGAAAATGTAGAAAGAGAGTGTTGGAAAATGTACAGTTATATAAGTGGAAAAGAAGCCAAGGTTTTTTACTAAATATTCTGAGCAACTTATCAAAAAGACACAATACATCTTAGTGATATCACATCAACAAGTTTGTTGGTATGTGAATCAGACACTGATAGTACATCACTGCATTGTACCTTTTTATATAGGCCTTTTTCTTTGCTACCCAAAGAATGTTTTGCGCTGGTAAACTGGCTTAGCATATATTTTCAATGGCCACAATGGGAAAAGGACACAGTTTAAAGAAAAGTATTTATTATTATTAAACCAATAGACAAAGGAAGCTACCAAATTGAGGAGTGATATATCAGTAGTGTGGATGTGTGACTATGAGGTAGTGCAAGGTGTTTTATGTAGAACCCAAAACAATACCAAACAAAAGCATAAGAAGGTAGCTGCTCTCTAGAAAGAGTTCAGGCTGCAGAGAGAGCGGGCGAGACACTGTATCGAGCTTTTAACCCCCAGTGTTGATCAATGATAGACCAAAAGGGAGGATCATTAAAGGTTCACACACTGCAGGGGGGATTAAAGCAGGGGTCAGCACAGGTACATTATTGAAAGAAGGTTAAGAAACCTTATGTGAATCCTGTTTTTAACTCTGACCCTGTTGCTGCTATAAACGCCTGAATTTCCCCAAGGGGATAAATAAAGTTTCATCTTATCTTAAACTCAACTTCAGAAATGCTGGTAATGTAACTGAGTAAGGAAGTAGTCCTGGTTTTAATCCTCTGTTGTCTGTTCCTCTGCAGTGCCGTTGATTGCGGTGAATGCGGTCTGCATAGTGCTGCTGCTTCTGTTCGGATGAGGAGGAGGAGGAGGAGGAGACAACCTTCATCACCTCAGGAAGCCTTCTGCAGAATCATCTGACTCACAAAATGACTCCTGTCAGCCTCAATATGAATGTTATCACGTAATATCAATACATTGGATATTATTTAATGCCAGTTTTGAACAGCAGAATATTTACAAATCAGTATCCGGTTCATTGCCGAGTAGATTTTCGAATTTTCGGTGTATTGACCAGAAACATTAATATATGAAATGAACAATATTACAATAAAAAATAACTGTAAAAAAGGAAGATCTCAGCAGAAATGGGCATATTGAATTTACAGTCTACTTTCTAATAGTACAATAACATGCTGAATAAGTAACACATCATTTTCCTAGGATTTAAATATTATATGGACAACTTTTATTCAATTCACTGGGTGCCGAATGTAGAATGTTTATGAATTATACACTGAATACATGTAATTTAACTACTGTATACATGATGTGATTGTTAAAAAACTCTAAATGAAAGAGTTTTTAAAGACTTTCACTAAAAGTGTGCTAATGTGTTTTCATTTCCTGAAATAGTGGATGGTTTAAGAGCGGTCGTGTTATTTTATATTGGATTTTGGGATTTGTATTTAATATGAATATTGATATTACATAGAAACTATTTGAAAATGAATTAAATTATCTTCTAATACAATATTTGTATAAAATAAATTCATAACACATCAATAGCTAAAAAAGCTGTGCCTCCTTAGTCATATTTATTGTACTTTTTTGGCATTATTATTTACCAGAATTGGCAAGTTAGCATGGAGGCAAAAATAAACATTAGTGACGCTGGATGATCCAACCTGAAACTAACGTCACTGTAGCAACTGCGTGTTGTTTGTCCCTGTTCACTTTCCGTACTTCTGACAGCGACATGTTTTCCTGTGTTTACATTATTCTGCAGATTTACAAAGTGATTTAATATGTAGTAATACTTATTAAACCCTCTTTATTTATTATTTTTTAGCTATAATGGGCAATGCGCAGAGTTACGTGGTTTCTTCGCTCTCTATGTGTTGTGTGTATATCGTTTATGTTCACATTTACAGCTCCTACAAGTCGTTAAAAACTCATGTTCTCTACGAGGAGAGGCTTCCAAGTTTTCTGTTTCTTTACATCAAATACATGACCAAAGCTGTGGCTCAGAGGACGGGATTCCTGAGCAAAGAAACCACAAACCAGCCGGATGTAGTTTACACTGTGCTCAACTGCAGGTCAGTTTACATATGTGATTAAAATGCATCATGATCAGAGGTGAGAGAAGTACTCAGATATTGTACTTGAGTACAAGTAGAAGTACTCAGATCGTGTACTTGATTAAAAGTAGAAGTACTCAGATCTCGTACTTGAGTAAAAGTATAAGTACTCAGATCTTGTACTTGAGTAGAAGTATAAGTACTCAGATCTTGTACTTGAGTAAAAGTAGGAGTAGGCCTACTCTGTTAGAGTAAAAGTCCTGCATTCAAAATGTTACTCAAGTAAAAGTAGAAAAGTATTAGCATACAAATATAGTGAAAGTAGCGACAGTCAAATTAGTCAGTGCGCAGATTGGTCCATTAGATGCTTGAATAAATATATAATACATTGAGTTAAATGGTTAATTTCTTACCACAAATTAAATATGTCAGTTGAAAATGATTGTTTAAAGTTTTTACCTCTTTTCTTTGACTGTATTCCCCAGGCTGCATACCCCCCTGAGTTTCTGCAGCGCTGCAGGTTATGGTTGGGATTATCCGGACTCGGACTACCGAGACGTTCCTCTGTGTTTCCCCGAGGTTCTCTGCCGCAGATTGCTGCTGACGCTGATCACAGACCAGCACTTCAGACTCAGCCCAGCAGGTGAAACACATCAAGAATATTCTGATATTTAAGGTGATAGCTTCAGGTGGTGTTTTTCTGATGTCTCATAAACTATAACAACTATATGTAATACTTAAAGGGGACCTATCATGCAAAATAAATAAATATGTGTTCCCGGTGAATCAGGGAACTCACGCAGCGTCAGAAAACAAAACCCTCTCTCTTTTCCCCCGTACCCAAATCTCTAAAAACGGGGGAACAACGGAGCTGATCCAGATTTGCATCCGATATGACGTAATATCTGAAATGTGGGCTGGCTTTACACCCACGGCCAGAAACGTTGCTATCGGGAACAATGCCTGACTGTTTTGTACGTAATATGGTCTTTGTTTACATTAGCATGCATCGCTAACACTCAGAGCTAACATGTACTGGAGAGAGCATGTGTAAAAAAGCAGGAAATAAAAAAAGGAACTCACCTTGTGGTAAAAAAAGAAAAAGAGTTTGAGCTCCATACTGTTTCAGAAATAATCCTTGACGTGGTTTTGAACATGATGGTGTTTAATCACGGCAGCATTTAGCTGAGTATCTGCTGGTAGAATTCTGAGCAGGCATTAGCGCTCCCCCCCCACCCCCTCCTCTTTTTTTTTTTTTTTTCAAGCTAAGGACCCAGAATCAACGTTTCTCTATGGCCCATTCCCAAACCGCCCCCTACCCCCTACCCCCTACCCCTACACCCTACCCCTCCGTTTGCGCGTTCACGTGGAGGGTCCGCCATATTGAGGGCTGTTCCAAACCAACGAGTGTGGAGCGGTGTGGAGGGGGAGTGAGCTATCAAGCCCTCAAACAGCGAGTCTGCAGCGGTGCTGACTTGAGACCGGTCTCTACCTGACCGGAGTCACGCTGTGTGTGTCCGTCAGGAAACACGCTGTTTACAAGTAGTTCCAGCAAACATCCACTGATAAACTGCGATGTTAACAACCTCATGATAACCTCATATGTTTTAACTTAGGATCATACCTGTGTTTAGTCTAGAAAAAGGTAAATGTGTGCATTTTATTATAAAGTTGTGTATATTTACAGACTGTTGCAAAAACTAAGAAGCTTATAAACATCAGGTTTAAAACTAAAAGAGCTTTACAAAGAAGTAACACAATGAAATATGTTTGGAGTTTTATTTGAGTTATTAATTTACATTTTTTGTCTAAGAGATATTGATTTGAAACCGTTGTTACATACAGTTACGGCATTTCCTGTTTCTGCCGGAGAGAGGGGAGTTTGTCCCAAAGCTTGCCGCTGTATTTACTCCCTCCATCTGACAGGAGGGAGCCTCGTTGAGCTGCGAGTGTGGCTACAGATGGAGTTCACTCCGTCACGGAGGGGTAGGGTAGAGGGAGTGGTTTGGGATTGGGCCTAACAGGGCTGAAACAGAGGGATATGAGGGATGTCTAAAATGCATGCATTTGGTATTTTGATCAAAAACCACATCAGAGACATATTTTTATAAGTTATTATATATCTGAGACCCATAATATATGCCTAAAAATAGCATAATAGGAGACCTTTAATACTTAATCTGATTTCTACAGAAATGCAAATCTTAAAAAATATATTTGACCTCTGTTTTCTGAATTACCAAGATTATAGTCTCCGAATTAGCAGATCCTTTTCCATTGGGAGGAACTGAGTAACATTTTACTGCTTATTCTGAATTAAGAAAGAAAATCACACACTTCTAGGAGGAGCTCTAATTGACTTGAGAGATTCCCATGTTTTATTGATAAACTGTTAATGATAAGAGGTGTTGTGAATCACTCCTGCAGGTCTGGTTCGTGTGCGTCAGAGTTTGAAGACCCTGCAGCCGGTGGATGAACTGAAGAAAGGTCCCTTCTCTCTGCAGGCTCGAGTCCTGCAGTACCGGAGCCTCGATGTCGGGGTGGAGGTGGACGTCTGTCTGTCGGCCACCTCTCGTACCGGGACCCCCGTGTGGGAGAGCGTCCTCACTCTGCTGTCAGGAAACAAGACGCACAAAACCTGCAGAAACCCATCTGAGATGGAAGACACATGTGAGAACAAATCTGGCACAATAATCAGCTGGTTTTGTATTTGTTTGTACGTCTACTCCACTTCATGTATTTAATACCTTTAGTTACTTCACAGATGTGGATGAATGATGTGAAATATAATCAGGTGTTAAATCAGACTTTAGTTCCACCTGGAGTAAATCCACAAGCTACCCTGCAGTATACAAAGTCATTCAAA
>NC_136909.1:5644223-5676625 GCF_949606895.1 Notothenia rossii | reverse complement strand
AAATGGCCTTAATACCATGTCTTTTGAAACACATGTTACGTTTATTAAAAGGACACATTTTTCAAAAACATTTGGGATGAAGTTAGAACAAAACTCAACTTAACATATAATAGGTGTAGTCTATTTTAGACATTTTAATGTAAAATGTTACATCTTTTAACAGAATATTATCCTGGGTAAAAACACATAAACACACCTAGAAAACATCAGTAGTGTGATTTCAATCAGTGAGCATCCCGTGACTGCCTCCGTGCACACACTGAGCGTTTGTAGTGTGTGAGAGGAGGGTGTGTGTGTGTGTGTGTGTGTGTGTGTGTGTGTGTGTGTGTGTGTGTGTGTGTGTGTGTGTGTGTGTGTGTGTGTGTGTGTGTGTGTGTGTGTGTGTGTGTGTGTGTGTGTGTGTGTGTGTGTGTGTGTGTGTGTGTGTGTGTGTGTGTGTGTGTGTGTGTGTGTGTGTGTGTGTGTGTGTGTGTGTGTGTGTTAGAGGAGGATGTGTGTGCAGTAAGGAGAAAGGAATAATTTCCAGCAGCTTCAGATCAGGACTCATGCTGCTCGTCCACCTCGGCCATGTGATGTTCATTACTGCTCCTCGGGAAGAGTTCAACCGTGGATCACTGAAGGTAAAAGCTTTTTAATATACTTGAGTTAAAGTGGATTTATGGGAAAATGTAGATTTCTGTACAGTGAATAGGATTCTGAATTGTTATATCACTGTCATTGATATAGTGCCTACAGCTAAGTGGGGAACTATAGTTAACAAATACAGCAAAATCCTAAAAGACAACATGGTTAAGTATGTCTAAAAATGAGTAGAAAGTAGAGGTGAAAGATGTCAGGAATTGACTCACATCTTCCATAAAAGAGATTTAAATGTTTTACTTTTTTTAACAAAATAAGTGACCTATTGCTAAGTCAAAATTGTGTCAAACATTATTGTGTCGTTTTTTTTAATGCACAAAATGCCAGTTTTACAATGTCATTTTGTGAAATAATTATTTTTAAAATTGGTAATTTACTCAGAAATAAAACTGCAGGTAGCCTAAGTTTTCAAAAGTATTTATTTTAATAATCTCTTTTGACTGTTACACAATAATATTTTGCATTTGATAGACAGAAAACAGGTTTTTAGGCTTAGCAAATGTGTAAAAAATATACACTCTTTAATTTGCTGAAAAATTGTAAAATCCTGCATTGAAAATGTTACGAAAGTAAAATGTCGTTTAAGCATTAAACCTAAAAATACCCAATGCAGAACAATCTAAAATTAACAAATGATTACTACAAAATAATTGTAATGTTTATAGATACCAATTCACTATCTCAAAACGAGCTAATTGATCAGTAAGTAAGCTGTTGTTGCATACACTATTGACTAGTTTGTAGTGGAGTAAAAAGTGCATTAATTCTCTTTTAGTGGAATTAAAGTATAAAATGGTAATAAATTATCAGGTGAAGTAGCTTAATTTACACTTAACTATAATACACAGATTTTTCGACTTTATTGTTTAATTTCTCCTCCATTATTCGCTCTCTGTGCCTCAGTTAAAGCGTTTTCCACCCTCTCACAGTCACAGGAACAGCCACACACCGAGTGCAGAGTAAATGCACTGAGTGTGTTTAAATCCAATCTATTTTTCATCCATTGTTGCTCAGCACGCTGCCTCTCGCTCTAACATGAACGTTTCTGTTATTATTCATTTATAGTCCCGATTCTGTCATGCACACGAGTCAGTGGAGTGTAAGAGGGTCAGTCTGTTCACTTTTAGCGTGAAGAGACGTAAAGTGGAAACACTCCTCTGCAAGAAGCCATTAAAGCCTGTATTCAGTGTCAATATCTCAATGGTTTAAATGTAATTTGTATGTCTTCATTTTACACACACTTCATTTATATAGTTCTTTACAGCCATAGAAAAAAATGACACATTGCTATTAACAGACACCGCTTCATATTAGTAGTGTCTCTACTTTAAAGAGTCCTCTCCTGCTGATGTTCAGGTGTACTTTATATCAGTATGGATTTTTTCGCACCGGTCAAATGTCCGAACAGAATTTATTTTACCGGACAAATTTGAAACTTACTGGTCATGTTTCAATAATAATAAAAACAATTGTGTAGCAGAGGTTCCGTTAGCAGGTAATTACCGGACTAGGACCGGATATGCTGATATTTAAAACTCAGTTAATGGGGCTCATTTTTATATTGCTTCAGTTTATAATCGTAACAGATCGAAAAATTCAGATTCATTTTTCAATAAATGATTCCACAAACAACAAACAACATAATTATTACATTCAAAGAAACTACTTGTAGTAGATGAAGTACATTATTCAAAAGTTTACATTAACTTTGAATAATAACACGGGAGCAACGGATCCTCTCTTTTTCCCCTCTCTCTCTCTCTCTCTCCTGACAGCCCGTCAGTTTCTCATGCAGCGCGCTAAACAGTGGGCGGGGCTTCAGGTGATTATGCAGCAGCTGATCTGATCTCTCTCTCGTGTCCGGTTATACTTCACTCTCGTTTATGTCCATATCGATCAGATCCAGCTCTCCCGATCGGCCTTTATAGAGAGCACCGATCAATCTATTAATGAATATGTGAATATCGGCCGATAATGATCGGCGGCCGATAATGATCGGCGGCCAATCGATCGGAGCATCGGACATTTTGACCGTCAGGTTTTGAATTTACCGGTTTTTATTCAATTTTACCAGCTAAAAACCGGTAATTTCCGGCTAACGGAAACCCTGTTACATAGTGATGTCACTATGTCCCGGAAGTAAACAAAAGAGTCCAATGGAGGCGTTTATTTCATTGCACAAATGTAAATGTTGTAGAAGTTTCTTTGAAACCCATTAACATAATGTATTATTATCATAATCAGCTTATAGAAATATATAATTATACTTATGTAGCAATAATCATAACACATTATAAAGTATTTTATAATGACTCACAACCACATGTTTTAAAACACTTTATACTGTAGTTTGAGAGCTTTGACAAAAAGTGTGTGTTTTGACACACACACACACACACACACACACACACAAACACACACACAAACACAACCAAAGACACACACACACACACACACACACACACACACACACACACACACACACACACACACTCCTTGGTTAGAGCACTTTGGATGACTTCATCTGTCTCCTCCTTCAAAGAGCCGCTCCTCGGGGAATTTAAGTTATTTTTTGCTTCTTCTAAAAGTACCGTCTTCATTTATTTATTCAGCGAGGCCAATACTAAATGACAGCTTGTTCTCTCTTCCTGTTGTTCGTAACATCCTCTAATACCTGCCCCAGTTACTGTGCTAGTGAATAACTGACTGATAATGCAAGCAATACAAAGAGGGGGAAGTTAAAGGAGAAACCTGCAAACATTCTGTGAATATTAATGTTCAAACTCACAGGATTTATCGTCATAGGAACAGCTATGGCTCCAGAAATGCAATAAACAGCATACCTAAGACATAAAAAGAAATACAATTGTGCCAGAGTAAAACACAGGAATAAGTAAAACATATCAAATGGAATTTCTTCAAAAAAACGAATAACAACAACAATAATACAATCAAACATAATAAATTCTCTGTATATTTAGGTTAAAATACAAAGGCTTTATTGTCATATGAACAGCTCCGGCTACAGAAATGCAACTTTTTTAGTTAGTAAAAATAATTATAATATTCATATAAGGAGGTAACATAGGAATATGCAATAAAATAAAATAGATTAAAGATATCTATATAACATGTATATTACAATACATACTGTTGTGTACTAGTATGAATATGAGGTTAAGCTGAATTGCACAGTTTAAAAGGATTTAGCTGCTTCAAAACCATCAAGCCACATGCATGTCTGGGAGCAGATTCATTTGATGTGCTACACAAATACGGCCTGGATCCCTTTCGGAATATTGGGTTGCAGATTAGAATGTTCCAAAGGGGGGTTCGCTTAGCATGAACACTTGAAATAACTAAAGGATAAGATACAAAAGAAAGTAGAAAGAAAGTGAGGTCATAGAAAACTATTTCTGCTAAAAAGTTAGCAATGATTGAGAGTCAGCCCTAAACATTTCAGATGTGTGTATCTCACACTGCACTGTGACTTTTATTCATGTACCTTTGTTATTCATCTTTTATTACCGTTGCTTTTAAATTAGTGTTTTTAAATGCCATTTTATAATATGTTTCTTAAGTTCTTTCATTTTTGTAAAGCACTTTGAATTGCCTTGTGTTGAAAGATGCTGTATAAATAAACTTGCCTTCAAACTAATACTACTATTCCTGAATTAAATTAATAACTTGATGTTCTCTGTCTTTTCTCAGTGCAGTAAAGGGGATAATACATGAAGAAGCAGGCTAAAGGCCCCTCCCTCTCCTCCCCTGCAGGGGGCAGCGGTGCGCAGCTGCACCATGACTTCACCAGCGTGGCTTTTAAGATGCAACCTGCAAACGGACATGCTTTGGTAGAAAACGGCCCTCACAGCAGGAGGGATGGAGCCTCGGAGGACGAGAGGATGGAGGGCAGCTGCAGGATCTCCAGCTGGGTTCTGGACTGTCAGGTATTCTTGTTTGAAACCAAGAGTTGGTCTGAAATAGATCAGGAAGCTTCTCGAAAAGTTTAACAGTATTTATTAAAGGTCCCCTATTATACTGTTTTTCATCAATATATCACAGGTCTCAGATATATACAGAACCTGTCTCTGATTGGCTGAAACACCAAACAGATCATTGCAGCATTACCCATAATCCCCTCTGTTTCAGCCCTGTTTCAAAAGTGCTGATTCTCTGGGTGTTTCTCAATCATGAGTAAAGCTGCTCCAGAGCCACTATTTCAAGCATACTACGTCATCGAGTGCCGCCGAAGGACTGTTCCAATGTCCAGCATACTTGGAATTCTACAGAGCCCGGCGTACTTAGTTTGGAGACATTTCGAGGCTGCACATGTGTAGACTCCGCGGTCTTAAAATCCCCACAATGCTTTGCGCGCGGACCAATTTCCCCAAATCTGTGGCGGAAAATGTAAGGCGGGGCTTCTCATATGATGCACACCTGCAAACTTGCTCGCCTGTTCCACTCTTTGTTTTCCGAATGCCAGGAAGGATTCTTGCCTCGCCTCTGAAGCAAGTGACTCGGAAGACATGTGCTACCAAGCAAGCGTACTCGAGATTGAGAAACACCCTCTGTCTGTTACTTTGGATGAAAATAAGGAGCCCCTCCCCACGCCCCTCTGAGAGATATTTGGTTAAAAAGAACACAATGGTGCTCTAGGAGGAGATTCAGGTGATAAGAGGGGGGGGGGGGGGGTTACCTTGGTTGGTGATTGGCTAACGGTTACACAAGACAAAACATCGTTATGACATCATAAAGTGGATAAAAATGAATCAGGACAAAAAGAGAGAGAATCTTTGTTCCTGAAACTTTCAGAGTCTCTTTACACAGAGGGGACACATGTTGATGTAGAAGAGACATGAAGAAGAGGGGACACATGTTGATGTAGAAGAGACATGAAGAAGAGGGGACACATGTTGATGTAGGAGAGACATGAAGAAGAGGGGACACATGTTGATGTAGAAGAGACTTGAAGAAGAGGGGACACATGTTGATGTAGAAGAGACATGAAGAAGAGGGGACACATGTTGATGTAGAAGAGACATGAAGAAGAGGGGACACATGTTGATGTAGAAGAGACATGAAGAAGAGGGGACACATGTTGATGTAGAAGAGACATGAAGAAGAGGGGACACATGTTGATGTAGAAGAGACATGAAGAAGAGGGGACACATGTTGATGTAGAAGAGACATGAAGAAGAGGGGACACATGTCGATTTAGAAGAGACATGGAGAAGAGGGGACACATGTTGATGTAGAAGAGACATGGAGAAGAGGGGACACATGTTGATGAAGAAGAGACATGAAGAAGAGGGGACACATGTTGATGTAGAAGAGACATGGAAAAGTGCATAATAGGTGACATTTAAGTTCCGGCACAATATATTGATTATTTCTTACAGGATTCAGGGGAGAACAACTCCACGGACCCCCACGAGGCCCTCACAGAAACCTCCACTCTGACCTTTGTGGACGTGCATGAGTCCGCAGAGAGCCACAGTCTCCACGGGTTGGTCTACCTGAGGGAGTTTGTGCTGATAGACGACGATGATGACGGAGACATGTCTCTGAGGGAGAAGACGGTCACTGATCTGACTGTGATGGACGGCCGGGCAGCAGATCTGGTTTGTGGACGACTGCTGTCCACCTCCAGCGGCTCGCTGTCTGAGAGCAGGGAGGAAGAGGAGGCTGAGGAGGAGCCTCAACAAGAGGAAGAGGAGGCTGCAGGGGCGAAGAAACGCTGCTGTTTCTGCACACTTTTATGACCAGCATTTGGATTTTCCCTTTTGGATTTCAAAAATAGTTGAGTGTTCAGCAGACTAACGCTTTCATCTCCAACATGTATTTATTCTCAATAATAACTTTTCCTTTTTCTTAACATTTCCACTTTTTGTCCAACATTGCAACTTTATTTTTCAACAACTAACCTTGAAGTGCTTTTATGACCGAGAAGACACTCTTTCATACTGGGTTTTTTATTTGTTGCTGGTGATAGCAGGGAAGATGTATAGGTTTGGTGACATAAGTCAAACATCTGTGGAAATCAGGGGAAAAAACACGAGGAGGTCATGCTGGGCCCTTATTCTCTTCCAATGTAAGATTCGCTTTTTTTTTTAAAGTTATGTGTTACTCAAATGTTCAGGCACTGATTTAACATTCTGCCATAAGAAACCTATATACACTATTTAGATAATCATGACATGTATGCTGGGAAGAGTTATACTTTTAGTTAGAATTTGATCAAGTGAGATACAATTATAATTTTCAAGTTTAACAAATGTCTATTATACATTTTTTATACTAAAAAAAGCATGTTTGTGTAAAATTTGATCGGAATGAAAGACTGTGACGCAGGTCTAGAAAGATCAGGTGCTAATTACAAATAAATATTTCTCCAATGACCAAATGTTGTGTTACACTCTTTTTGGCCATGTTGTGTAAAATGAACACACGTTGGACACACACATTTTTGAAAACCGCTTTAAGTATGGCATTTACCATCCTGCGAAGGAATCACACCAGCTTCTAAACCAAATGATTGGACACGTGAAGTCATGTGACCGTGCTGTAGTTCCTATATAGCCCAACATTAGCCGCCTTTAGCTTAATGGTGGTGACGTGAAGTCATGTGACCGTGCTGTAGTTCCTTTATAGCCCAACATTAGCCACCTTTAGCTTAACGGTGGTGACGTGAAGTCATGTGACCGTGCTGTAGTTCCTATATAGCCCAACATTAGCCTCCTTTAGCTTAGCGGTGGTGACGTGAAGTCATGTGACCGTGCTGTAGTTCATTTATAGCCCAACATTAACCACCTTTAGCTTAGCGGTGGTGACGTGAAGTCATGTGAACGTGCTGTAGTTCATTTATAGCCCAACATTAACCACCTTTAGCTTAGCGGTGGTGACGTGAAGTCATGTGACCGTGCTGTAGTTCATTTATAGCCCAACATTAACCACCTTTAGCTTAGCGGTGGTGACGTGAAGTCATGTGACCGTGCTGTAGTTCATTTATAGCCCAACATTAACCACCTTTAGCTTAGCGGTGGTGACGTGAAGTCATGTGACCGTGCTGTAGTTCCTTTATAACCCAACATTAGCCTCCTTTAGCTTAGCGGTGGTGACGTGAAGTCATGTGACCGTGCTGTAGTTCATTTATAGCCCAACATTAACCACCTTTAGCTTAGCGGTGGTGACGTGAAGTCATGTGAACGTGCTGTAGTTCATTTATAGCCCAACATTAACCACCTTTAGCTTAGCGGTGGTGACGTGAAGTCATGTGACCGTGCTGTAGTTCATTTATAGCCCAACATTAACCACCTTTAGCTTAGCGGTGGTGACGTGAAGTCATGTGACCGTGCTGTAGTTCCTTTATAGCCTAACGTTAGCCAACTTTAGCTTAGCGGTGGTGACACAGTCATGTGACCGTGCTGTAGTTCCTTTATAGCCCAACATTATCAATATAGACTAATTATAAAGGGCTGTTGATATGTGGAGATTGTTGTACACCTCACCCATTTCTTCCATCTTTTGACAAAGATAAGAACTACATTTCAATTTGTTCCATTTCATATATTTCCTCTACAAGATTCTTCCATTTCAAGCTAATAACGTGAGCATCTTTCAACCGACACTTGTTTTTTTCTTCTTAATTTTATCTGGTGTCTTCAAGTGGTTTTAATTTTGAGAAAGACTAAACATATTTTACAGTTGTCTTATAGATATTTCCCAGAAGCCATAATAGCTTTACATGTCCAACAAATATGACTCAGTTTGACTTCTGCTCACCGCATTCTCTTTTTTTATTTCTTCGTACTTCCTCTGAATTTGGGGTGTCTTAATATATTGATATGCTCTGAAGGACAGACTGGGTTTAATCAGGCGGTGTTTGGTTGGTCTGAGTGACAGAGATACCCCACTGAGGACCATATTGGGCTAAAAGATAACAGACCACTACTCTTATCTCGCCCCCAAAAAACGTAATGCCAACTGACTCCCCTCATCGCCCTTGACACTGTGTCAGGACAAACTTAAATGTGTGTAGTGTAAAAAAAACACTTCTACGTCAGCAGCAGTTTCCAGTTTCATTCCTATTTTTAAGCTTTTTACAGAGGTTGTCATTCACATACCATTCACAGAGTAATTTATACATTTGTTGCTAAAAACAGGCAGAACATGTATATTTTATGGCATTATTTTCAGTTTTATGGAGTGATACAAAGAGATTCCCTTTGTAAAAGCCTTAGACATTTATATGGCAGCTAAACAAAACTACAATATTGAACCTAACGTTATCCAATGTGAAGATTTCTGTTCTCGATATATACGCAAATAAGCACATTAACCAATAAATATTTTATCTATAGCCAAATATCACAAGTTATTATAGTTAAACGTATTAGTTCAATACTGGATTCTTATTGGTCAATTTTAGAGGTCTGTTATGAATTTTTTACTAGACTGTTGCTAAGGAGAATCGAAGGACTATGTGCAGTCATCAATTCGGCAAATGTAATATTAGAAAAAGTACTCAGATCTTGTACTTGAGTAAAAGTAGAAGTACTCAGATCTTGTACTTAAGTAAAAGTAGAAGTACTCAGATCTTGTACTTGAATAAAAGTAGAAGTCAGATCTTGTACTTGAGTCAAAGTAGAAGTACTCAGATCTTGTCCTTGAGTAAAAATAGAAGTACTCAGATCTTGTCCTTGAGTAAAAATAGAAGTACTCAGATCTTGTACTTGAGTTAAAGTAGAAGTACTCAGATCTTGTACTTGAGTTAAAGTAGAAGTACTCAGATATTGTACTTGAGTAAAAGTAGAAGTACTCAGATATTGTACTTGAGTTAAAGTAGAAGTACTCAGATCTTGTACTTGAGCAAAAGTAGAAATACTCAGATGTTGTACTTGAGAGTAAAAGTAGAAGTACCAGAGTGTAGGAATACTCTGTTACAGTAAAAGTCCTGCATTCAAAATGTTCAAGTAAAAGTAGAAAAGTATTATCATCAAAATATAGTGAAAGTAGCGACAGTAAAAGTAGTCATTGTGCAGATTGGTTCATTTCAGAATAATATATATGATATGTTTTATAATGATAGATCATGAAAGTGTTCTCAAAGCTGGTGAAGGTGCAGCTAGTTTGAATGACTTTGTATACTGCAGGGTAGCTTGTGGATTTACTCTAGGTGGAACTAAAGTCTGATTTAACACTTGATTAGATTTCACATCATTCATCCACATCTGTAAAGTAACTAAAGGTATTAAATACATGTAGGGGAGTAAAAGTACACCACTTACCTCTGAACTGTAGTGGAGTAGAAGAACAAAGTAGCAGAAAATCCCTTATGCTCCTTAAAATTGTACTTGAGTAAATGTACTTAGTCACTTGACATCACTGCTTTGCTGTGTGAAGAGCATACACTACATATTGAAGAAGATAATGCCTCATTTTCACCTTTAAACATACACATTATACAGTGTAGTGCTTTTAAAAGACATCTTTGCTACCACAGTGCTCGTCCAACAGGTTCTTTAGGGCCAAATATGGCTGTTATCAGCGGCCGCAGCATGACTGCAGTTCAGAGCAACTGAAAGTGTCAGAGGAAGACAGATTAAAACCAGCAGCTGTAAGAAAACCATTGAGAAAAAATGTGTTTGTCTTCCTCTATCGACGACCTCGACTCACCCACTCAGATCCTGCATATCTAATCCACTCAAGACGGAAGTGAAGAATGAGAAGAGGAAATATGAGGATGAGGAGCGTCTTGTGAAGAGTAGAGACTCTCAGAGAGGATGGAGGACAGAAACACAGCCATGATCGTGTTGCTCCTGCTCTGCGTCACAGCAGGTAAAAAACACAACATGTTATTCATTAGTATTCAGATTTCTTTTTAAATGTTATCATACGCAAAACAGTTACCGGGTAGAATAGTCTCAGAGAGCATAGGAACTTCAGACATAAAAATAAATGTATTTGTATAGTATCCTATATTTGGTTATTGTTGGTCTAAGTTGATCAATTACAGTATATTCTAATGTATTCTGTTTGTATTGTATATAGTGTTTTCTAAAGATACTTTTAGATTGTTTGATTTATACTGTTGATATGTATGTGTTTACTGTTTATTTTAATTTGTTTAACTCATGCAAAATGCCTTACATGCTGCTCTAACTAAGCAATTCGTAATTTGGGATCAAAAAGTATATTTAATCTAAATAAAGAAGGAAAATAGTGCAAATGACACGATGCAGTTAAAATGTATTAGATGAGACAGAATGCTAAATTAACAGTAGGATAAATACTCTATAGTTTAAATTAATATACAAATAAATACATATATATTGTCTGAGAATATTGAATACTTGCTAAACCTTAAAAAAAAGATTGAGTCCATCCTCTATCAAAGCATTAAAAAGCAATAAGCACTCGTTTTAAATGACATGATTTTGACATGAACGTATATTGATAACCTGATTTTGCTTGCTTCTATTAAATCAAATAATTATTTATACACAGTACTTGTAATTGTATTGTTCTATTTCAGCATGTTTTACTATATATTTATTTTGCAAACTCTTTGAAACATGTCTCCATTAAACTCAAGATTTAAAGTGATTCTTCATAAACTCACTTTTACTTGTTAATTAATTCAACTAAATGATACAATCCTGTGAGCTTTAATGCGATAGTAGATTAAACATTTCTTTAGTGGAGTGCAGTCCTCTAATCTCATACAAATCTATATTTAAAATCTATATAATGATTTGTTTTAATCCAATTTTGCTGTTTTAACTTTCATTATGTATGTTTCTACTTCATCTGTCTCAATGACGTAACGTTAAATGTATTTTGTCCCACTTTTGTCTGACTTTCTGTTGTAATATATATACCTGTGTTTTTAAGTTGATCTAAAGACTAAATGTACGTGCATGATTGAACACTGTACAAAAAATGATATTGACAGATATACTTTATGTTAATCCTCTCAGAGATGCAGGTAGACGGCTTCTCTGTGGATGTGTGTGCTAGCTGCCATGCTAAAGCTACATGTGACGAAAAATCAGACGGATCTGGAAAAGTCTGTAACTGCATGTACGGGTTCGTTGGCAATGGGAGAGCTTTGTGTGAAGGTAGGACACATCCTACTTATTATATGCATAGTGTGAACTGAACTGTATGCTATTAGGTAGGTTGTGTTACTTGCTGTGGAAATTGTGTGCATTAGGCTCCATGACATTTAGCCGATGCTTTTATTCAAAACGACTTAACAGTTGCAATCAATTGCGGCTCCAGAGTATTTTTGTTGGGTAATCTATGGTAGGGCGAACCCATACAGTGCTGGGGCTCAAGTCAGTATTTGCAATGTAATTACTGAAGAGTTTATCGCCGGCCACTAGAGGGCAGTGTCACTGCTGTCGCTGCCTGGTTATGCCGTGCTCTGACCCGGAAGTGCCGAGCGGCCATTTTAGTTCAAACATTGTTCATGCACTCCGCCTCGAGTTGAGACGTTCGTCCACTCATTCATGTAAGACTGTTTCCACTATTATATTATACCATATATTATACTATATATATATTATACTATTATACTACTATACTCTGTTTCGTGGTATATATTTGTGTTGATTGAATTGCATGGATGTAATACTTTGTCAGCTTATCTTGCTGCATTATTCTGTTTTAGGGTGTCGTCATCCTTGTCAATAAATCACCGAAACTGACATTGAGGAGTGTGTTTCTTCATGACGACACCATGGTCGTTGTTGGATGCCCTGTCCCCGGCTGCGAGTTCAAATCCGATGACTTGTCTGAAGCACTCGTCATTGCTATATTGACGATTCATGGATGTAGCCACCAGCACGCAGCGCCTGTCATGGCCGCGCCAGCCCAGGCCCCAGCCCCTCACGGCCCGAGACTCGATCGGCCCAAAGTTGATGTGGGCGTGTCAATAGAGGAATGGAACGTGTTCATCCGCCGTTGGAATGTATTCCGCGCCGGCTCAGGCATAGGGGACGCACAGGCCCCCTTCCAGCTGTTTCAGTGCGCTGGGCCTGTACTTGGAGACAGCCTGTTGAAAGCCGTCCCCGACGCCGTTTCCGGACCCTTGCCAGACCTGATCACCGTCATGCGTTCCCTAGCTGTCATCCCAGTTGCTACATGCGTCCTGCGCACCGAACTACTTCAGTTACGCCAGGAACGCGACGAGACATTCCGCGCATTCGCTGCCAGAGTGCGGGGTAAAGCAGAGACATGCGCATATAATGCGGTATGCGAGTGTGGTAAGGACGTGGACTATACCGACCACATTATCCGCGATGTGCTGCTCAATGGCATCTATGACTCGGACATACGCCGCGAGACGCTAGGGACAACTGACGTCCTGGTCAAGCCAGTTAATGACGTGATTGCACTCGTCGAGAACAAAGAGATGGCCCGTAACGCTCTCCTGTCGTCCTCCCTATCAGCCATGTTGTCATTCCGGCGCTTGAAGACGACTCCACAGGCGAGCCCCGCCCCGAGCCCCGCGGACGGGGCTAAACGTGCCTCGTGTCCGGAATGTAAGAACGTCTTTAACGTCTTCACGGAGGGGCCTCGCGGGTGGAACCCTAAGCCTCACCAGGTGTGCATCGGCTGCTACAGGGCCCGCCGACAACAGAGGCGTCAACAGCCGTCATCCGACAGTCAACAGGCCGCCATGGGGTCGGAGCTGGTATCCCAGGTCTCGTCGGTGCAAGCTGGAGCCCGCCCTGGCCGACGTCGCGGGAGCCTTCGCCGACGCCGCGCCCCTACGTCGCACGGCTGTGTCGACAGGCCTTCACCTATCATACTCGAGCACCACATCTTCTCCAAGGGCGAATGGAGGCGAGCCAGGCTGAGAGACCACCCCCGGGCGTTAATCACCATCTCGATGGACATGCCAGTCGGGCCGAGGGATGGCACCAGCAACCGGGGCTCGGCCGACGGAGCTCGAATATCCGCCATCGCAGACACTGGCGCGCAGTCGGACCTTTGGTCTCTGGAGGAGTTCCTGGCCTGCGGTTTCGCGCGGGACGACCTGCGACCCGTCAGCCTCAGCCTGTTGGCCGCCAACCGCTCCCCTATAGCCATCGAGGGAGCGTTCTTCGCTAGGCTCTCGACGACCTGCAGCGGGGGCCGTACTACATCCTGCCGTTCCATGGTATATGTGAGCAGCTCAGTCCGGGCCATGTACCTCTCCTACGAGTCGTTGCTCAACCTCGGCCTCTTGCCCAGTAACTTCCCGTCGGACGACGTTGCAAGGGGGCCCAAGGACAGGCGTAGCCCTGACACGGCTGACACGCCAGTCCAGCCCCTGTCCATCAATGCGACGAGGTCAACCAACGGCGGCTGCGTGGGGCCAAGTGACCCCGGGGACGCCCAATGCTCATGTCCTCAGCGCACGGTCCCCCCGGCGCGCCCCGCAGCACTGCCGTTCCCTTGTACGCCAGAGAACAATAACCGGATGAAAGGTTGGCTACTCGGGAGATATGCCTCGTCGACATTCAATACTTGCCCCCATCGGGCACTACCATGCATGGAGGGGCCGCCTATCGAGATGCACGTGGACCCCGCAGCTACGCCTAAGGCATGCCACACCGCGGCTACGGTGCCTCTACACTGGCAGCGGAGGGTTCACGATGACCTCCTGCGGGACGAAGCCCTTGGGGTCATTGAACGCGTGCCGTACGGCGAGCCGGTGACGTGGTGCCATCGTATGGTAGTCACTCGGAAGCACGACGGTTCCCCCCGCAGGACCGTGGACCTCTCCCCCCTCAACAAGTTCTGCCAACGTGAGACCTTCGCCACTGAGTCCCCGTTCCACCTCGCACGCCGCGTCCCGAAGGGCACCTGGAAGACCGTCACGGACGCCTGGAACGGCTACCACAGTGTTCCCCTGCGTGAGTCGGATCGCCACCTCACTACCTTCATCACGCCCTTCGGCCGTTGGCGCTACACCAGGGCACCACAGGGTTTCCTGTCGTCAGGGGATGGCTACAACCGTCGGTTTGACGCCGTCCTCTCGGACTATGAACGCAAGGAACGTTGTGTGGATGACACCATCCACTATGACACCGACCTGGAGCAACACTGGTGGAGGACCATCGACTTCCTGACGCGTGTCGGCCGATCGGGGAATGTGCTGAATCCGGACAAGCTTCAGTTCGCGGAGAGGTGCGTCGACTTCGCTGGCTTCAGGGTGTCGGAATCTACCATCGAACCGCTCCCAAAATACTTGGACGCCATCCGGGACTTCCCCACCCCAGGCTCCACGACGGACATCAGGAGTTGGTTCGGCCTTGTCAACCAGGTGGCTAACTACGCCCAGTTGCGTGACACGATGGCTCCATTTAAGCCGTTCCTCAGCCCACGCTGTGCGTTCCTATGGTCCCCCGTTCTGGAGGAGGCCTTCCAGACGTCCAAGCAAGCCATAATGGAGGCCATCCGCGAGGGCGTGGAGATCTACGACATGCAGAAGCGTACCTGCCTCCGCCCTGACTGGTCCATGCGTGGCATTGGCTACTTCCTGCTCCAGCAACATTGTCACTGTGCCTCGGGCATACCGGACTGCTGTCCAGGAGGGTGGAGGGTCACCCTAGCGGGCTCGCGTTTCCTGTCCCCTGCGGAGCAGCGCTATGCAGCCGTCGAGGGAGAGGCCCTAGCTGTGGCATGGGGCCTGGAACAGACGCGGTACTTCACGCAGGGGTCCGACAACCTCGTCGTGGTCACCGACCATAAGCCGTTGGTGAAAATCTTTGGCGACCGTACGCTGGATGAGATCACAAACTCGCGTCTGTTTAGACTGAAGCAGCGCACCCTCCCATGGCGCTTCGACATTGTGCATCTGCCTGGCAAGAGCAACTATGCCGCTGATGCCACGTCGAGGCATCCTTCCCCCTCGGGTTCAGCGAACGGCCTCTCATTGGGGCTGCCGAGCGGGCCTGACGCCATGGAGTCAGCACTCATGGCCTCCATCCGCGACGACGCACGGGAGCTCGGAGCCGTCTCTTGGCCCCTCCTCGCACGGGAAACAGCGGCTGATGGATGCCTCGGCCACCTCCTCCAACTCATCGAGCAAGAGGGTGGGATTGACGTTAACGACCCTGCCCTGGCGAGTCTGTCATCGGTCTGTGAGTCCGTCTACGCCCAGGACGGCGTCCTGCTCTATCGGGACCGCGTCGTGGTTCCCCCATCCCTCCGTGGGAGGGTCCTTCGGCATCTCCATGCCGCTCACCAGGGGACCTCAGCTATGGGGCAGCATGCCCGAGCCATAGTTTACTGGCCCGGGATGTCCGGGGACATTCAGGCCACCAGGGACGGGTGTGCAGACTGCAACCGCAATGCTCCGTCACAGGCGGCTACACCCCCCCGGCCGTCCCCACCCCCGTCCACGCCATTCGAGGCGGTGTTTGCTGACTTCTTCGACTATGGGGGCCGTCACTACCTAGTTGTCGGGGATCGGCTCTCGGGCTGGGTAGAGGTCCTGAGCTCTACGGCGGGTACTGCCCTGGCGGGCTCAGCTGGCCTGGTCCAACACCTCCGGTCGTTCTTCGCCACCTTCGGCGTACCGGAGGAGCTCTCGAGCGACGGTGGTCCGGAATTCAAGGCGAGCCACACCGAGGACTTCCTCCGCTTATGGCACGTCGAACACCGTGTGTCTTCCGTTAGCTTTCCGCAGTCGAATGGGAGGGCGGAGGTTGCGGTTAAGACTGCTAAGCGCCTCTTGATGTCCAACACCGGCCCGTCGGGCAGCCTTGATCAGGACCGCTTCCTGCGCGCTATGCTGCAGTTGCGTAACACGCCTGACCCCGACTGCGACCTCTCGCCAGCACAGATCATCTTCGGCCGCCCACTTCGTGGCTCGCTCTCCTTCGTGAACCGCCTCGAGAAGTTCTCGAACCCGCATATCCGCCTGCTATGGCGCGAGGCATGGGCGGCGAAGGAGGACGCCCTTCGGACCCGTATGTCCCGTACCACCGAGTCTCTGGGGGCTCACTCGAGACCGCTCCGCCCATTGGCACTCGGCGAAAGGGTATTCCTCCAGAACCAGCAAGGCCCGAGCCCCCACAAATGGGACAGGTCGGGGATCGTGGTGGAGTCGCCGGGCCACGACCAGTATCGGGTCAGGGTTGACGGTTCGGGACGTCTGACACTGCGCAACCGGCGGTTCCTCCGTGCCTACACGCCGGCCACACCCTGCGCCCGCGAGCAGTCGGCTGCGCCGTCGCCGCCGCCCGCTGCCCTGGGTCATCAGCCCCCACCTATCCACCCGGGCTGGGCGACGCCCCAGGGGATTGCTCAGCGGCCGGCTGTCGGGCCCCGCGACTCGGCTATTGGCGCTTCCCCACCGACGCCTGCTGATGGGGCGTCCTCTGACCTCGCTGTTCCTACGGGTGCCTTCCTGGGTGCACCGCTCCCGGTGCCGCAGTCGCCGCCGACGCTGCCCCAGCCAACTCGGCCGGGCCGCTTGAGGAGGCCGCCTGCACGTTACGAGCCCGAGTCTGGCAGCTGGATACGGGATGTAGACCGTTAACCTATTCCGGCCCATAGCTTTCCGGTCTGGGGGGGATGAAGAGTTTATCGCCGGCCACTAGAGGGCAGTGTCACTGCTGTCGCTGCCTGGTTATGCCGTGCTCTGACCCGGAAGTGCCGAGCGGCCATTTTAGTTCAAACATTGTTCATGCACTCCGCCTCGAGTTGAGACGTTCGTCCACTCATTCATGTAAGACTGTTTCCACTATTATATTATACCATATATTATACTATATATATATTATACTATTATACTACTATACTCTGTTTCGTGGTATATATTTGTGTTGATTGAATTGCATGGATGTAATACTTTGTCAGCTTATCTTGCTGCATTATTCTGTTTTAGGGTGTCGTCATCCTTGTCAATAAATCACCGAAACTGACATTGAGGAGTGTGTTTCTTCAATTACATACACGCTATATCGCCCCCCTTGACAGTGAAACGCCACGGGTGATGTTTAGATTATTTCCCTGCCTCAATCCAAATTGAACTGTATGAAAGAAAAAGGCACATTTGTCTTGTTATAAATAAAAAGGGCGACCTGGAGCCAATCCTGCAATTTCCCCACAGGTGAAAGAGTTGACATGCTGAAAACCCAATCGCTGCAGGGGGGCTGGGGGTATTCTCCCCCAGGAGATTTTTGGAAATACTAACATAAAATTCACATTCTGGTACTCTCCTGAGAAAAAAATAAATACATCTATTACTACACGAAATATTAAAAAAAATTAACGCCATTTTAGTTTTTTGCGGCTAAAACATCCAATCAGCGAGCATAAACCATAGCTGAGGAGCTTGGGTAATCAGTTCAGTGGCTGTGTATCGCAATGATGCTTGAAATGTCCCTAATAGGCCTACGTCTGTTTCGGGTTATTTTTATTTTGAAATTCAGTTCCTGACGCATGCCAAAAAAGCCCGAGATTATGGAATCAAACAAATAAATAAAAACAAGGATAATTGTGTGTTATTGGTGAGTAAATAACTGTGTGTTATTTTGAAAAGAATAACAAATTAGAAGGAAAAAAAGATTAAAAGAAATACATCATTCAGTATTCTGAGGCTCCGAGCCCCATTTATTTTCCTCACAGACGACAAAAAAAGTCAGACATTATACGATTTAAAATAAAAGCAATAATCGTCGCTTAATATTGAGTAAGAACATGTTTTTATGAACCCCAAAGCTTCCGGTCTTCCAAGACCCTAACGGACAAAAAGACCGATAGAAATACATTGCTTTTAAAATCATTCTGTGTGACACGAAAAAAAGGGGGAAATCGTGTTGGTGAACACGAATCAATAGATTAAATATCGTGACTATAACACGAAATGCCGTGAGACTGGGTTGCCCAGCCATACCCTGGAGCCGCCACTGCTTACAATAAGTGCAATAAACCAAACCACTGCAAGGTGCATTCGTATCAAATGGGCTCAACTCATGTGTGCTACATATTCTGTATTATTTTCTTCTGTTGGTTTTATGGTCGAGGTATTATTGAAACAGGAGGTTTTTCAGTACACCTCATTGCTCAGTATTCTGCTGCTAAGTTGCTATATGTCTGCAAACATTGGTTGGCTCGTTAAAACAATTATACAAAAGTTATGCATTAAATGCTTTCATAGAAAATCTAAATGACAATATTGTTTATTGCCAAGTATGGTTTTTAATTACAGAATGTGCATGTTGTTTTACATAACCTTACATATGCATAACCACAGTAAGAAAAATTGAAATGGGGAAATAAATACAATGTGGTTAAACATTTTTTGTGTGATCAGAAAATCGATCATATAGCCCAATTTAACAAATTACACATTTGTCAAAGGGGGCTTTTTTTGTGATTTTTCTGTATAAATCAGCAGGTCTAGATATTTATGTAAGAAAGGGAGCTCTGTGGATAATCCAGCTTTTGGTAAAACCTTCATGAGGTGTTAATAAATGTGTTTTCCCGTCAGATAAAGACGAGTGTCGGATCGGAGCCAGTAAGATCTGCGGGCCTCACACCGACTGCCACAACACGCAAGGCAGCTACTACTGCACCTGTGTGAGCGGATTCACCCCCTCCAACAACATGGACGTCTTCATCCCCAACGACGGCACGCACTGCCAGGGTGAGCTTTCCTGTTGTTTAGTTTATGTTTATTTGTTTATAGTGTTGCGGACAGTCCCCATTAATCAACTGTCACAAAGAACAGTAAATGACATACTGTATACAATATCGCTAATTTCCAGCTGTTGTCCCCGGCCTTGTTAAAATCACAATATATTAACAGCATTAGTTATAAAGAAAGGATGAAAGACAAGTAGATTTTGTCTTTTTTATAACAAGAGCTCACTGCTCCATAGCTTCTCTTTGGTTAACTGTACATTTATAATTAATTTAATATTCCATGCCTTACACACTTAATGTAAATAGTACCCTGCTTTACATTAGGCGCGTTCACACCGGAGTACTTTTCCCTTTTAGTTCAGGTACTTTCCTGGGGAGGAAAAAGTTCCAATTTCTGATTGGCTGGGCGAATTGCAAACCATACCCGTAGGCAAGGCAAGGCAAGTTTATTTATATAACACCGTAAAACTCTGAAAAGTTTTGTGAAGCTGCCATTGTATTTGCTGGCCTTAGCATTATTAGCATTAGCATTAGCATTAGCATTAGCCCACCAACGGAGAGAGACTGACTTATGGCAACACAAAAGAAAACATGGGAGCGGTGGAGATGAGGAGGTGTCGGCGTTCTGGCGATTTACTCGGAAGGCTTCAGTAGAAGCTTCTGGGAGTCCCAGCAGCTTCTACTGAAGCCAGTCCCCAACTCCGGGGACTTCCGGCCGGGGACTTCGGGTGGCAGTATACGCCGTGAAGTTGTTTGCAGCCTGCCAGTAAACCCAAAGTGACGTCAGCGGCTTCATTTGCGTAATCTTCCCGGGAATTATTCCGGTGTGAACGCGATCGGCTTCCATGGGGGAACTAAGTACGGCAAAGTACTTGGTGTGAAAGCGCCTATTGTGTAAACTAAAAATGTGTCCTTCGATAGTGTTTTATTTGTCAGATAGTTTATAGATTTGTTATCTTCCCGGCAACATGCCGCTGCGATGAAAACATTTCCCAATTTGGGATCAATAAGGTACATCTTATCTTATTGTTTAACAGTGCTTTTAAAAAGGAGGTCCTGAAGGTCAAAACACAACGACATTTCATGAAATTCAAACATATTTCAGAAAAGACAATAATTTGAGAAAAAAACCAAATGCAACCTTTTCTTATCTCCTCCATTTGTCTATTTTCCATCTATTTATTTTATGATCTCTAAGTACTACCTACTTATGTTTGATGTAAATACTTTTTGTTTTGCAAATACTTTTGGTATCCACTGGGAACAAATTATAATGTCAACAGTATTCATTGTCCTAAGAGTTTTAGTTTTTTTAAGGTGCCTTTTACATGTGATGTAAATACTTGTCTTTATACTTTTTAAATGCTAAATAGTTTCCTAAAAATGCTTTTAATAGTTTCCTATTGCAACTTATTTTCTTAGATTGTTTGTTACCAATACCAGACACCAAAGCAAGTCCTTTGTATGTGTTAATATACCTGTTTTCTGTACTCAATTCTAATTCTGATATTAAGAAATATAATAAAAAGAAACAGCATTTCAGAAAACACTAAGACATTACATTTCACCAAAACATGCAAACATTCACAAAAGAAAACAGCATTTTAAAAAACATGACATTTCACCAAACACAAAAAAACTATAAAACAAAACATTTGTCAGAAATAATTAGAAAAAAAACATCTAACAAAACATAAAAAGAAATACCAAAATCAAAAACATGTGTGATGTATTTTTTACCTTCAGGGCCACCGTACTAAAAGGCCAAAATAGCCAATATTAGAGATTAAAACATGATGACTACACATCTACAAGTTTGGACTTTTATCTATTATTTAAATATCACATGCTCTTTTATTGTTTGTCTGTGCAGATATTGATGAGTGCACGGCCACAGGCCTTTGTGGAGAGGGGGGGCAGTGCAGGAATCTGGAGGGAAGCTTTGAGTGCAGATGCATTCTGGGATATGAAGTCCAAAACGGAGCCGAGCCCTTCCACCCTCACAGAGACAACGCTTCCTGCAAAGGTGACTCTGCAATATTTTTTGCTGTATTTGGATATATTAGTTCTTAAGGGTCTTACTGTCTGTATTTTGGCAAGACAATTGATCACGGAGACTTAATTATAGGAGCAAATCCCACTTTTACAAATACAAATCCCACTTTTGGTCAAAAAGCACCCTTCAGTTTATACATGGCTGGTTCATTGACAGTCTCTGATGAATATACAACAGGATGATCAGTAGGAGGTTTTTTTTGTGGGACTAATAAAGGATTTCTGTTTCTGGAGAACACCTGAAACCACTTGTTTACATTTGACTGCCTTGACCGTATTGTTCTTGTTTTTGTATTTGTATAGTAATGTTGTATTGTTTTATAAGCGTACTGTTCTATGTATCATAGGTCCAATTTGTTGTCACTTTGCCACAATCTAATCTAATCTAAAACCTGGATTCAAACTTGAGTTTTCTGATGTCCTCTCGCTCTCTCAGTGATAGACTGCGGTCGTCCGGAGGCAGCAGAGGACACGGTGCTGCTGTCGTTTTCAGGGACAACGTACCACAGCGCCGCCATGTTTGTTTGTGAGGAGGGCTTCGTGTGGAGGAGAGGAAACAACAGATCTTTGTGTGAAGATGACGGCCTGTGGAGAGGAGGCAACATGAGCTGTGAAGGTAACAACACACCTGCAGGGAAAATAACAAGTACTCAGATCCTTTACCTAGGATCGGATATGGGCGTAAAAATAGTAACTCCTGCATTCAAAGTGTTTCTTAAAGGTCCATTGTACTGTTTTTCATCAATATATTACAGGTCTCAGATATATACAGAACCTGTCTCTGATTGGCTGAAACACCAAACAGATCCTTGCAGCATCCCATAAACCCCTCTGTTTCAGCCCTGTTTCCAAAGTGCTGATTCTGTGTCTGTAGCTTTAAATGCCAATGAGTTGCTGCTGGCCACGCCCCTCTGCGATGTGATTGGTTTAAAAAACACAATGGTGCTCTAGGAGGAGATTCAGGTGATAAGGTGGGGGGGGGGGGGGTTACCTTGGTTGCTGATTGGCTAATGGTTACACAAGACAAACAACAGTTGTGACATTATAAAGTGGCCAAAATCTGTAATTGCAAAATTAATTAAATACAAATATTCAAGTATCCTATCATACCTTAAAGCAATAAAACATTTAATAAGAATATATATACAAATATAAGAAGGTAACGTAAATATAACAAATGTATACTAGATTCAAAGATTCAAAGATTCAAAGTTTGTATTTTCATATGCACTAAGCTACAGTGTAGAAATGGCAATGAAATTATTCTGACCTGAGCTCCTCCAACAATGCAACATAGATAATAAAATACATAAATACAAAATAAAAAGTAGTGCAAAAAGTCTAGATAAATGTCAATATATATATATATATATATATATATATATAAAATATGGTAACACTTTACAATAAGACTACCCGTATAAAGGGTTTACGAATAGTTTGTAATTCATTTATGAATTAGGTTGTGAACACTTTATAAATCATTAATAAGCTTTTATAAGACATGAGATAAACAGGGCGACTGTGACCGGTTGCTTGCCAAATAGTGAGCCCAAATGTATCTACTGCTAAGCCGTATATTGGCTACCTAGCTTACTTCGTCTTCTTCATCAGCCAGCATCCTTGGTATCTGTTGCTCACTGAGTTGATTCTCACTAAGTAGCCAATATAAGGCTTAGTCATCTTGCCAAATAGTGAGCCTGTGTTGATGTATGAAAACTATTTTAGAACTGGTTTATAAATGATTCTTAATGATTAATAAAGTGTTTACAAACAAATTAATAACCTAATTATAAACCCTTTATCAATCCTTTAGAAGTGTAGTCTTATTGTAAAGTGGTACCTCTTTGTATATTTATTTTTACATTTGGTCTTTATTCTTTTTTATTGCTAAATAGTTTCTTAAAAATACTTATTTTTATTATCTTTATATTTTTGATGTACTACTGCAACTTATTTTTTTAGATTGTTTATGTTACCAACACCAGACACCCAAGCAAATCCTTTGTATGTGTTAATGTACCTGGCAATAAACTCGATTCTAATTATGATATTAAGAAATATAATAAAAAGAAACAGCATTTCTGAAAACACTAAGACATTTCACAAAAACATGCAAAAATGCACAAAACAAAACAGCATTTTGAAAAACATAACATTTCACCAAACACAAAAAAACAATTAGACAAATCAAAACATTTGTCAGAAACAATTAGAAAAAAAAACATCTAACAAAACATTAAAAAAAAAAGTTTAAAAGAAAATGTGTGATGTAGTTTTTACCTTCAGGGCCACTGTAGTAAAAGGCCAACACTGCCGATATTAGAGATTAAAACATGATGACTACACATCTGAAAGTTTGGACTTTCATCTATTATTTAAATATCACATCAAAGGTAAACATTAAGGGTAAAACTCCACTGGCCCGGATCACTGGCCCACCCATTGTAACCACTGGCCCCGCCATTGTAACCACTGACCCGGATCACTGGCCCACCATTGTAACCATTGGCCCCACCATTGTAACCACTGGCCCACCATTGTAACCACTGGCCCCGCCATTGTTACCACTGGCCCCGCCATTGTAACCACTGGCCCACCGTTGTAACCACTGGCCCCGCCATTGTTACCACTGGCCCCGCCATTGTAACCACTGGCCCACCATTGTAACCACTGGCCCACCATTGTAACCATTGGCCCCACCATTGTAACCACTGGCCCACCATTGTAACCACTGGCCCCGCCATTGTTACCACTGGCCCCGCCATTGTAACCACTGGCCCACCGTTGTAACCACTGGCCCCGCCATTGTTACCACTGGCCCCGCCATTGTAACCACTGGCCCCACCATTGTAACCACTGGCCCACCATTGTAACCACTGACCCCACCATTGTAACCACTGGCCCACCATTGTAACCACTGACCCCACCATTGTAACCACTGGCCCACCATTGTAACCACTGGCCCACCATTGTAACCACTGGCCCCGCCATTGTTACCACTGGCCCCACCATTGTAACCACTGGCCCCGCCATTGTAACCACTGGCCCCGCCATTGTAACCACTGGCCCCACCATTGTAACCACTGGGCCCACCATTGTAACCACTGGCCCCGCCATTGTAACCACTGGCCCCGCCATTGTAACCACTGGCCCCGCCATTGTAACCACTGGCCCACCATTGTAACCACTGGGCCCACCATTGTAACCACTGGCCCACCATTGTAACCACTGGCCCACCATTGTAACCACTGACCCCACCATTGTAACCACTGGCCCACCATTGTAACCACTGGCCCCGCCATTGTAACCACTGGCCCCGCCATTGTAACCACTGGCCCACCATTGTAACCACTGGCCCCGCCATTGTAACCACTGGCCCCACCATTGTAACCACTGACCCCGCCATTGTAACCACTGGCCCCGCCATTGTAACCACTGGCCCCGCCATTGTTACCACTGGCCCGGAGCATTCGACCAAAAAGATCGACTAATAATGAAGAAATTAACACATTTGTTGCAATAGTAATTTATGCACAAACTACATTACTACTTGTACTACAACATTTGAATCATCAGTGCTTCCTCATTTTCCTCAATTGTTCATATTTGGTTTATTAAAATAATTATATTGTGGTCATTGTTAAAAAAAATTCTGCTATTATCATTATTATGAGTATTATTATTAGTATAAAGCGCTTTCTGCCTTCCTGTCATTAGGAGTTAGAAATGTAATGGCTATGTAATAGATTAGATTAGATCCTTCATTATCCTAAACTGCTGGGACATTTGCCTCTAGCCAATATACCTTTATATGTTCTACTCTTCACTTACTTGTCATCATAGGTCGGCATTGATGTACAGAGCCGACAGAAGACCTTGTTTATATTGGCATCATATTGAAACTAACTCCTTCGTTCAAGCCAGCGTGGCTGAAACTTTCTCTCCCTCTTCTTCTCCTACTCCCTGTCACTCTCCTTTAACTCCTCCGGGGACATTCTTTTATTTGAAGATTGTTTTTTGGCCGGTTACCGCTGGTATTAAAAACATTTTGGCGAATGGTTAGGTGGCGCTAAGTCTGTAGTGGACGATCGCGCTGCCTCTCACGGGAGCCTGCTCGCGCTGCGCTCTGCATCAAAACAGCTGTTTTCTTTTCACCCAACAACGACAACCGCCTCACAAAACGCTATGTTGTAGCATTAATAAACGAAACAATTTAACAAAATTGCTAGTCAAACTACCACAGGACAATTTTTTTTAAAGCAATATTTTGAGCGGCCCGAGCGGGCAAGGCCCGGAGTGTCTATTTTAATGTCGAGCCCTGCACATGCTCTTTTATTGTTTGTCTGTGCAGATATTGATGAGTGCACGGTCACAGGCCTTTGTGGAGAGGGGGCGCAGTGCAGGAATCTGGAGGGAAGCTTTGAGTGCAGCTGCATTCTGGGATATGAAGTCCGAAACGGAGCTGAGCCCTTCCACCCTCACAGAGACAGAGCTTCCTGCAAAGGTGATTCTGCAATATTTTTTGCTGTATTTGGATATATTAGTTCTTAAGGGTCTTACTGTCTGTATTTTGGCAAGACAATTGATCACGGAGACTTAATTATAGGAGCAAATCCCACTTTTACAAATACAAATCCCACTTTTGGTCAAAAAGCACCCTTCAGTTTATAGATGGCTGGTTCATTGACAGTCTCTGATGAATATACAACAGGATGATCAGTAGGAGGTTTTTTTTGTGGGACTAATAAAGGATTTCTGTTTCTGGAGAACACCTGAAACCACTTGTTTACATTTTACTGCCTTGACCGTATTGTTCTTGTTTTTGTATTTGTATAGTAATGTTGTATTGTTTTATAAGCGTACTGTTCTATGTATCATAGGTCCAATTTGTTGTCACTTTGCCACAATGTAATCTAATCTAAAACCTGGATTCAAACTTGAGTTTTCTGATGTCCTCTCGCTCTCTCAGTGGTAGACTGCGGTCGTCCGCAGGCAGCAGAGGACACGGTGCTGCTGTCGTTTTCAGGGACAACGTACCACAGCGCCGCCATGTTTGTTTGTGAGGAGGGCTTTGTGTGGAGGAGAGGAAACAACAGATCTGTGTGTGAAGATGACGGCCTGTGGAGAGGAGGCAACTTGAGCTGTCAAGGTAACAACACACCTGCAGGGAAAATAACAAGTACTCAGATCCTTTACTTAGGATCGGATATGGGCGTAAAAATAGTAACTCCTGCATTCAAAGTGTTTCTTAAAGGTCCATTGTACTGTTTTTCATCAATATATTACAGGTCTCAGATATATACAGAACCTGTCTCTGATTGGCTGAAACACCAAACAGGTCATTGCAGCATCCCATAAACCCCTCTGTTTCAGCCCTGTTTCCAAAGTGCTGATTCTCTGTCTGTAGCTTTACATGCTAATGAGCTGCTGCTGGCCACGCCCCTCTGCGATGTGATTGGTTTAACAAATACAATGGTGCTCTTGCAGGATATTCAGGTGACAAGGTGGGTTGGGGGTTACCTTGGTTGCTGATTGGCTAATGGTTACACAAGACAAAAAAAATTGTGGCAACACAAAGTGGCCAAAATCTTCAATTGCACAATTAGGAACAAAAAATACTCAAATATTCTATCATAGCTTAGAGCAACAATACATATAAGAAGAATATATACACAAACATACAAACATAAGAAGGTAAAGTAAATATAACAAATGTATTCTAAAATATACACAGTGGTTTATTAGTATTGGTGTTAATCAGGGATGGCAAAAGTAAACACATCCTTTTCTCAAGTAGAAGTACAGATACTCGTGTTTAAAAATACTCTGGTAAAAGTAGAAGTACTGACTAAACTTCTTTACTGTGGAGGTCCGGCCACCGCCACAAACGACAGTAAATAACATGAGGAAGCCCCTTCCTGTGGGAAACCTGCAGGCGGCCATCCATGGTTCTGATTGGCAAACAGGAAGTGGCGGTGAGATAGGCACAGATAGCATAAGTACACACATCCTTTACTCAGGTAGAAGTACAGATACTCGTGTTTAAAAATACTCTGGTGAAAGTAGAAGTACTGACTAAACTTCTTTACTCAAGTCAAAGTAAAGAGGCTTTGAAATGTACTTCAGTAAAAAGTACCCATAACTAGCAGCTGTTTTAAAGAGTACCTGACCTCCCTTTATATTAATAGAACAATAATGTCATTGTTAGCTAATGAATGTTTCCATGCTGAACAACGGCAACATGACAACGTTTTCATTGGTCCTTCTTCTTTAGAGAAGACCAGGAAATGATGGATACACGGATCGTGTTCAAATCAATAGGCACGCAATGACTCTAAATAATAATGATCACGCCACCAAACACACATTCAGACTAAAGGAACCAGCCTGTTTGGGAAATGAGAGAAGTAGAAAGTACAGGTATTTGGGTTCAACATGTAAGAAGTAGAAAGTACAGGTATTTGAGTTCAACATGTAAGAAGTAGAAAGTACAGGTATTTGTGTTCAACATGTAAGAAGTAGAAAGTACAGGTATTTGAGTACAACATGTAAGAAGTAGAAAGTACAGGTATTTGAGTTCAACATGTAAGAAGTAGAAAGTACAGGTATTTGTGTTCAAAATGTAAGAAGTAGAAAGTACAGGTATTTGTGTTCAAAATGTAAGAAGTAGAAAGTACAAGTATTTGAGTTCAACATGTAAGAAGTAGAAAGTACAGGTATTTGGGTTCAAAATGTAAGAAGTCAAAGTAAAAAGTCGTGAGGAAAATAAGTAGTGGAGTAAAGTACTGATACCAGAAACATGCACCTAAGTATAACGAAGTATTTGTACTCCACTACTTCCCACCTCTGGTAGTAATAAGGTAATGTGTCATGGTGATATCTGACAGTAAATGGTGTCTGTGCAGCTTTTTCAGAGCGGTTTTAACCAGTTTCAGGAGCACAGACTCACAATTCCACTGCAGATTTCCAGTGATTTCAGTTTTGATGCATCATGTAAATGCTTTGGCTCCCAGAGGTGAACTGTGGCCCCCCCCCAGCAGCCCCTCACTCTCGCAGGCTGTGGGACCCGAGCTCCAGGCCGGGCTCCAGGGCGATCTATCAGTGTAACTTTGGATATCATAATGTGGGGAAAGGAAATGTGTCGAAGTGTAACGCTGCAGGAGAATGGGAGAGACCGCCGCTGCTCTGCAAAGGTACACTCACTGACTCAATGTTTTCAGGGGGTTTGAGGCTGATTTCTACGGTGGCCCTGAAGGACAAATCACAACAACATTTCAGAAAACACAAATATAAAAAAACATTAAAGGTTTACTTTTGTTTTGGGAAATATAGTTGTGTTTTCTGATATTTTGTTTTGTTCTGAAATGTTTGTTTTTATTTTAATTAAGTGTTTTTTCAAATGTTTTTGTTTTCTTATATATGTTCTTTTGTTTTGTGATTTTTTGTGTGTTTTGTGATATTTTCTTGTGCTTTTGAAATGTTCTTTTTTTTGTCTTAACCTTTACGGCCACCATACATTACAATTATATTACAAGTAATGAGAAGCTTGTTTACACACACAGGTCTTTTGTATCCCTATCTGAACTTTAACTTCCCTGACTAGTGCTTTTTCTTGATCAATGAATCGATTAATCAACCAATTATTTTCTAAATTAATTCTTTGTCTAAAAATAAATCTGAATATAGTAAACATTTCCCATTTCAATTCGATAAAGTCCAAGGTCTTATTTTTTTTAATCAGTTGTCTCAATGCATATCAAAATCAAACAATGTACAAACTGATATGAACAGTAGAGCTGCAATTGACCTTTCGCAAAGCCACGCCCCTAAAAGCCCGTTGTCCAATCATATTCGATCACGTGCGCGGCTCCCTGTGGAAGTCCGATAAACTTAGTGTTCAAATACATTGCGAAAATGGTGAAGCGTTGTGCTTATGGTCTTTGGAAATCGGATAGCAGATATCCCATAAGCTTGGAGAGGGGGGGGGGGGGTGATATTTTACCCGTTTCCTAAACCCAAAACCCGAGAGGAGAGATGCCGCCAGTGGATAAAGAAATGCGGCAGGCCCCATGCCCAGCTGAATATGGCGAATATCAACAAACACAAATACGTTTGCTCCAAGGTAAATACGTGCTAACGTAGCTAGCTAGCTAGCAAAGATTGCATTCACAAATTAACTAACTAATTTAATTAACTAATTTCACTAACTATCGTTAGCTAAAGTCACACGACTACAGCTGTAAGCTGTGTGCTTCTAGGTCGTTTTGACCATGTATATCACTTGATGCATAATAATGTCTGAACAGCTGGGCTCCGTTATTAGTCTACCTGTGGTCAAAGTACAAACAAGAAAGCCAACAGGCAATCATTCATTTATATTTTGCTTTAATCTTTGTAGCATTTTGTTAATGGAAAGCCTACTGCCAACTTCCCTAATCCTGCTGCACAAGTGGGCACCCCGACCCCCACAAAGGAACAACAAGGTGGATGCAGAAAGCCACCAAGGAAACGGTAGTTAACTTTAGACAAACTGCAACATTTAATGCCTCTTGTGATTGTATTGTTTTATTCCAAAATAATAATAATAATTCCGTATAATTTGACATACAGCTCATGTGGTTTTTCACTCTTGCACTGCGACCTGTATGCAAGTGCCTCTATTGATGTTGTGCCTCCCTCTTTTCTAATGTTTATACTGTGGATATAACCCTCCATAGCGTATTGTAGCCCCTTTTGTCGGGACCTGGAGGATATTGCTGCGTTATTGCTCCAAAATGAGTCTGTTAAGGCGACTCCGACGTTACGGAGACCCTCCATTATGGCTTCGTTTAACGCATCTGGCTCTCAGTTTGTCGGACTAGCAACAGTAACCAAGGGGGGGCGTGGCTTTGCGAAAGGTCAATTTAAGATTATTGTCACAATGGATTATTCTGCCAATTATCTCTGAGAATAATAATTATTTGGTAGAAAAATTTCAAAAAACGTCCATCGTAGTTTCTTCAAATGTAATGTTTTGCTTTAAATTTTTTATTTTGTCAGCCTTAAAACCAAAACATTATCACTCTATTATGATATCAAACCGCCATATTTGTATGAAACCTTCCAAAAAACCATTAATCAATTACCAAAAGAGTGTAGTTGCCTATTATATTATGGGTCATTTATTATTTCCGGCCAATCAACTTCTCAACACAACCTGTTGAATGTGAATACTTTTCTGTTACCGGTTTGTTGTGCTGCTTTATTCCTGAGTGCAGTAAACAGAACGTGTGTTAATCTGAATCTGCTCATGTTTCATGGTTTTAAATGTTATTTCTTGTAGAGATTTTGTGTGGAAGCCCTCCCATAATTGAGTCCACTGTGCAGTTGTGGGACGGAAGCTCAGCCCCGAGCAGCCGAGTGCTGTTTGTCTGCAGAAAGGGCTTTAAAAACACAGGAGGAGATAATTCATCCATCTGTGGTGAACACGGTCAGTGGAGCAGCCCCACTCTGACCTGCCAAGGTAACTCAAACTGCAGTAAAACACTACAAATCTCAAAGTATATATGTGTCTAATATCTAGTCAGAATATGTCTTTACACCTGATATAAGAAACACTAACTTCAGAAGTAACACTGCAGTGAGATATCAGGTCTGGTTTTTAGACTGCATCATCTTGTTAAAGCTGGGGTAGGTAATACTTCAGAAACACTTGTTGTTATATTCCATGGAATGCTCTTAACATCCCGATAGCGATGAATATCTGAAATGCTTTGACAATAAATACATAAAGAAATATCATCTGTGGAAGCCGTGGCGCTGTAAAAAGCACGACCAATCATCTGAGCCGGCCCGGCTAAAGTAACTGGATGGCCTACCTGCCTGTCAGCCTTCCATCTGTGCACAAACTTATCTCGTGCCCTCATTGGTCATGTGCACGTTCGTGTGTGTTGGAGGAGTTGCTCTGTAAGGAAGTCTGAAGGAAGAGGCAGATTTTTTTCGGCTGTGTATTTTCAAATTGAAGCGCACTCGAGCTGGTTTCTCCATTCTTACCTACCCTACCTTTTAAGTGAAAAGATCTTATTTTGAGTCGCATCTCAGATGAAAGTTTTTTGTGCACATTTATTAGAAAATCACCAACTAACATCAGAACACTTTGGAGCATTTGCGGCTTATATTGTAACAACATTTCCTGATTCTGGTCAAATATAGTTCAAAATGAATTCTCCCAGCATACTTGCCAACCTTCAGACCTCAGAAATCGGGAGCATTTCGAAATGCAAAATGGGGGCTGGGGGGGGGGGGGGGGGGTGCTAGTGGATCGCCGGAGCTGTTAGATTAACATTAACATGCTTATTGTAGTTGTAAGTGCACTGCCTTGCGGCCTGGAGCACCGTCCTTGATGGAGCATATGTGTGGGCAGGAAAGGAGTGAGCAGAGAGTAGAATAGTTGGCGATCCTTGTTCTGTTTTCTGTGACTATATCTGGCTCACCCTGTCAGACTTTGAGTTGCGCGCGCTACTAAAGAGACGTGTTACCATGGAAACCAAACAATGGTGTAGCTGTATTAAAGTCAGAGTGGAAACAGTGGTGTGTAAATCTGATTTTGTCAGAAATCGGGAGAAATGCGGGAGAAATATGACCCCGGGAGGAAACCGGGAGAGGGCAATGAAATCGGGAGTCTCCCGCGAAAATCGGGAGGGTTGAGAAGTATGTCTCCCAGCAAATTACAAGATGTGATTTATCTAAATATCCCTTCTTATTTCAAGACATCTTACCCAGCTAATGTTCACTTGTTTTATTGGCAGATTTTTGTACTTATTTCAAGTGAGCTTGTTTTCCTTATTGTTTAACTTGTTTTTGGAACAGCATTTTTTTCCAGTGAACCCCTGAAATGTGGTGATTTAAAAAAAATGAAATGGTATGTTTTAGTATTTTCTGTCTTGAATTATTGTGTAAAGGGTATTACGAAAGTTGCGCTAATTGAGGGCAAACTAGTTGTCAAAAGAAGTCTTACAATTATTAGATTTTCACTAAATTAAATTTCAGAACCATTCTCCAAATACTGTACTAAA
>NC_136909.1:5593127-5644023 GCF_949606895.1 Notothenia rossii | reverse complement strand
AAATACTGGCTCTAACAGGTAACAACATCCTCTAAAATGTCTTTACTGCTGTTTTTCGTTGCTGTTGGATGACTGTGATCTGATCCCTGTAGAGGTGGAGTGTGGAGTCCCTGCTCAGATCCCTCACTCTGAGATGCTGTGGGATAAAAGCTCCTCAGTGGGATCTCTGGTGGTTTATCAGTGTGTCTCTGGATATGGAAATGTTGGAGAGGAAAATGCGTCTGTGTGTACGGCCAGAGGAGAGTGGGAGGGAGCCTCTCTGCAATGTGAAGGTGACTTACCTGCCTCCATTAACAGTGATAATGCATCCTCTTACATACGGGACAGAGAGCGTAATGTGCTGTAATTGAGTTTTAGTGATATTATGAAAACATTTTATTTATGTATATTTTTTATTGTTATAGGTAGAATTAATATATATATTTAATTTGTTATATATTTTTATCTAATTTTAAGATATACATTTTTCAAATATATTTTATAAAAATATGTAGGAATATATTTTATATATTAATATATTATTTTATTATAGGTAGAATTAATATATATAAGTATTTAATTCTCTATATACTTTTAGATATTTCATGAAAATATTTGGAAATATATGAATGTATTTGTGTTTCTATTTATATATCTTTAATATTTATATTTATATATGTTCTGAAACGTAGCTGTTGTAAAGTTTGTAGTTATTGGAGGCCTAATATTTGAGGTCTTTGACCAAAAACGTTATCTCACTTGAGGACTATTCCTTTTATGCGCTCTGCTGTCTGCCCCCCTCTTTAGTCTAATACACCTTTAGCATTATTCCACCTGCCCTGCTGTGTTTGTGTTGTAGAGATCAGGTGTGGAGAGCCTGTTCTTAAAGCCCACGCTGTGAGGCTTTGGGACGGATCTTCTCACGTTGGCAGTGTCGTGAGTTACAGATGTGAGGAGGGGTTTCACAGCAAGGGGCTCGGAAACTCCTCCCTGTGTGGAGAGGAGGGGGAGTGGGAGGACCCTGACCTGTGGTGTGAAGGTGCAACGTTTAATCACTGATTTATTCACACATTACTCTTTCATTTGTAGTGATTTGCAAAACATATTTAAAGCGATTGTTTGACATTCTAGGAAATATGCTTACATGTTTTCTTGCTGAGTAACCACTGTCAAATCAGTCTGTTGAATAGTTAGAAGTTAGCTTAGCTTAGCATAAAAATAGGAAACATTGTGGGTCAAACGGCATAAAATTCCACCTAAAAAGCTTAAAGGGCCCATGTCATGCTTTCCCGGTTATTACCCGTCCCCTTGTTGTTATGAGGGTTTTTCTGCATGTAAACGGTCTGCAGAGTCACAACCCCTCAAAGTACACCCTGTAGCGAGTAAAACTCTAACACAGAGAAGACCTGTCTATGCTGCCCCTGAACGCCTCGTTGGAGATTCAAATGAACCAATCCGTGGAGCCGTTACGTTAAGTCCGCGGATTGGTCCAATCTGCGGACACACACACACACACACACACACACACACACACACACACACACACACACACACACACACACACACACACACACACACACACACACACACACACACACACACACACACACACACACACACACACACACACACGTCTCAGCTGCAGCTCCGCCGATTTCTCCTCCGTGAGAGGGCGGGACGCAGCGAGTGTGTGTGTGTTCGGGCTGTGTCTCGCTTTCTCGCAGTCGGACACTGGGCCAGTAGTGAGGGGGGGGCAGGAGCTCCAACAAGCCGTTTAGGACAGAGAGTGAATACACACACTATACAGAGATGCTGTATGCGAAACTACGTAGCCCCCTAGGGGACATGGAGAAGAAAAAAAAAATATTTGAAAAAAAAAAAATGTTTTGCGAGATCTCGCAAAACTTTTCCTTTAGCTCAATGTACTTCCTGGTCAGTTCGGCTGCTACGGTGTCAGGGTGAGTGAAGCAGGCAGGACCCAAATGCAGAAAAAACTGAAAATACCTTTATTTCAAGGTTGCACAAATGGAATAAACAGAACACTACCCATGAACACAGTCATAGACAAACAAGAAACCAACAATGACAGACAGCAAAAACAGAACTTAAATAAACACAAGACTAATCAACGAAACAAGAGACAGGTGAGGAGGGAGGAGAAAACACAGGGGCACCAGGTGATCACAATCAAGTAAACAGGTAGGAGGGAACAGGTAGGAGGGAACACACACAGACAGGAAACCAAGGAAAGATCTAAACAAGACAAAACACAACGCAGACAGATGGTGACATACGGCAACACAGAAACCACAACAATGCAGCGGTTCATCGATTTTACTTTGAGCTTAAATATAAAGATATAACACCAGTGCTTGGCAATAGCCACGGGTTTCACACATAGACTGTGTATATAAAGGGTTTCACATAAGTGAAGACACCTCAAGGGAACACTCAGAGCGAGGGGACATGCACGTCCCTCTGAGCTGAGTTATTGACAGATTCGAATTTCGCGGATCAATAACTCATGAACATAACGTTGTAAAAATACAAACAACATGACTTTACAATCATAGCAAGGTAGGCAACGAGCTACAGATACCTCATTCACACCAACGCAACTCCGGTTCAAGCTCCGTGCTAGAGCTTTTCAGGTTCAGAACCGGTTCTTCAGTTTAGCTCCGGCTCTTTTCACACCGCCCAGAGTCCGACTGGTGCTGCGTCATTGAGTCACGATGTAACCATTTGCGTGCCTGCTTCATAAAGCCAAACCGCGCGGAAACCCCTCACAGCTGACACTAACAACAACAACAATGGCCGATTGTGCTCCAGCTTCCTCTGTACCTCTTCAGAAGACCAGATTCCCAGCAGGTAGCTGGTCTCTTCAGTGGACCACTGCTGCTTGTTAAGTTTCTCCATCGTTGTGTACAAACTGGATAAAACGCAGGCTTTTTGTTGTTGTTCAGGAGTTGATCCCGCCCCTGCCCCCGCCTCGACGTAAGCGTGACGTATGTGGTGCTTTTGCTCTGGGCCCGGCCGGACAATGTTTTGGTGCTCGAAATGAACCGGATTCCGGAGCTAAGAGGCTGCTCCGCTGCGGTGTGAAGAGGAAAACCCGGTGCTTTTCAAGCTCCAGCTCCGAACCGGCCCTGAAACACCGTTGGTGTGAATGAGGTAAGAGTCGTTTTTATCAGAACAGTTCGATACACGCCGTCATCCGAGCTAAACATCAAGAATTGGTCACAATCTGCAGCTTGAGGAGGGAGAGGAGTGCTTAGGGACCGTCTACAAACTGCAACGGGGTTTTGCGAGATATCGCAAAAGTATTGCGATATCTCTCAAAAAAAAAAATGTTCTTCTCCATGTCCCCTAGGGGGCTCCGTACGAAACCAATGTGAGTTTGGAAAATTGCACAATATAAATCTATTCTAGTAGACCTCAACAATGGAATTATGATCGGTAGAAATTGCCATGTCATGGGACCTTTAAGATAAACATTATAATGTGATGTTTTAAACGACACAAAAACAAAGTGTAAAGAATAAAGGATGCATAATATAGATTTTGTTCAACCATTACCAATAACCAGACGTTGGAAGTATCTAACTAGATTTACTTTTACTCATATATAATAACTGAGTACTTCTACTTTTACTCAACAGTAAGATCTGAGTACTTCTACTTTTACTCAACAGTAAGATCTGAGTACTTCTACTTTTACTCAACAGTAAGATCTGAGTACTTCTACTTTTACTCAACAGTAAGATCTGAGTACTTCTACTTTTACTCAACAGTAAGATCTGAGTACTTCTACTTTTACTCAACAGTAAGATCTGAGTACTTCTACTTTTACTCAACAGTAAGATCTGAGTACTTCTACTTTTACTCAACAGTAAGATCTGAGTACTTCTACTTTTACTCAACAGTAAGATCTGAGTACTTCTCCCACCTCTGCCAACAACCCAACCTTCTCCTCGTGGCTGATACTTATAAGATAACCAACTCATTCCAACCTTATGTTACCCTCAACATGAGGTTCATAACCTGTAGTTTATGCAGATATAGTGAGCCAAGATGGATGATTTCATATTGAATTACTAATATTATCTAAGTTACTGTTGCTTTTAAATATTAGTAAAGAAAATAGTTGTTGTGCTATTATTATTATTATTATTATTATTATTATTATTATCATTTGCATGTATGGCACACATTGGAACATTTTAACAGAATATATAGAGAGAGTAGTACTCCATATCTCCATGTACCAGCTTGCATGGTGATCTGTCACACTCCTAGGCTCATTTGGGTCCTGCTTCCTTCACACTCCTTAACATGATCTGCATGCACTTACTGTGTTTCCTTTGTGTTATTATTATTGCATGCTAATGTGTTTGTGTCTGCAGAAATAAGCTGCGGTCGCCCCCCCACCCTCCCCCACACTCACCTGCTGTGGGACGGCAGCCAATCGCTGGGCAGCGTTCGACTGTACGGGTGCAAGGAGGGATTTTACCAGGAGGGGGGGAATAATATGTCCACATGTTTACTGTCAGGAGAGTGGGGGGAAGTTTCTATAAAGTGCAAAGGTACTGTGATCATCTTTATTTAATCTATGCAAGTTGTTATTTGTGATTTTTAACATGTTTTTGTTGATTCTTCTTGTAAATAATGAATGTGTGTGTGTGGTGAAAGGTTCCCCTGTGTTCCCTGTGTTGGCTCTTTGTTGTATGTTGTGTTGTACTTGAATAATGTTTTATTTCATTGATTTATAAAACTTGTCTCAGGTGTATTGCCAAGTAGGTTTTCACATATTAGCTTTGGTGTATAAGTTTAAAAACAGCAAGAAGAATTAAAATGTCTAATTTCAAAAGAGCAAATATGGAAATATTATAAAAAACATTTTAGAAGCAAAAAATGTGTGCAGGAAATATAAAAATACGACAAAAAAATAACATGAAAAATACATGTTATTTATATCTGAATTAAAGGAAGTGCTGTGTATTTTTATTTTTTAATATTGTTTATTATTGATCGTTCTGTGGTTCATTTCCAAGGTGATGTCTTTAAATGTTGTGTTTTTCCTGTTTGGTCCTTTCTCAAGTCACTTTAATAGGATACACACGGAGAAAAGCATTCAATCTCTATATTTAAGGGATTGTCCGACTTTTTGCATGAAAACTGACTTAAACACTTCCGGTATAAGTATTTATGTGGGTCTTTTACACACTTTCTTTCTTGTTGTCCTCTTTTAAACACTTTCTTTCTTTCTGTCCATCTGTTGTCCTTATGTCGGGTAAAATACTATGTATACTTTATTTGTGTGGGTATTGTCCTCTCATCATACTTTCTTGTACTTTATGTGCATCTCTTGCCTGTACTAAATGTTAAATTCATGTCTGGAATAGTAAATAAAGCTGCGTGTACAGTATACAGTAATTCCCGATAATACTTGCAGCTGATTGGCTAACGCCTCAGTGTCTTTGTGTCCCTGCAGCTAAGTGTGGCCCGGCTCCCGTCCTGGATCACTCGGAGGTGGTTTGGCACAACCGGAGCGTCGTGGTGCACAGATGTGAGGAGGGATACCACAGCTGGAGAGGAAGCAACGTCTCTGAGTGTGAGTCCTCTGGAGAGTGGAGGAGCGCTACACTCACATGCATAGGTGAGAAAGACCAAGAAAGAGAGCGCTTTATTCCAACAGATTCCACCTAAAAAGCTTAAAATAAACAAATTATATAATGTGTTTTTTTAAACCACACAAAAAATAAAGGATGCATAATCAAGATTTATTTTCAGCCAATACCACTATAGTATAGCCTGCTTCTCGTGGCTGATCTTTATAAGATAATGAACTCATTACAATCTTATTTTACCCTCAAAATGAGGTTCATAACCTGCAGGTATAGTGAGCAAAAATGGATTATCTCATTCGTGCATTTATTCCACGGTGATCGAGTCATTATTCTTCTCGTTTAATAATGAATGTTTGTGGTGAAAGGTTCCCCTGTTTCTCCTGTGTTGGCCCCAGGGACGTGCACAGGTACGGACTAATGTTGCCCGGGCAACGGCCCGTTTGGCATTTTTGGCTGACCTGCCCCTCTGGAGAGAGCGAGAGTTTATTTTTCTTTTTTCTGTTGTGGCCGACTCAACATGATGAGCCCACAATTAGTATTGTAGCGTCTCGCTGCGGGAAACACGCTTTGTCAGCGCTTTCATCTGCCGGTGCGTTAAGACCACCTCAGTGTCGGATTTTGGAAACTTGATTTTGAGTTGTCTTATGGCAGTTAGGGTATAAGGGACAAACCAGGGGACTTTACTTCCTCTTGATACCGTCGGTTATTTACAAAAAAACACCTAAACATAGCCTACTTGTTGTTTTTGTGCTTCCGTCTTTCTGTGTCTTTTCATCTGTAAACTCCCTCAACGGGGCCGCTCGCTCTCTTTTCTTGATCGCCCTCTCACGGGTGAACAGTTCAATGTCCCGCTTCATTGTAGGATTTCTGCCATGTCTCTACCACTTTAGTTTGACCATCTCTGTTACTAAGTTATGGAATACTAAATAAATAAGTAATTAGATACCTTACCGTTACTGCGCTCATAAAGAATGATAAGAATAAGAATAATGTGAATTGAACTGGTTTCATTAATTAGTGAGTTTATTTAAGGTAATTAGTTAGAGGCCCTATTTTATCAGTATGTCCTGCACAGCAGTTACAATGGCCAAACTACATTAGAACAGAATTGTCCCCATTTTGTCTTTAATAGTTTCTAACATTAGATATTTTAATGAGATATGGACCGCAAAACATTTTTAAAATCAAGTCACCGAATGCAAGTAGTCGCCTTAGCTTATTTTGTTATGAGATGTGAATTACTGTTCAATTTAGTTGATGTAAAAATCGTTTGGTTTATTTTACATTAAAAAAAAGTTACAATTTTCAAAAGGTCTTATGTTTTTTTTCGGGGGGAGGCCCTTTTTCCAGTTTAGAGCAATAGCCCCTCCAAATGTCTGTGCACGTCCCTGGTTGGCCCTTTGTGGTTTTCTCGTTGTAGTTTTTGAGGTGAATAATAATGTTTTGTAAATTGTATTTTATTCTAGAATCAGACTTGGACTCAGGTGTATTGCCAAGTAGCTTTTTACATTCATAGTTTTTGCTATGTCGTATATCGTGCATGCATGAACACAGTAAGAGGAATACAAATATAGAAATATTATAATTACTATAATCAGAAATGTGTGCAAAATAAATAAATATACAGAAAAATAATACAAAAATAATGTTAAAAAGAGGATTTTTTCAAATTGAATTGATTACTATTTATATCTTGATTTGTTGTTTGGTGTCTTATCCAAAGTGATTTCTTTAAATGTCTTGTTTTTTCCTGTTTTCTCCTTTCTCACAAATAGTCACTTAAATAGGATACACACGGAGAAAAGCATTCAATCTCTATATTTAAGGGATTGTTACTTAAAGACTTCTGGTATAATTATTTATGTGGGTCAATCGACTGCATGTGCTTTCTATTTGTCCTCTTTAAACACTTTCTTAGTTTCTGTCCATGTGTTGTCCTTATGTCGGGTAAAATGTATACTTTATGTGTGTGGGTATTGTCCTCTCATCATACTTTCTTGTACTTTATGTGCATCTCTTGCCTGTACTAAATGTTAAATTCATGTCTGGAATAGTAAATAAAGCTGCGTGTACAGTATACAGTAATTCCCGATAATACTTGCAGCTGATTGGCTAACGCCTCAGTGTCTTTGTGTCCCTGCAGCTAAGTGTGGCCCGGCTCCCGTCCTGGATCACTCGGAGGTGGTTTGGCACAACCGGAGCGTCGTGGTGCACAGATGTGAGGAGGGATACCACAGCTGGAGAGGAAGCAACGTCTCTGAGTGTGAGTCCTCTGGAGAGTGGAGGAGCGCTACACTCACATGCATAGGTGAGAAAGACCAAGAAAGAGAGCGCTTTATTCCAACAGATTCCACCTAAAAAGCTTAAAATAAAAAAATTATATAATGTGTTTTTTTAAACCACACAAAAAATAAAGGATGCATAATCAAGATTTATTTTCAGCCAATACCACTATAGTATAGCCTGCTTCTCGTGGCTGATCTTTATAAGATAATGAACTCATTACAATCTTATTTTACCCTCAAAATGAGGTTCATAACCTGCAGGTATAGTGAGCAAAGATGGATTATCTCATTCGTGCATTTATTCCACGGTGATCGAGTCATTATTCTTCTCGTTTAATAATGAATGTTTGTGGTGAAAGGTTCCCCTGTTTCTCCTGTGTTGGCCCCAGGGATGTGCACAGGTACGGGCTAATGTTGCCCGGGCAACGGCCCGTTTGGCATTTTTGGCTGACCTGCCCCTCTGGAGAGAGCGAGAGTTTGTTTTTCCTTTTTTCTGTTGTGGCCGAATCAACATGATGAGCCCACAATTAGTATTGTAGCGTCTCTCTGCGGGAAACACACTTTGTCAGCGCTTTCATCTGCCGGTGCGTTAAGACCACCTCAGTGTCGGATTTTGGAAACTTGATTTTGAGTTGTCTTATGGCAGTTAGGGTATAAGGGACAACCCAGGGGACTTTACTTCCTCTTGATACCGTCGGTTATTTACAAAAAAACACCTAAATATAGCCTACTTGCTTGTTATTGAGCTTCCGTCTTTCTGTGTCTTTTCATCTGTAAACTCCCTCAACGGGGCCGCTCGCTCTCTTTTCTTGATCGCCCTCTCACGGGTGAACAGTTCAATGTCCCGCTTCATTGTAGGATTTCTGCCATGTCTCTACCACTTTAGTTTGACCATCTCTGTTACTAAGTTATGGAATACTAAATAAATAAGTAATTAGATACCTTACCGTTACTGCGCTCATAAAGAATGATAAGAATAATGTGAATTGAACTAGTTTAATTAATTAGTGAGTTTATTTAAGGTAATTAGTTAGAGGCCCTATTTTATCAGTATGTCCTGAACAGCAGTTACAATGGCCAAACTACATTAGAACAGAATTGTCCCCATTTTGTCTTTAATAGTTACTAACATTAGATATTTTAATGAGATGTGGACCGCAAAACATTTTTAAAATCAATTCACCGAATGCAAGTAGTCGCCTTAGCTTATTTTGTTATGAGATGTGAATTACTGTTCAATTTAGTTGATGTAAAAATCGTTTGGTTTATTTTACATTAAAAAAAAGTTACAATTTTCAAAAGGTCTTATGTTTTTTTTCGGGGGGAGGCCCTTTTTCCAGTTTAGAGCAATAGCCCCTCCAAATGTATTTTATGACTAGAATCAGACTTGGACTCAGGTGTATTGCCAAGTAGCTTTTTACATTCATAGTTTTTGCTATGTCGTATATCGTGCATGCATGAACACAGTAAGAGGAATACAAATATAGAAATATTATAATTACTATAATCAGAAATGTGTGCAAAATAAATAAATATACAGAAAAAAAATACAAAAATAATGTTAAAAAGAGGATTTTTTTTATTGAATTGATTACTATTTATATCTTGATTTGTTGTTTGGTGTCTTATCCAAAGTGATTTCTTTAAATGTCTTGTTTTTTCCTGTTTTTTTCCTTTCTCACAAATAGTCACTTAAATAGGATACACACGGAGAAAAGAATTCAATCTCTATATTTAAGGGATTGTTACTTAAAGACTTCTGGTATAATTATTTATGTGGGTCAATCGACTGCATGTGCTTTCTATTTGTCCTCTTTAAACACTTTCTTTCTTTCTGTCCATGTGTTGTCCTTATGTCGGGTAAAATACTATGTATACTTTATGTGTGTGGGTATTGTGCTCTCATCATACTTTCTTGTACTTTATGTGCATCTCTTGCCTGTACTAAATGTTAAATTCATGTCTGGAATAGTAAATAAAGCTGCGTGTACAGTATACAGTAATTCCCGATAATACTTGCAGCTGATTGGCTAACGCCTCAGTGTCTTTGTGTCCCTGCAGCTAAGTGTGGCCCGGCTCCCGTCCTGGATCACTCGGAGGTGGTTTGGCACAACCGGAGCGTCGTGGTGCACAGATGTGAGGAGGGATACCACAGCTGGAGAGGAAGCAACGTCTCTGAGTGTGAGTCCTCTGGAGAGTGGAGGAGCGCTACACTCACATGCATAGGTGAGAAAGACCAAGAAATGTCAAGAGCTATGTTTAGACTTTGGAAGTAACATATGACATGTGATGGGATTATGCAGGAGACAAAAAAAGGAAACTGTATTCCCTTACAGTTATATATATTTTTTAAAGGATGTTGTTAGATCCATTTTTTAAGTGACCCTCCCCTCACTGCCTCATATATTTGATTGAGTCTTGTACTTACATTATCCACATGTTCAGGTAATGTTTCTTCTGGTCTCCTGTAATGCCCTTTGAGCATTCGTTAGCTGGCAGAAAATGTCATAAATTGGCTTTTATATCCAGTTTCAAGCTTCATTTTTACCACACACTTTTTACATGTTGGTGCTTTTTAACTTTACATTTTCCCCAGATGAAGGATGGTGCTCATGGGACGTCTGGATCTTAAGTTATCGGAGAAACAATCTGAGCTAACGTTAGCCGCAGCCAGACCGCATCAGAAAATCACTGATTTCTAACATGAAATATCCCAAACAATAAACAAATGAGTAGAAGCTGTTTTACCTGCTTTTATTACTTCCTGCTTGATTTGCAGAAGATGACATATTGAGTCTTTAACATCAGCGACTAGGAACATATAAAACATACAGTATAAGGAACATGGAAGGTGCAATGTTCACTAGCCTTAACAAAATAAAAGTATCTGTGTGTTTCTTTTGCGAGGTTATTGATTTACCTCGTAAACATATTTGTAAAGAGATGTATAATATAACAATAATAATATGACGTTTATCTCTTACAGAAATAAAGCCACCTGTAAATCATCTTCGTGTCCTCAATGAGAAATGTGTGCAGTGGAGAGCAGAGAAGTACGAGGAGGACACAGAAACATACAAGGTAACTGGACAAAAATGAAGACTGCTTCTCCATGTTTAGTCTTGAATATACTTTCAGCTTGATCATTTCTTTTCAAACCTGATGAAACTGTTTTACTTTGAAAAGTATGCAAGTATCTGAAATGTATAATACTATTAATGTACTGAAACATTTTACACTGCTTTCATGTTTGGAAGTGTAAAATCTTAGCTCAAGATGTCTTTTTTGTATTAGCTTCTGCGCATATAGTTTGTTTACCTTTTATTTTTTGGAGGTTTGTGTGACTCTGACTGCGTTTCAGGTGACGTACACAGGATCCAGAGACTACCAGAGGTCCTTTCAAGATAAGAGGAAGCGTCTTCTGAGCTCGAAAGCCGACGAGCTGCAGCTCTGTTTAAATCTACTTCCTGTCACAAACTACAGCATCTCCATCACCGCAGCCTCCTCCAGGTTCACCGCCTCCATCACCACCAACACCAGCCTAACAGGTACCTGTAAGGGAAACCTCTGTAGCAATGGAGAGTCAGGACTCAGAGAGACACCAGGAGAGTTGGAGCTTTGATGTCAAACACTGAATGTTTATTTACAAGTATCGGCCAGAGAAATTCACATCACAAGTCACACAGCCAGAGATTCTGACTGCCCTGGTGGGTTGCCATGTCAAATCTGACCAGCCTCTCTCTGATAGACCTTTGAACTACTTTACAGAGAGTTAATCCACATATTGGGGGATGGTGCGTAAACACCTGGGAACACTGGAGATACTCTTAGGCTGACCGAGAGTTGACCGGTCATAAAACTGAGACTAAGTGCAGCAGCACATTCCTTAAAGGAGATAACAAATCAGGGTTGGTGATAAACCTCAACAAGCAGACAGGTTAAATATATAGAAGTAAAGACAGAAATATTCCCTCACAGTACCATAGTTAAAAAATCCACATGTGCAGTTTAGGTTAAAGCAATACGTTTAGGTTAAAGCAATAAGTTAAGCCCAGAATGAATAAGTTAAGCCCAGAATGAAGGCTCAGCTGCGTGGATATCTTTAGGACTGATGTAACTATATTTAATCTGATGTTTTCTTCTTTATAATGTTATATGTTAATGTTTCCCAGTGCCTCCAGCTCTAGCCGTGGACTACAAAGAGTTTGAGACTCCTGTACCGACTCTGAAGCTCCGCAGATCTCCAAACACACTCGACCCAATCAGGTAACAACCAGTACACACATCCTTTACTTCAGTAAAAGTACCAATACGTTACTGTAAAAATACTACATTATACAGTAAGTAAAGGTGCTACATTCAAAATATCACTAAAAGTATTATCTTTACGATATACCTAAATCAGGGGTGTCAAACTCAATTTCATCACGGCCACATCAGCATTATGGTTGCACTCAAAGAGCCGGTTGTAACTTTAAGACTATAAAAATACATATATAAATATTTAATATATATAAAATAATGTATTATATGACATTATTGCCTCTGAATAGGATTATTATGGGATAGGGTAATAACTTCATAATTAACTACGTCTGAAAGCAGAAGTCTAGGGCAAATAATTGCAAGTCTCTTCAGTGAGAATGTCACAAAATGATTTTAAAAGAAAAGCCAAATTCTGGATGAAAAAAAAGGTGACATTTTGGGGGGAAAAGAAACATTTTGAAAAAAAAATCAAATTCTGAGAAAAAGGCAAATAAAAAATAAAAAAAGTGTATTTTGAAGAAAAAAAGTCAAATTTGAGATGCATTGTGGGACATGTAGTTTATGGGCAACGTGCTTCTGTAAAGTAGCATGTAACCGTATAATAAACATATTATATTCTTTGCAAATTTCAAAATGAAGTCACGGGCCGGATTTGGCCCCCGGGCCTTGAGTTTGACACCCCTGACCTAAAGCAAAGTAGAACACTCGGTTCAGCCTTACTTTATTTATAGAGTAGTGCAGGAATGAGTCCTAGAACTTTTGAGCACTTCCTGTGTTCTGGTCTGGGAGTCGATGGTTATTTAATGTGTTTGTTGTTAGCCTGAAACAAGGTCTGTGGATTGATTACTGCAATGCACTTCTGACTGGCCTTCCCATCGAACGCATTAATTAGACCCTCCAGAAAAACGCGGACAAAAATCCTTGATTATGCGATTAAACACGCGGGGTTTTTATGTGATTTTATGCGGTGAAATTGCGGGAAGTTGCGAAATATGCGGAAATATGCTAAATATGCGGGGAAAAAGAATAACAATTTTTTTAAATATTGGGCTGTCTTATTTATTCTCTCTCACACACAACCTGCCACTAACGTTAAACCCCTTTACTATTCAATTAAACACATTCAATGTTTATTTATTGTAAAACCAATTTTAATCTCACACACCCCCCCCCCCCCCCCCCCCACACACACACTTCTCCGCCTCATTCTGTTTTCATTTACTCGTTCGTTATCTGAGCAGCTTCAATCTTGTAAATTAATCACTTCGTTTCTTGTAGCCCTCGAAAGGGTTTTGGAGGTTGACGCCTCGGTGAACGTGCGTTGTTTGGCTTTCTTGTCCGCTTTCTTGTTCATGTTTGAATGAATCAAAGTGGGTCGTCACCGTCGATTTTCTCTTATGCTCCAACACACAGTTGCACGGGGTGCAGAATAGTTTCCCCCCACTTTTTGCCCGGTCTTTAGTAGAAATGTTCGTCGGTAAATGAGATGGATTAGATTTGTTCATCTTGGTGTTTTCTCTCTCGTGTGAGTTCCACACGTTCACTCTATACAGTGTTGTTTACATTCTGTGATGCGCGAGCTGATGACGTCACGTCAAGACGAGTTCACTTTTTTTTTTTTTCTCAACTTTGTGTGGAAAAATGCGGGGATTATGCGGCCTTTTAAAAATCTAAGCCATTTTGCTGATTATGCGGTAAATTCTGCGATCACAGAATCGCGTTTTTCTGGAGGGTCTATACAAAGCTCTCCACAACCTTGCCCCCATCTACATCACCGAGCTCCTTCCGCAGTACACCCCCTCCCGCACCCTCTGCTCTTCCTCCGTAGGACTTCTCACCGTCCCAAGCTCTCGCCTCAAAACCGTGGGTGCTCGAGCTTTCAGCTGCTCGGCTCCCAGACTCTGGAACTCCCTGCCACTACACATCCGACAGTCTGATTCCATAACAACATTCAAAACCCAACTCAAAACCCACCTGTTCAAACTGGCATTCTCATTATAACCTGTACCCTGTGTCCTCTTGTGTCCTTCTGTAGTCCATTTCCTGTTTGTCTTGTTTTACCCCGGCTGACATCTCATTAAGTCCACTGTTTTAATTTCCCTATATTACCCTATGCCCTGTAAGGTGTCCTTGGGCGCTATGAAAGGCGCCCCCCAAATAAAATGTATTATTATTATTATTAACACAAGCTGAAGATTTTTTATTTTTGTTCTACGACGAAAAATCATATTGGCTTTCTGTCAAAGGAGCCCTTGCAATGCTACCATCCTGGTCAGCCTACAAAAATACATCACTACTGTATTACTCTATTTCTACTAATGATTTCTTCTTCTTTATTTGCAGTGTGTATCAGGTGTTTGTGCTTCCTGTGGACAGGATCATAATGTTTGACTGTTCCTCTCCTGCGAGCTCAGACCCCAAATCTAAATCCTCTGCAGAGTACATCACGGGACAGTTTGATGTCCAACATGTCGGGACGGAGATGAACTTCACTGTCGGGGACGGACTCCTCTACGGAGGTTTCTTTAACGCACCGCTGCAGAACGGCAGGAGTTATTACATCATATTAAGAGCTGTCAGTCAGTGGAAATCAGTGAGTGTGACTAACATAGTAACAAAATGCATGGATTTGGAAACCGTATTACATTTTGCAGCTTACTTGTTAAATGTTTTCTCTCCTATAGGCTTTTAAAAGTTCCTGTGTCGTGTGGGCTAGAGTGAAAGGTAATCCCCTCAGCTCAAACACCTTCTTCAATACTAAGTTAATGAACTTTTCAAGGATTTTCCAGGGCTAATTCTTCCAATTCAAGGAGCAACTGCACATAGTTTGAGAAACAGATCTCATTTAATAATTCAAGCATGCATGAGACTTTGAAGCATGTGGTGTATCAAACAATTATGACTGCAACAGAAACACACACGCAGGCAGCGCGATGTATAGAGAGGCGAAGTACCGCCCATGTATTGAAGTCAATGGGGAGGGAAAACGTATCTTTCGATCCTGTTTGAATTGTGCCACGAATTACACATATGTTTTTCAATCTTAAAAAGTAATTTCCATGTCAAAAAAGTTGCAGTTTGTCGTAAAACTGTTGAAATATAAGACTATGAAAAATACGCAACTAGAAAGACTACAAATCCCAGAATCCCGGTCCCGCATGCTGGCTCTTACGGAACCGACTAACTCCCCTTGTGTGTGTGTACAGCTCTCAACATGCCCAGACTTGGAGTGATTTTCACCTCTTTTAATACTTTTCGCCTCATTCTGAAAGAAAGAAGTGAAATGTGCCAACGTGACGGCCATCTTAGTGTGTGGTGCGAGACGGGAGATGTAGTTCATTGAGCGGACACATTTAAAAAAAATTGACTTTCAAAATTATATTTTAAATTGACAAACATCTATGTGTAATTCGTGGCACAATTTAAACGGGATCAAAAGATAATCTTTCTCTCTCCATTGACTTCAATACACACTTTTTCCGAAATAAGGTCCCATGGAGGTCCCCCGGAAAGGGAGGGACTTCGCCACTCTATTTACTAATTATAAAAAAATACATTCACATTTATGCTTTTTTATTGCATGACTAGGTTTTGTATAGGGGTTTTCTTCATGCTGAGATAGCGACAGACAGCAGAATATGTTTACGAGTTTAGAAAAATATCAAAAGAACAACATGTGTTAGTCTTTCACAAAATACCTACAAATTAAAGTACTTTCAATGTAGGCAGGCCTCACAGATTTTCCTCTCAAATTCACAAACTTTCTAGGATATTAAAGGGCGTATTTTCCCTCGTTGCAGGTACCTCGTATGTCCTGTGGGTTTCCTCTCTGTCTGCTGTTGCAGCTATAGGACTGGTCACCTTTGTTATTATTGGTGGATACAGTTTCTGCTGGTATGGAAGATAATACTATGGGATGGGATGATATAGGATTTTAACGCAAATAGCAAGAAAAAAACTCACAATTATCTGATTCTGCTCTTTCTTTTTTCTAGGTTGTTCAAGAGGACACACTCCTAACAGCTGATGTCCTTTCATTTTTCATTTTAATATTTATGTACATTTCGTAAATAATTGTAATAAAGTTTTTTTCACCTCATAAATGTTTGAATGTTTATAGGATTTGAATCTTGAAATTCTAAGAAACCAATTTCTAAAACAGACATTTGTGTTTTAATGTTTATTGTTAGACTTATTTCCCCTTAACGCATCATTTTGCATTTAAAAACAATAATTGATGTCTTAATTAATAACTAATGTTATGAATGGATTTGTTTTGTGATTAGTAAAAAGCTGTATCTTAGGAAAATATATTAAAAACAGTATAAGACTTTTCAGTCCTCTATTATTTTCTTATTTGTGTATCGACCCCTAATTGCTAAAATCTTTGAAAATGTCAGTGTTGAGCACTGAACAAAAAAGAGAAGGGTTTTCGTCCCAAATATTTTAATTAGTAGAATTAAAAGAGGTAATTAAAAAAAATGCTCATTCTAATTCTTTTGAGATACCTCTGGGAATAAACCCTAATTTTTGGTTCATCAAACCATAGTCCACTGTTATGTATACATATCAGTTAATTTAATGTCTAAACACACTGTATACTGTAGTGTAGATTAAATAACAGGATTTCCAGCTTTCTTTTATAGACAGACTTCATCACAAGATACTTTTAGATAATATTAGAGGGATATTGGGAAATAAACTAGAAAATATCTCAATTATAAAGAGTAAATTGTAGGTTTAATAATCATATGATCAAGTTTATTTATATGTAGATTTAAATTAAAAGTGGGCCTAATTTAGCTTGTTTAAATCTACTAATTACACCTTCACCCTTGCTCTGTACTGGGCCTTTAAGTGGGTTTTACATCCGGAGCAACAGCTTCATATCCCGGATACAAGAGAGCCAGAGTGCTGCCGAAGACAACCCACCTTTAACGGTTTGGTTTATAAAGGATAAACAGGTACATACCACTTGTTACTGTGTCAGTAAAGTGAAAACATGATTAAATAAGTAGTTATTTAGCCGCAGTGTTGCATGCATGCCTCAGATTCCTGCAGAGTGGAGCAGCAGGCCGGATGTAAACATGGAGGCGATTTGTGGTGCAATGTTTACATTAAGCTTTAGGCATGGAGAGTCACTTCAAAGAAGATTATTTTGTGTGTTTCTGTTACAAAAAGACTCATACACAGATTGCATATTTCCCCTAAAAGAAAGCCAGTCATTAAACATTATTTTAGCAATGGTGGTGTTGCAGTCCACTCCAAACTCCCTTTAGATTTCATATTAGTTTCCTATTAATGTATTTTTTGACAAAAGACCAGAGAAATAGTACAAGACGTATAGTTTTTTAAACGTGTTTTATCATTATTTATATTTCGGTTTTTATATATAAACACTATTTAACTGTAATTCTTTTATATCGCCTATTTTACACTCGCATGAATAGAGGAAGTCACCTGAGCTAACGGTTAGCAAAAGGCTAACAACGTTAGCATACGATTAGCATTGTTTTAGTTTTCCACTGAAAAACACCGAAATAAAGAGTGGACATTTCTCCCGAAGATATATTAAGACAGAATGATATGTCTTTAACTGTTGAATAACTAACGTTAGCTAGCTCATGAAACATAAACGCTTGCTATTGTTAAAATTCACAGGTTTTTTTAACTAAGTCTGGTTCTCATTCACGTTTTCCATGAGGGGTCAGGTGGGATGAGATTCTGACCAAATACGATGTACTTTATTAATCTCAAATTGGGAAATGTAAAACAAAGTGTTACACATAATTAGAGTAGACAATAAACAATCATACAATATAAACATCTCACAATAGAAGAAAAAATTTAACTAAAATCAAAATATAAAAGTTGACCGTGAAGATAAAAATCTGTAAACTACCTGACAAATAAAACACAATTTAAGGTCTTAATTACAGCTAACACAATATAAAAGTAGGATATTAATTACATTTAGTGTGCAACGATGGTATATTTAATTAAATATAAATGTAAAATGTACAGTTTGAAGTCATAAGTCCAGATGTTAGTTACAGTATATCTTTAATAACTGTATGTGCTTTATTTGCACACACTTTTATTTATGCATATTTAAATAAAACCCTTTTTTAAGTAAAATGATCAAATATACACTATTTCTGAATGTTTCCTTTACAGGTGCATCTCGGTTCACGATGTCTCCGAACCAGGTGATCCTGCAGTTCCGCTTCGCCACATTCGGCGACTCGATGCTGCAGAAGATGAACCTCCTGAGACACCAGAGGCGATTCTGTGACGTCACGGTTCGCATCAACCAACTGGAGGTCCCCGGTCACAAAGTGGTGTTCGCCGCCGGATCCTCTTTCCTGAGGGACCAGTTCATTCTGCAGCAGGACTCCAGGGAGGTGCAGATCTCCATGATCCAGGAGGCGGAGGTGGGCCGCCAGCTGCTGCTCTCCTGCTACACGGGACAGCTGGAGTTTCCCGAGCTGGAGCTGGTGCATTATCTGACCGTCGCCAGCTTCCTGCAGATGGGCCACATTGTGGAGCAGTGCACTGAGGCTCTCAGTAAGTTTATCAAACCTGCACGCAAGCTGGAAGTGGAAGTGGAGGTGAGAAGAGAGAAGGAAGAGGGGTTGTCCAAGAGAGAGCTGGAGGTTCGGACTGTCCACCAGAATAAGCAGGACAACGAGGAAGATGATCGTGATAGTGATGATGATGATGTGATTATACAGCCTAGTTCCCCTCCTCAGATCTTAAGCAGGTGTCCAAAGCAGCAGGCTGACGTTGATATTGCAATCGTAAAAGTGGAATCGGTGTCTGACGAAGCAGAAAACTCCTCCGTCACTCACTTCCCCAGGAGCCCACCTCCCGCCCTGCACTCCCCCGAGCCCCAGCACTCCCTCATCAACTCCACCGTGGACAGTCGTTGCGGCGAAACTGCGGCGCCCCCCGGGGTGTCGGGATACCCCCTCAGTCCTGTGAGCCCCCCGCCTCCATCACCTCCTGCTGAGAAGCACAGCGTCCACCAGAGGAACTACGACAAACCCCTGCAGTGGTATGTTGGGTTTTCTACGATCTGAGTTTAGCATTAGCTGAAAAGAGTCCAGGAAGCATATTTACAAGTTAACAGCGTTTAATAAAACAATGGTACAATGGTACAATGAATTTGCAAAAGGTTAGCCCGGCCGAGCTTGCTCCAATCCGTGTCGCAGGGGATGAGAAAGAGACCGACTTCCTGTTTGTGTCACATATTTATCATCTGTAGTCTTCTCCCATTGGCTTAGCGTCGATGGGGGCGGGTCCAAGGCAGGTCCTGTCGTTTTCTGATGTTAGTTTTACAATCTTCTAATATCTGTTATCATTTAAACATTCCCTAATAATAGTATTGCAGCGTCAATAAGTGAGAGTTGAAGACAGTGTGTTTAGTTTGCAACACCACGTGTCATTCTCCTTTTATTCACGTACACAAAATAATATTAGCTACATGCTAATGCTACAAACGCTGTCTGCCAGACAGGAAGTTGAATGTGTCGACAATGTCGTGAACATCCGGTTACAGAATAAAACAGTGTTATTGATTTAAAGTTACGGCACATATATATTGATTTTATTCCTTACAGGTACCACCAGTGCCCCAAATGCTCCCGCGTTTTCCGGCAGCTGGAGAACTACGCCAACCACCTGAAGATGCACAAGCTGTTCATGTGCCTGCTGTGCGGGAAGACCTTCACGCAGAAAGGGAACTTGCACCGACACATGAGGGTTCACGCCGGGATCAAGCCCTTCCAGTGTAAGATCTGCGGGAAGACCTTCACGCAGAAGTGTTCGCTGCTGGATCATCTGAACCTGCACAGCGGGGACAAGCCGCACCGATGCAACTACTGCGACATGGTGTTCGCTCACAAGCCTGTTCTCCGTAAACACCTGAAACAGATCCACGGGAAGAACAGCTTCGACAACGCCAACGAACGCAGCCTGCAGGACGGGGGGATTGACTTTGATTTTGGGCAAATATGACATTTTTGTTGAATGCATTCAGTCATTTACACGTAGACTTTCCCACTGGTGGAATATTATCAATCTAAATAACAGTCCTGAGAAACTCACAGCTGTTTCCATTTCCTGAGTTGGGAAGACTTTATTCAAACTTCCATGTGAAGAGATGTGCTTACAAACATAGATGCTTTCAAGCAGATGAGCTGTATGTTATTGCTCTGCGCTTTAAGACTTTAAGAACATATTCATCTGTTGCCGGTTCTCCGTAAACACTTCAAACAGATCCACAGGAAGAACAGCTTCGACAAAACGAACAAACGCAACCTTGACTTTGATTTTGGGCAAATATGAGCAAACAACTGTGGATTCAGCTTTTAACGCTTTTTACAACTTGCAGACCCTAATGGTTTTAATTAAGGTCTATAAAAGTGATCGTTTTTTGTAATTTATTTAGCTACAAAAAAATGATTTACAGATGTCTATAAGTCAATGGTAAAAAGTATTTGTCACGGAAGCTGTAGTACAACCGTTTGGCCACTACGACCATTCATACAAATCTATGAACTTTTTTTTTGCAGTTTTGTTTGAGGCAGGGGTGTCAAACTCAATTTCATCGCGGGCCACATTCGCATAAAGGTTGCACTCAAAGGGCCGGTTGTAACTATATAAATATAATATATATATATATATATATAAAATAATGTTTTATATTACATTATTGCCTCTGAATTGGATTATTATCGGATAGGATAATAACTTAGTAATTAACTACGTCTGAAAGCAGAAGTCCAGGGCAAATAATTGCAAGTCTCTTCAGTGCGCATGTCACAAAACGAGATGCATTGTGGGACATGTAGTTTATGGGCAACCTGCTTCTGTAAAGTGGCATGTAATCGTATAATAAACGTATTATATTCTTTGCAAGCTCTGGCGGGGCCATATAAAATGAAGTCGCGGGCCGAATTTGGCCCCCGGGCCTTGAGTTTGAGACCCCTGGTTTAAGGCTTTCAGTCTTTGAAACGCAGACTTTCCCACAGTTGGAATATTATCGCTTATCGAGCAGTCCTGAGAAATACACAGCTGGAGGGTACAGTCTGTTACTTTTGTGTGAGAAACCAAGATTAGCATTTCAATTAGAACGGTCCTCAACCAAGTCCAATGGTGCATTCAACTGCTTACCAACATGGATGCGTTGTATGTTATTACTCAGTGCGCTTAAATAATACATTGATATCTGTTTCCAAGAGCGGAGATTTTTCAAGACAGGAATTCATTTTTCTGATTTATTCCGACATCACATGAATGCAACGCAAATCTCTGGCTTTAAAGAGGCATGATTCGCATAATAGGGCCCCTTTAACAGAATATTGTTTGTATCCACACCATGATTTGGATCTTCTCCAAAATGAAATGGGTTCTTCCTTGGCTTATGTTACACCCATCCACTTAGTTTCATGATAATCAGGCTTTTCGTTTTTCCAGGGAAACATGGCGGCTGTTTTTCCAAAGTGTCGCCCTCCTCTTGAAGGGTTCAACTTGAGAATGTAAGCATGAAAAAGTGTTCCTGGTCTACATTTCACTGTATCTTCCTCTTCGTGGACTGTTTTATAATACATTGTAGATGCCTTCATATCGTACTTGAAAGATTACCACTGAAACACAACATATTGACTGTACTTCATGAGTTTTATTGATGAATTAACACGTCTTTGTGTCTACGTTGTCCAATGAAAAATATATCCATGTGTAAAATGTGTATACAGTCTGCTGTAGCCTTTCTCTCTTAGCTGTGTAAATACATTTAACTAAAACAAACTTGAAAAGGCGGGTAGAAAAACATATTTTATTGAAGGCAAGCTATGCCGGTGACAAACGGGATGCCAAAGTGTCTATGTGAACTGAATCGGTTCTTTTATACAGACTTTATATATCTACAGTATGAGGTACGATTAGACCAAAGTGACATTGTATCTGTCCTGTGATCATGGGAGTTGATGTGTGTTATAAAATAAAAACAGACTCTTAATTAATGCTTCTTGTTGTGACACACTATTCTCCACCATTCATGCGCATTTGCTGGTATTTATGGGAATGTAGAGCATCCAAGATGTAAATACTGCCATCATAAGGGAAGCTTTTTTGTAAAAGAAAGTTTGGAAAGCACAAATGTTTTCCCCTCTTCAGTGTGTAGCTCTTTAACTCAAGTAGAGTTTGCAGCGAGTATCTGAGAGCAGCATGTAAATGTGTGGTGAGCTTTAACAAAGCTTCATTGTGCAGGGCTCCAAGGTTACATTTGCAAACCGTTGTGAAGAATTGGCAACTAGTTGTAGTCCTTTTTGACATGAAAATAGTGCCATCAAAACATGCACCAATAAATAACTTTATCTTTGATACCAGTGATATTTAAATATTCATGTTACAGTCAGTGCTGCTAAATGAAAGTTTCACTAACCCGTCAATATTATTGATTTTCATAGTTGTAGTGGGTACCATGAAAAGTAAAAAAAATACTTTGTTTACTTTAGGAACATGCTGACATCACTATGTTACACTCTCGCTTCTATTGGCTAGCGCTCCAACACATTGTACGTGATAGGCTAAGGGGCGGGACATTTCTATGCGGTTGACCAATCACAACAGAGCCGGCCAGCTAACCAATCAGAGCATACTGGGCTCTGGTTTCAGACAGAGGGTGAAAAGAGGTGCTGCATCTTTTTGAACATTAAAGCATGTTGACATGTCACAGTAGAGACACTACATACTGATATACACCTGAACATCAGCAGGAGAGGACTCTTTAAAGTAGAGACACTACATACTGATATACACCTGAACATCAGCAGGAGAGGACTCTTTAAAGTAGAGACACTACATAGTGATATACACCTGAACATCAGCAGGAGAGGACTCTTTAAAGTAGAGACACTACATACTGATATACACCTGAACATCAGCAGGAGAGGACTCTTTAAAGTAGAGACACTACATACTGATATACACCTGAACATCAGCAGGAGAGGACTCTTTAAAGTAGAGACACTACATACTGATATACACCTGAACATCAGCAGGAGAGGACTCTTTAAAGTAGAGACACTACATACTGATATACACCTGAACATCAGCAGGAGAGGACTCTTTAAAGTAGAGACACTACATACTGATATACACCTGAACATCAGCAGGAGAGGACTCTTTAAAGTAGAGACACTACATACTGATATACACCTGTACATCAGCAGGAGAGGACTCTTTAAAGTAGAGACACTACATACTGATATACACCTGAACATCAGCAGGAGAGGACTCTTTAAAGTAGAGACACTACATACTGATATACACCTGAACATCAGCAGGAGAGGACTCTTTAAAGTAGAGACACTACATACTGTACTGATATACACCTGAACATCAGCAGGAGAGGACTCTTTAAAGTAGAGACACTACATACTGATATACACCTGAACATCAGCAGGAGAGGACTCTTTAAAGTAGAGACACTACATACTGATATACACCTGACCATCAGCAGGAGCACTCTTTAAAGTAGAGACACTACATACTGATATACACCTGAACATCAGCAGGAGAGGACTCTTTAAAGTAGAGACACTACATACTGATATACACCTGAACATCAGCAGGAGAGCACTCTTTAAAGTAGAGACACTACATACTGATATACACCTGAACATCAGCAGGAGAGCACTCTTTAAAGTAGAGACACTACATACTGATATACACCTGAACATCAGCAGGAGAGGACTCTTTAAAGTAGAGACACTACATACTGATATACACCTGAACATCAGCAGGAGAGGACTCTTTAAAGTAGAGACACTACATACTGATATACATCTGAACATCAGCAGGAGAGGACTCTTTAAAGTAGAGACACTACATACTGATATACACCTGAACATCACCAGGAGAGGACTCTTTAAAGTAGAGACACTACATACTGATATACACCTGAACATCAGCATGTATGTGCAGGGCGTTTACTGTACTACTGCATGTTGAACGTGCTCCAGGTAAAAGATAATTTGAATGAAACTATTTGAATAAGGGCCGCTATGTGCACTTATCATCATTACTCAGTGCTTCCCTGGAGTGTGTGTTGCAGCGATGAGCGGCTGGCAGGGCTTTGTGCAGTATTTATTTTATTATGAAACACCAAAAACTCTGGTTATTCCTAGCATAACGGCGGGATGTGTGTTCAGGCTCACTCAGCTGCTCGTGGTGCTGTATGTGCTGGGGTGAGTAACAGCGTTTGGGTATGAAGAGTGCTAAATAAATTAAGTTGGATTAATTATTAATTGATTACATTACATCGTAAGCATTCAATTTCATGTTTCTGATGCTTTTATGCACAGCAAAGTGCAAAAACCGTAAAGATAGAAACATAAATAAAAATGCTAATATACTGGTTTTAAATAAGCAAAAACCCTAGTTCTAGTGTATTGAAATACATTACTTGAGTTAATGTACTTTTTAAGAAAAGCATCAAGACCCACCTGTTCCGCACCACATTTTACTGACTGTCCTTTATTTTTTATTTTTTTATTCTAACCTTTTAACCTTTTTACATTACATGTCACTTGTTAGACACTTTTATCAAAGAGACTTACATACTCAATACTGTGGACAATCCCCATAGGAGCAATTTGGGGTGAAGTGTCTCGGGGACACAACGACATGCTGACTGCAGTGGGGTTTGAACCTGTGACCATCTGATCCAAACACCAAAGCACTAATCCACTGCGCCACGCCTTTTTACCATACCATATGTTATTCAATATGCTCCAGATAACTTTAAATGTTATCTTTTTCATTTCATTTTGTCCTCATCGCATTGGGAAGCACCTTGAGATGACGTTGTTTTTAAAGTGCACTATATAAATAAAATGTTCTATATTATTAAATAGTTATCCTGTAATTGATTAGTCAAGAAATTGCTGCAGCTCAGACTAATCATTTAACTTAATATTGTTGTGTTTGTTCATTATTTAAAGTGTTATCCCCTGTGTGTAGCTATGTGTGTTTGGTGCAGAAGGCCTACCAGGAGACGGACTCTGTGGTGAGCACCGTCACCACCAAGGTGAAAGGGTTCGCCTTCACCAACGCCTCCAGCATCAAATACTGGGACGTGGCTGACTATGTTATTCCACCTCAGGTATTCAACCTAACAATCAATATCTGGATTAAGAAGCACTTGACCTATCATGGTGTCAGGAGCAGTGGGCTGCCATTATGAACGGCGCCCGGGGAGCAGTGTAGGGAACGGTGCCTTGCTCAGGGACACCTCGGCAGCACTTGGTCTTTCCGGGACTTGAACTGCATGGTGACCTTCCAGTTGCCAAGCCACGCCTATGGACTTCGCCACCACGGCCTTTCTCTCTCTCTCTCTCTCTCTCTCTCTCTCTCTCTCTCTCTCTCTCTCTCTCTCTCTCTCTCTCTCTCTCTCTCTCTGGTATCACACCTTCCTGCCCTTCCAACGTGCATTGTCTCGACCACATTTCCATGCCAACTTGGGATAAGTTACCAAGATCGCTCTAGAGAGAGAGAGAGAGAGAGAGAGAGATCATTAATATGTAACAATTTGAAATGTATGTTAATGTAGTTTGTTTATCATATTATTGTGTAATTATTTTGTATTTTGATGCTTTGGAATTTGAATTTGAAAGAGAGAGAGAGAGAGAGAGAGAGAGAGAGAGAGAGAGAGAGAGAGAGAGAGAGATTTTTTTTTACGCGTGTGATCTTCTGTCCAACAGGGAGGAAATTCCTTCTTTGTTTTAACCAACATGATTGTGACCTTTCGTCAAACTCGGTCACGTTGTCCTTTGGTGAGTCAAGAGGTTATATTCTTACTCAGACATTTTCATCTTTTTTAAATTGGGTTTTGAGATGTTATACAACATTTCCTTTTATAATGTGCCCTGATGGAACAACAGAATGTACTTTTGTATAAAACATAAACTTAAATATGTTTAATTTGCTAGGTGAGAATGTGTGAATGCAGGTGAGAAATCTGCCTTCAACCTGGGGCCTTCCCCCCCCCCCCCCAATTTAAGACAATACATTGCACGATTTCTCTTGATGACTTAGGTACATAGGTGGTAGAAGTACTCAGATCTTGAGTACAAGTAGAAGTACTCAGATCTTGTTCTTGAGTAAAAGTAGAAGTACTCAGATCTTGTACTTGAGTAAAAGTAGAAGTACTCAGATCTTGTACTTGAGTAAAAGTAGAAGTACTCAGATCTTGTACTTGAGTAAAAGTAGAAGTATTCAGATATTGTTCTTGAGTAAAAGTAGAAGTACTCAGATCTTGTACTTGAGTAAAAGTAGAAGTACCAGAGTGTAGGAATACTCTGTTACAGTAAAAGTCCTGCATTCAAAATGTTCCTCAAGTAAAAGTAGAAAAGTATTCTCATCAAAATATAGTTAAAGTAGAGACAGTAAAAGTAGTCATTGTGCAGATTGGTCCATTTCAGAATAATAGATATGATATGTTTTATAATGATTGATCATGAAAGTGTTCTCAAAGCTGGTAAAGGTGCAGCTAGTTTGAATGACTTTGTATACTGCAGGGTAGCTGGTGGATTTACTCCAGGTGGAACTAAAGTCTGATTTAACACTTGATTAGATTTCACATCATTCATCCACATCTGTGAAGTAACTAAAGGTATTAAATACATGTAGGGGAGTAGAAGTACAGCATTTACCTCTGAACTGTATAGAAGTAAAAGTATTAAGTAGCATAAAATGTAAATACTCAAGTAAAGTACAAGTACCTCAAAATGGTACTTAAGTACAATCCTTGAGTAGAGATACTTAGTTACTTCCCACCTCTCCTTGGGTGAATCCCAAGCTGCTTCACAAAGCCAACAAACTCTGCCTTTGTTATTGTTTTGAATTAGCGACCCCTTGTTCTTTAACTCTGATTATTTCTCCATAGTTTCCAGACCATTCCACTGTGTGTGTGGACGATTGTGACTGCATCGAGGGACTGAACGATCCTCGAGGCAGCGGTAGGGCGTAAATAACTAAATATAAACAAATAAAAGTATCAAAATACTCGCCATGGGACACTTGCATCACTTGCATTTCAAATGATGCTCTAATATTATAATAAACAAGGATGCAGCTACTAAAGAGCCCATTTGGCTTTCACTTTAAGCACATTTTCTTTTATACTTCCGTACTTTCATTTAGATAAGATCTTGTAATACTTCTTCCACCATTGGACCTCACTTGGTGTCTTTAGATGATTATGTATAACTGAATTTAGTTAAAAATAATAAAGCCTGACATTATACTTCTCTCCTCAGGTATTCAGACCGGTCTGTGTGAGAACTTTTCTACGACTGTAAAAACCTGTGAGGTGATCTCCTGGTGTCCTCTGGAGATAGACTCTCATCTGCCTGAGTACGAATACATGCATAGTATTTATAATAAAGTACAATATTGATTATTATATCAGTATAGTTTAGACTTCAGATGCAGTATTTATAATAGTATAGGTTACACATGCAGCGTTTTAGTAATATAATGTAGATTATACATGAAGTTTAATAGTATTTATAGTAGTATAATGTTGATAACGAATGCAGTATTACTGTATGTATATTAATGTGTAAAGTATTGACATGTTTTTATTCCCTCAGTCATGCTTTGCTGGATTCAGCAGAGAACTTCACCGTGTTGATCAAGAACAGCATCACATACCCAAAGTTCAACATCCACAGGTCAGTGTTTGAGTTTTTTATCTGAATGTGAAATGCAAACATACATTTTTATCTTACATTATTTCGAACGCTATTTTAAAAATTGTAATTTAGCAAAAGACGCAGCAATCTTACAGCACCAATAATTACATTTATAAACCTAACATTACAAAAAAGTACCTCAAATTATACAAAAATAAAGCTATAGCTACTGTTTACCACTACAAATGACAGAATAATGACTACTGTATGTGTGTAGTTGCTGCAAAAATATATTTAAAGGGGTCCTACTGTATTATGTTTTTATGTTCATATTTGTATTTAGTGTCTCTGCTTTAAAGAGTCCTCTCCTGCTGATGTTCAGGTGTATATCAATATGTAGTGTCTCTACTTTAAAGAGTCCTCTCCTGCTGATGTTCAGGTGTATATCAGTATGTAGTGTCTCTGCTTTAAAGAGTCCTCTCCTGCTGATGTTCAGGTGTATATCAGTATGTAGTGTCTCTGCTTTAAAGAGTCCTCTCCTGCTGATGTTCAGGTGTATATCAGTATGTAGTGTCTCTGCTTTAAAGAGTCCTCTCCTGCTGATGTTCAGGTGTATATCAGTATGTAGTGTCTCTGCTTTAAAGAGTCCTCTCCTGCTGATGTTCAGGTGTAAATCAGTATGTAGTGTCTCTACTTTAAAGAGTCCGCTCCTACTGATGTTCAGGTGTATATCAGTATGTAGTGTCTCTACTTTAAAGAGTCCTCTCCTGCTGATGTTCAGGTGTATATCAGTATGTAGTGTCTCTGCTTTAAAGAGTCCTCTCCTGCTGATGTTCAGGTGTATATCAGTATGTAGTGTCTCTGCTTTAAAGAGTCCTCTCCTGCTGATGTTCAGGTGTATATCAGTATAGTGTCTCTACTTTAAAGAGTCCTCTCCTGCTGATGTTCAGGTGTATATCAGTATGTAGTGTCTCTACTTTAAAGAGTCCTCTCCTGCTGATGTTCAGGTGTATATCAGTATGTAGTGTCTCTGCTTTAAAGAGTCCTCTCCTGCTGATGTTCAGGTGTATATCAGTATAGTGTCTCTACTTTAAAGAGTCCTCTCCTGCTGATGTTCAGGTGTATATCAGTATAGTGTCTCTACTTTAAAGAGTCCTCTCCTGCTGATGTTCAGGTGTATATCAGTATAGTGTCTCTACTTTAAAGAGTCCTCTCCTGCTGATGTTCAGGTGTATATCAGTATAGTGTCTCTACTGGGACATGTCTCCGTGCTTTAATGTTGAAAAAGCAATTTTTCAACATTTTTATTTTTTTATTAAGTAATCATATAATGGTGATACAAATCGTACGTATCTCCCCTGAAAACTGTTATAAGTTAATCAAAGTTGTCACTATGTTCAGGAAGTAAACAAACAAGTCCAATAGAGGAAGTCCTCTGGGGGGAACAGGGATTTTAGCCTTTGCAGACCATTTACATGCACTAAAACCTATAGAACACATAACAGGAAAGGAAAACCCCAAAACAACACAATAGGGCCCCTTTAAACTATACTAGTTTGAATACATGTTCTCCAACACCGTATTACTGTGTGCCATGATGTTGATGTTAATATTAATATAATGTGTTTTCTTCCCTCAGAAGAAACATAGCGCCTCATATTAACTCCTCATACCTGCGCAGCTGTGAGTTTAATCGATCCTCAAACCCTGACTGCCCCATCTTTCGCCTCAAAAACATCGTGTCGGAGGCCGGGGAGGACTTCCAGGACATGGCTGTGAAGGTATGAGAATTAAAAATGTAAAGTCCAATTTACTTCTCTTTCTTTTAGTTATTTCCCTTTAATTCCAGTTGTAAGGGCGATTATAATGTTGTATCTGTCTTCAGCAGAGGATTTTAATGTGATAGCAGGGCCTTAACATTGTTTCCAGAGAGGCTCAGTGAATAAAACTGGATTCGATTTTAGGTTTTTTAGTTTATTTGCGACAAATTAAAATACGCCAAGATAGCAAATGATATAAAGTGCATGAAGACTAACTGGGCTTTTATAAAACTCCACTCAAATAATGTACACATTTCATAGAAGGAAGTATTAATTTAAATATAAGAGCATGAGATGAGAGAATATATTATAGGTATAAACAGTGAGATATTAACAATATAGTTAGGTATAAAGTACAGCATTAGGTCAGGTGTATAATACTGTGGTAATACAGTGTATACAGTATAGATCAGATTAAAAGTATAAAAACACTTATATATACTACATATCTGTACAGACAGTGGTATAAATATACAGTATATCTATCTATCTGTCTGTCTGACGGCCCGTCCACACGGCAGCGTGCGTGGCTTCAACGGAGACGCTTCCCATTCACTTTGAATGGGGTGACGTCACGCTTTGCCGAACTGCATTGTGGTTCCGTGGCGACGCTTTGCCTCCGTTGCTCGCTTCGAAAGTTGAGAAAAGTTCAACTTTTCAAGCATCGACGGAAGCGCCAGCCAATCAAATCATATGCCAGTACAAGCTCTAGCCAATCAAACCGCGTGCTTGTGTGTCCAGGGCGGGAGATTAATGTGATTGGTTGTTGGTCGCACGCCGGACACACCCACCGGCAAGCTTCAACGCACGCTGCCGTGTGGATGTACCGTAAGGGGACGCCCACAGTCTTTGATTGCACTGATTGGTATTTATACATGATAGATAATTATTCAGTTTATACTTAAAGGTCACCTATTAGGCAAAATCCACTTCTTCATGTCTTTTCTACATCAACATGTGTCCCCTCTTCTTCATGTCTCTTCTTCATCAACATGTGTCCCCTCTTCTTCATGTCTCTTCTACATCAACATGTGTCCCCTCTTCTTCATGTCTCTTCTACATCAACATGTGTCCCCTCTTCTTCATGTATTTTATACATCAACATGTGTCCCCTCTTCTCCATGTCTCTTCGACATCAACATGTGTCCCCTCTTCTTCATGTCTCTTCTACATCAACATGTGTCCCTTCTTCTCCATGTCTCTTCTACATCAACATGTGTCCCCTCTTCTTCATATCTCTTCTACATCAACATGTGTCCCCTCTTCTCCATGTCTCTTCTACATCAACATGTGTCCCCTCTTCTTCATGTCTCTTCTACATCAACATGTGTCCCCTCTGTGGAAAGAGACTCTGAAACTTTCAGGAACAAAGATTCTCTCTCTTTCTGTCCTGATCAATTTCTATAAAAACCTGTCTGAAAATGAGCTGATCAGATTTTGGCCACTTTATGATGTCATAACAATGTTTTGGCTTGAGTAACCATTAGCCAATCAGCAACCAAGGTAACCCCCCCACCTTATCACCTGAATTTCCTCCTAGAGCAGCATTGTGTTCTTTTTAACAAAATCTCTCTCAGAGGGGCGTGGGGAGGGGCTCCTTATTTTCATCTAAAGTAACAGACAGAGAATCAGTACTTTGGAAACAGGGCTGAAACAGAGGGGATTATGGGTAATGCTGCAATGATCTGTTTAGTGTTTCAGCCAATCAGAGACAGGTTCTGTATATATCTGAGACCTATAATATATTGATGAAAAACAGTATAATAGTAGGGGACCTTTAATGTTATTTTTTAAGGGTGGTATCCTGGGTATTATCATCGACTGGAGCTGCGATCTGGACTGGTGGGCCAGGAAATGTTCCCCCAAATACAGCTTCCGCAGGCTGGACAGCAGAATCCCAAACAATGACGTGGCTCCTGGATACAATTTCAGGTAAAACTTTTCAACAAATGGACAGACCATAAAACTCCTGACAAAGGTCTTCACTTAGACCTGTTTAAACAACGCGTATTTCATTCTATAGTACAGTTGTCATTTAACTTTATTTGTTATACTTTATTATTTTACATGCTTACCTGTATATATACTTATTTTGTTTTTTTTATTCTTACATTTTTAAGTTTTTTAATTTAATTTTTTGTATTGTTTAATAGGTTTGCTAAATATTACATGGACCAAGGAGGAGAGGAATTTCGAACCTTATTTAAAGCTTACGGGATCCGGTTTGACGTCATCGTATTTGGAACTGTGAGGCCACAACAAAACATGAAATATTATTTACTATTTATAATTTATTTCATATAATTTTTTTTGTATTATGTAGTATTATTTATTATGTACAATTTATTATTTATTACATGGCTTAGTTGAATACTCGATTCTGATTGGTCAATTCAGAACACGTGACACGTAACAGACAGACCGCTGTCAAGGATTTATTGACCGTTGTTAAGGACGCTCACATCTGCACAAAGAAGTCCGTTCGATTGAACTGTATACAGTTGGCTTTTCAGACTGGTAAAAGAAAACAGCGGAGAAGTAACGAGGCCGAAACCCTCCTTTTTACGCAACGGTCCAGACATCAAATCAGACGGCAAAACCTATTCAGTTGCCAGTTACTTTGGCATTAGGGCAGGGATATCTAGATACTTTCCAAGGTTTGACATAATGAATTGTGCTACTTTTAAAGCAAGCCACGATGTTTTCAAATCTGTAATCAAAAAGCTCCTCAAAAACGCTATTGAAGCAGTTCCTGCCGTTGCTAAGGAGGATCAAGAAAGAGAAAGTAAAAGAGGGTAAACGACGGAGCACTGGACGTCAGATAAATCACCAGAAGAAGGCCGAGAGGAAGTAAACACTAACAGGAACACGGTATGGGCTCTGCAGTGTTTAGGGACTTGTTAGTCGATCAGAAACTGTGAACAGAGTTGGACAGTGATGCCATAAAGTTGTTGTTGTTGTTCTCGCAGTTCCAGCCGTTGGTGCGCCGTGGAGCGGAGTTTTTTTTTTTCTTAGCGGAAGAAATACGATCATCTTTAAGTCAATAAAATCATTTCAATTAATATTGGGAGTCCAGTCGTTAGTTTGTTTAGTATCTGGCCGTGTAATAAACGGGATAGTGTGCAGTGACTTGGTCATTATGGGGAAAAGAACACCTTCATAATGACCACCTCGCTGCACATTATCCCTTACTCACAATGTATTATTTATTATTTACTATTTATTATGTATTATTTTTTATTTATTATTTATAATTTATCATATATTATTAGTTATTTATTATTTATTTACTATTTACTTGTATTTATCATTCATCATGTATTATTTCTCTTGCAGGCAGGAAAGTTTGGAGTAGTCCCCACTGTAGTGAACTTGGGTGCAGCATTGTCCTTCCTCAGCTTGGTAAGTACCCCTTCATTTTATATTAGGCCTACATTTCTCTTGTTTAACTCGATGACAGAGTGAGTTTCCCCGCAGGTTCCTCTGGTTGCTGACTGGTTTCTGTTGACGTGCCTGAGGAAAAAAGATCTTTACAGCAGACATAAAGTCTCCTACCTGAGAGAGGACACTGACTCTGAGGGAGTACGTTTACACATTATACATTCATCAGAAATACTATTGTATACTATATTTTAGTTCATGTGTGTCTTTCTTTTATACACAGGAGACAATGCACACCATCTTTGGAACCAAGTAGACGGCATCAACATGCATTTGGATCGCTCAATAAAAAAAACAGAGATCGTAAACATATATTTGTTTAGTGGTTTTTAGTGTTTGTGTGTTTTTAAGGTCTGTTTCTTTTCTTTTAAAACTATTTTTATGATCTTATTTTAATCAATGGTATTCCTGTCAAGCACTTTGTGATCTTGTTCTATGAAAAGTGCTATACTAAATAAACATTCTCATTTCTTATTAATTCAGGTTCTTTGTCTGTAGATTTAGTTTGCAGGGAAAAAGACAAGGGATCCATCCTGACACTAAGAACAAACACAAACACATCTCTAATAAAAGGACTAGTCAAAAGTACAAGTATACCCTGCTCAACCAAATCTCAAAATATTTCAAAAACATTTTAAGAAGGAAAACGGCAGTAAACAATAACTAACTAAATCAACATGCAATATCGTTGACGAAAATTGACCAGACGAAAATTGACAAGACGAAAATGTAGTTTACTAAATAAAAACTTTGCCAAAATCTCTCTTTACTTTCGTTGACGAAAAATTATCAAAGATAACGTTACATCCCTGATAGTCAGTGGCGTTTTTATATGTACAAAAGTGGTGGGGCACAAAAAACTTAGATGTCTATATATAAGCTTCTGCAGTGAGGTTCATGGCTGGTGAGGCACTGGCACTGACTCTTCAGGTTTACAAATATTATATTTTGACCTAAATCAAAATATAATAATATTTTCAAAAGCTATTTTTGTCTGATGCTTCGATTAATTTTTAACAGACAGTTCAACAAAAAGATACCCAAAAAATGTAATTTTATCATTTAAATATTGAATTATTCTCTCTTAGTAAGATCCCATTTTCAATAAAATGGTGGTCTTACCTTGACTTGAAGATGAAGTCCATTTACCTATCCTTCTGGACAAAATCTCTATTACTTTTTTGTAAAAGTCCTCCTTATCTTCTTGTAGTTTCAAAAGTCGAATCATAAACCTAATCGATAGATTTATGATTAATTATAAAAATTATAAAAGTAGGGTAGACATGTGGATATTATCCGGCTGAACAAAAGGTGTATTTATCTAACAGGTACGTTTCCCACAGATCTTATTTCCAGCTATTTTCTAAAATCCTATGGAGAAATCTCAATGCTTTTTTGTGGAGGGAACCCATGCGCAGCTTACTTCCTGGTTTTAGGACGCGTCTCTCTTCTCCTCTTCACACACTACACTTTTCGCGGCACACGTATTTACAACCAATCAGTTCTGAATGATGTGAGATGACGTATGGTGGGGATGGCAGCACTCTGCCCTTATGGTCATAATTTTGTTGCCACACACATTAAATAGGACAATACTCTGAGCATGCGCAGTGTAGTTTTTACAGTCACCGTTCACTTAGACAGTGAGAGGGAGGGCATGATCGGGTTTTGTCCCACATGGCTCTATACAGTTCAATAGGCACACACAGCGCCGGGCACACACTGTAGACACTAATTAGAAGAACACAGACTAAAACAGCAATGTACAGACTAATCAGATGATTAAACATGATCTTAAGATATATTTTATATCTTTTTGCATTTATTTTTTTGCATTTCTTTGCATTTTCTTTTAATCATTATTTGTAATACTTTCTGCTGACACTAGGTGTGGCTGTACCGACTGCTGATAGTCAGTTTTTCTCCCAGCATTTCCATTTCCGGTGCTGCGGCGGGGCAGCAGTTGTGTGTCTGTGCTGTTGAGCTGCCGTGCGTCACGACTCTTTGAAACATCTCTGTTACCGGAAATGCATCCACGGAGGAACCGTGGAGGACCCATCAGTGTCTCCTCGGTTAGAGCTCCTCGACGCTCGATCCTCGGTCCTCGATGTGCAATTAGAGAAATTAGCTGTGCTTCAGCATGGCGCGCTGAAATTCATTTCCGGGTCATTACCGGAGGACCGAGCATTCGAGGAGTCGAGGAGTCGAGGAGTCGAGGAGGGGAAATCTTTGAAATGAGATACGGCCATAAGGCGCATTCACACCGCAGTACTTTTCCCACAAAGGTTCATGAGAACTTAGTTCATGAGAACTCTTAAGTTTGCAAACCACTTCACGGCGTATACTGCCACCCGAAGTCCCCGGCCGGAAGTCCCCGGAGTTGGGGACTGGCTTCAGTAGAAGCTGCTGGGACTCCCCTACTATATCGGAACTAAAGTGGGAAAAGTACTTTAGTAGCTTTTTGACTTGTTGGCTGTATCAGAATAAAGAAACGATGTGAATGAAACAAAAATAATATTGACACACTTGTAATATGAGGTGCTCAAAAACAGCCAGAATGTTCTCTTAAAGCTGTTTGACATTATGGTAACAAGCAATAGCCGAACAAAAATATAAAAATATAAACATTCAATAGTTATCATTAGTGGATATTTTGGTATACCTTTCTTTCCTTGTGTTAGACAGTCAACAAGGAAGTCTGTTCAACGGTTTTCCCTGTTACATGTAATTACATGACATGTCACTTGTTAATTGATATTCTTTCCATCAATGGATCCTGTATCCACCATGATAGACCTGTTTGACATCTGAATTTTAATATTCAAATGTTTGCCCAAAGGTGGCTCAAAGAGAGCAGCGACCTCGTCGTTATCTGAGTCTTCACCAGCACATCGAGAGAGACAGAGAGAGAAGCAGCTGACAGGACGACGAGATGTAAGTGTGATTCTGTTCAGTCACTTTCATATATTGTTTATTGTGTGTGCAGAGTGCAATATTTTCCTGAACGTATATTTCACATATTCTAGTTATCAGATGGGAATAAGTCTTATTTATTTGCCTGACTAACCATGAAATCAGGTACTTTATAAAAAGTCATGTATGGAGCCTGTTCTGCAGACAAAACCTCCACTAATTTCATGTTTAATAAAATAACCTGAATGGTTCATCTTACATCTGAATTGCTATGTGTAAACACAGCCATCTGATTCTGTTGAATTAAATGACAACATTTTTTCTTTTAATAGCGATAGTTCAAAGAAAAGAATGCAAACTCTAAAGTTGTGCTTATAAAAGGAACACTGGGAAATTTAATTATTCATTATTCTCAAAGTTTTCTTTCCATTCTGGTTAAATAACCCATTAAGTCCAACCCACTCCTGAAACATAGGTCTTTAAAAGTAGCAGAATATTGAAAGGTGAATATCCAAAATAATAAAGTATTATTATCGAACCAGCAGATTATAAATATTATAAACTCCACACAAAGACAAAAAAATGTCATCACTGTATTGCACTCTATCGTTGAGGTGGTATAGTTACTGTTGAAGTTTGATGCATCACATTATTTGTGTTTTATTCAAATTAGATATTTGTATGTGTGTAAAAAAGACCTTTCACAATGTGAGCTTGTTCGTGCAGTTGATGCTCAACATTTGCATTTTTCCGCTACAGATTTGCTCCCTCATTTGTTGTTTCACATAACAGAGCAAATATGCAGTGGAGTCTGTTTGTGCTCATTCTGATGGGTAAGTGGATTTTTTATTAAAATCACATCTAGAGTCATGAAACAGCTTCCTAACAATAAAAAGTGAAATAAGTGAACTCAGAGCTCCTTTAAGATGAAGGGGATGATGTAAGAGGTGGGGGTGATTTTAGTTCTCATGAGTTTGATTTAATGATCAGATGCTTGTCATACTGTCAGCTCCATCACTGCAGAATTTACTCTATGTTTAGGTCAGTGTTCCTTCTTCACATGTCACCTCTATGAGTACCACTTCATCCAAGAACGAAAGTCCTGGGATGAAGCCCAGAGTTATTGCAGAGAGAAATACACTGACCTGGCCACAGTGTCTAACGTGGGAGACTTGGAGAGACTGACTAACCCTCCACAGAAAGGCGCCTGGATCGGACTGAGGAGCATCAATGAAAGCGATATTAAAGAGTGGCACTGGTCTCTGCTGGGAGAGAAGTACAATCAAACAGAATGTGAACCAGAATGGAATTCAAATGAGCCGGACAATGGAGATGAACATCCTGAGAACTGTGTGAAGATTAAACTCTCCCAAAAATGGCACGATGTCCGTTGTTATCAAAAGTTTCCCTTTGTCTGCTACGATGGTGAGTATATGTCACTATTAAAGCTATATAAATGATATCATACTGTGTACAAATAGTTGACAGATGTTATGCACTGTAGTTACATTGAATGAAAACAAATGTTGCTTTTTACTTTGAACATAACATTATTGGTAACTTTGATGATACAATTCTACTTGTTTGGACACGTTGTAATGGTAAAGCATAAGCATGTTTTTTGATTATGCAATCTAAATTATTATACCAAACACTTTCATCAATCTGAATCTTAAGTGAGATTGTGTTCATATTTTTTTTACATTCTGTTTTTAACATGATTTAACTAAGAGAAAATGATTTTAAAACTTGTAAAATGTGTCTTTTCATTCTCACAGAAACAGGGCCACAGAAATACTTTTTAATTGTTGATCAAAAGAACTGGCTTCAGGCTCAGAGTCACTGCAGAGAAAATCACACTGACCTGGTCAGTGGACTCACACACATCAGATCAGAAGAATTCAAGAACATTACCGAAGAATTAAACGATCTGTGGATCGGCCTGTTCAGAGAGATCTGGAGTTGGTCAGATGGGAAGAATTTCTCTTTCAGACACTGGGATCCGGTCTCATTTGAAGACGAAGCCTTAAAGACTTGTGCTATGACTACGGAAAATGGGAAATGGAATTCAGACGAATGCAGCCATCCAAAACCCTTCTACTGCTATGACGGTGAGTTTTGCAAAAGTCTTTGAAAGTATTTGATTTTCTTGTCTTTATTTATATGTATGTTGAATATCCTTTAGTGGAGAAAATATTCATAATATACATGAAATTACAGATCTGGATTTGATGATTATTCTTAATATAGACGAAAGCTTATTCTACTGAAAATTACAAAACCTTGAAAGAGCAGAAAGTAATGAATTTCATTCGGTCATGTTTTTGTCCTCACATCTTTTTATCCTGGCTTTTTCAAAATGTGCCACATGATTTGTTGCCTTCATTTTGTTTCTAAACATTTTGTTTTTATAAATAACCCCTAACCCTTTTAGAGACTTGTATTCATTACAACAACAAAAGATGATTGCATGGTGTTATGTTATTTATTTATTTTTTAAATATATTTTTATTGAAGACACATATAAAAGACATTTGGTACATTGAGAGGGACCACAGTTCAAAGTTACGAACCATTTAGTCTCTATATTCTGCATCAATTGACAAGCCATACGTGGTTAATTTTCTCTTGAAGGCATACAGTATTTAAGCGACCTTCATAACTCAAACAGACCAGATAGCCAAAATATAAGGGAGTAGTGTACCGACTAACAGAACTAAACAAGATAATAATAATAGCAATAATAATAATAATAAAATCTAAATAATGGTGTTATGTTATTGACATTCAGAGTTGTTTTTCAATAAATGGTTCATCTACGTTTAAAAAAATATCCATTTCAATTATAGACAAAGTGATCCTGATCAAAGAGAACAAGACTTGGGATGAGGCCTTGGATTACTGCAGAGTGAACCACAGCGACCTGGTCTCCATCACTGACAGTCACCAGCAGAGATGGGTCCAAGACAGAGCCAAGATGGCCGACACTGAGTTCGTCTGGCTGGGAATGCGCTACACCTGCACTCTGGATCTGTGGTTCTGGGTCAGTGATCGTCTGGTCTGCTATCACAACTGGGCCCAACAAGAAAAGACCGAGGGTTGTGACAGGGCTACAGCCATGGAGAGAGATGGAGAGTGGTACAAAAAGGCTGACACTGAAAAGTTTAATTTCATCTGTGTTAAGTAAACCCATTGGTATATTTACTGCAACAAGCTCACTCTTATCTAAAATGTATCTGCTCTCTGGGTTTATTGAATGGCTCTAGTTCAAATATAGAAATCACAACCTGAAGAGGGGAGAAACTAAATTACTAATGGATTACTAACTGAGGATTAGAAATTGAGAACAATGGGCGACACTAAATTTAACATGTTTTTGTCTCTGTGAACATCTGACTTTATGATACGGAGTTGTTGTAGTAGTTATTGATATAATGCATGTATATATATCCTCTTAAAGTGAAACCTGTAATCGTCATTTGAATTCTTGTTGTGTCCTATTACATGTTTATGAGAAAAAATATATAAAACGAGAAATCTATAATGCTTTGCTTTTCATAAATATGTTACGTTATGGTTGAAATTTGGTGATGGTTACAATATGTGTATCACTATTTTTGTCATGTTTACCTTTTTGGAGTTTTAACTGTTTAACTGTCTAAAGCTGAATAAACGATCTGACCCAAAAACAAGGTGTGGTTCTTTCATCCACTGGCTTTAAATAGTCATGTTTTAGATGTACCTAAGAGGTGCTTATTTGACGGTAAACATAATCTATGGGTTTATAATTGTATAAACTTGTAAATTGATGGAGATATTTTTGTTGGTCTTGTTATCTTTTAACACTAGAGAGCGCTCTTTAACAAGACTTCTGTTGAAATATGAGCCTGCTGTCAGCGAGATATGCCTCTGAAAGTCACAGCAATGCATGTATAAACATCTTACAAACAATTTCATTATGACTTTCAAAATAGAAATTTGTTGAAAATAAATATCACGTAACTTTAAAACATGAGTCTCAATTTAACCCCATTAAATATTTTGGAAACTTAACTACACACGTGTTCAGTTTGACACTATATTGAAATGTAAAAGTTTAATTAATATTAGCTATATAACACGTGGCAGAAACATACCTAATCGTCTGCTTTTTTCAAACAGTTTAGCAGAATATTAATTTTTCTATAGTTACAAATATACTCTTTGCTGCTCTCTGGTGGACAAACCGTGTACTGCTAGAGCAGCCTCCCTCTCCTCCATCCTCATCCTTCTGAAGCTTTTTCAGCGTTGACATTAAACCACCAGTTCTCTTTCACACCCTCCAAGAACTGTGAGTTTCTGGCTCTGCACTCTCGCTGCATACCTCCTGCCTCAAAGACCTACAGGGTAACTTGGAGAGGATCTGTACTTTAATTCAATCGGCTCCAAGGTTTGCTCTCAAGACTTCTCCTGCTAAAACTTTACAGAAGACACTAAACTGCTTCCCTCTTTTCCACGGTCTGAAACACAGGTGGTCTTATGTATCTCTGCTTGTCCGGCTAACATCTCCCAGTGGATGCTTGCACACCACCTGAAGCTCAACCCAGACAAGACAGAACAGCTCTTCCTTCCAGGTGAAGACTCTCCCATCCATGATCTCTCCATCAACACCGGCACCTCTGTTATTTCCCAAACTCACACTGCCAGGAATCTGACTGTGATATTCAATGAACAACTTTCCGTTCACTGCTAACATGGCTGCTCCTCCGCTCCTACTCAACATAAGGATACATGTCCTTCTGACCCAGAATGCAACAAAGGTCCTTGTCCTCTCACATCTTGATTACTAAAACTCTGGGACTCCCTCCTGGCTGGTCTACCTGCAAGCACCATCCAACCTTTACAACTCATGTACCTTTTCAACCTCCCTAAGTTGTTCCTATAGACACACCACTCCTCCGCCTTCACTGGCTGCAGTGGCTGCCTGAGCCAGGATGTTGTTCCCTCGTGCTTCAAGGTAACCACCATCATACCTGTGCCGAAGAAGTAATCACGATCCTGCTTCAATGACTTCCGCCTCGTAGCGCTGTCTTCCACCATCATGGAGTGCTTTGAGAGGTCATGAAGCAAATCAAATCTGATGAGACCCACTGCAGGAGGGAGGTGAACCAGCTGGCCACGTGGTGCATAGATAAGAATCTCTTTCTCAATGTGGACAAAACAAAGGAGATTGTTGACGACTTCAGGAGAAACTACATCCAACACCCCCACCCACTGACCATCGGTGGTGCTGCTGTGGAGCAGGTGAGCTGCACTAAATTCCTGGGGGTGCACATCACCGAGGACCTCTCCTGGACCAACAACACCACGTCAATCAGCAAGAAAGCCCAACAGCGCCTCTAATTCGTCCCTCCCCCCTGCCCCCACTGGACTATAACACCACACACACAGAGACTAAAATCCAGCACAGGACACTTTTTGTTACGCTGCTATGGACAGTCTTGCACTAATGTACATTTTCAAAGATATTGAAGTGACTGTTATTTTTGTATATATTGATTGTTGTGCTTTTATTTAGGTCGTAATATGTGCATATGTATAGATGTGCCTTTGATTGTGTATATATATATATATATATATAGGTATATACATATTTGCATACATTTTTTAATATATATTTGTTTTTGTATTCAGGATTGTGGGAAACGGTATTTCGATCTCTCTGTCTGTACACACAAACTGAAAGATTGACAATAAAGTTGACTTTGTGACTTTGAAGGAGAACTGGTGGTTTAATGTCAACACTGAAAAAGCTTCAGAAAGATGAGGATGGATGAGAGGGAGGCTGCTCTAGCAGAGCACGGTTTGTCCGCCAGAGAACAGCAAAGAATATATTTTTAACTATAGAAAAATGTATATTAAGTTAAATTGTTTGAAAAAGGCGGACAATTATGTATGTTTCTGCCACGTGTTTTATAGCTCGTAATCAATACACTTTTAAATATCAACTTGAGTTCCAATGTGTCCATTGACAAACTATAAAACTCAACACATGTGCATTAAAGTTTCCAATACAATTAATGGGGTTAAATTAAGACTCATGATATTGCTTTTCAACACATTTCTGTTTAGAAAGTCATTATGAAATTGTTTGTAAGATGTTTATACATGCATTGCTGTGACTTTCAGAGGCACATCTCACTGACAGCAGGCTCATATTTTCAACAGAAAATCTGGTTCAAGTGCACCTTCTAGTGTTGAAAGGCAACTAGACCAGCTAAAACATTACATTTTATGACTAGTCAGCACATTTCTTGCTTTCTTAGTTTGCTTATATTTTGGCAAGCACCTTCTTAGAACTCAAGAATGAAATGTATCAGTGACCGATCTGTGTGACACTCCTATGATGTGTTAATGTGTGCAATAGCTGCTGGGATAACACTGTTTTTATACCGCTTCGTTCTACTCTTTGGGACAAGTAACCTCCGGCCCGAAGGAAGAAGCTTAAATTCTGAGTGCAGAGGGTGGGAGTCATCGTCTAATATGGAGCTGGATAACCGCTGTAACTGCCTGAGGTACAGGGTCTCCAGGTTTAGCTGTGGCTCACCAGTCAGTCTGATGGACCACTTTACCATCTGACTCAGAGTAGACATTTTCCTTGTATTCCTTGAGTGTGTGTTCACCTTGTTACAAGGAAAATGTCCACTCTGAGTCAGATCACCAACACCAACAAGGTGTGTCTTAAAGGTCCCGTGTCATGGCCATTTCTACTGATCATAATTCCATTGTTGAGGTCTACTAGAATAGATTTATATTGTGCAATTTTCCAAACTCACATTGGTTTCTCATCCAGCATCTCTGTATGTGTTAGTGTCTTCACTCTCTGTCCTAAACGGCTTGTTGGAGCTCCTTTTATCATAAAGTACATTTATTCAAGTACTTTATTTAATTACAATTGCCATACTCTGTTACAGTAAAAGTCCTGCATAATCTATCTAGATCTAGATCCTAATCTATTTGTTGTTTTGTCTGTCTGACTGTTTGTTTGACTGCCTTTTGTTTTTGTTTTGTTTGTTTCTACTCCGGTTCTTCTCTGTAAAGCGACCTTGGGTCTCATGAAAGGCGCCATATAAATCCAAGCTATTATTATGAATCCTTTTTTATTACAGTTATTTTTTAATGTCATTTATTTAGTTGTGTTAGTTTTATATTGTTTTTATTACTTAAACATATATATCATCAATGGGAGAACCCTTCAAATCCTCTTTAACCTACACCGTGTGCAAAATGCTACTCCTTCCACATTCTTTCAGCTAGAGACTTTATTCCAACTTTAAAATGGTCACAAGACATTCAGCTATTAAAGTTGTATTCTTCACATCTTTAACAGTTCTTGAATTATCAATGTTTAAGTTTTGGTAAATGTTCAGTCCGTGTTAGATTTTATTATGGGTGTCTATGGGAGGGGCTCTTCAGAGCTAGAGGGCGTGACATCATCACTTAGAGTAGAGGGTCTTTCAAATCTTCTGAAAATATATTTTGAAACTGCTCTCACACCCAAAATATACACTCTATCAAATCATTTCAAAAGATTTCAGGAGCATTATTAGTCTGGCCTGCTCAATTGGCTTCATCATATCCCTCCCTCTCCTTCGGTTATGGCTAGAAAGGATCCGTCTTGTGTAAATATGACGTCACGTTCTCGTTGTAACTCTCGTTGAAGCGGCTCGGAAAAACATCTACAGCAGTAACATGCAACATACGCATTAAATGCAGCAGCAATATTAATAGAGAAACATCAGACATAATAGTGAAACACTGAAAGGGAACATTTTATTGCATCAGGGGCTATCTTGGGACTTTTACTGCGACAACATTGACTTGTCTGTGAATAAAAAATAAACCAGTGTTGGTGATCTACAGTGTTGTCATTCTTCTTTGAACAGCAAAACCACTAACACCCTATTTCAACAATCACACTCCCTGTAATTGATATAATTAATAGATAGTTTAGCTTCTCACCATCATTTGATATGGCCCACTGATGTTAACGATCGTAACTGAAAGGCTGCCTGCCAAACGTAGACATTCATCCACGTGACTTGCAAACTCTCGCGAGAGTTTTACACTGGACGGATCCTTTCTAGCCATAACCCTCTTCTTCCTGCTCTCAGACGCAGCCAGCTCCACTCTGTACTTCCTGGTTCCTCCCCTTCAGATCCACACTGAGGAGGAGGGGTGTAACCAACATGTGGGTAAAGTACAAGAGCTGATAAGCCACATTCACTGCACACACACATGCTGTTCAGATAACCTGTCACAATAGTTTCAGCTTTCAGGAAGTGAAACTCACACACTCGCTGCTACTGAGAGGTGAAATGGCGCAGAAAGGAGTTCAGCTGGACCGGGAAACCTTCTCTTGTTCCATCTGTCTGGATCTACTGAAGGATCCGGTCACTATTCCCTGTGGACACAGCTACTGCATGAAGTGTATTAAACAGCACTGGGATGGAGAGCTAATCCACAGCTGCCCTCAGTGCAGGCAGAGCTTCACACCGAGGCCTGTCCTGCTGAAAAACACCATGTTAGCAGCTTTAGTGGAGGAGCTGAAGAAGACTGGACCCCCACCTGCTCCTGCTGATCTCTGCTATGCTGGAGCTGGAGATGTGTCCTGTGATGTCTGCACTGGGAGGAAGCTGAGAGCCTGTAAGTCCTGCCTCGTGTGTCTTATATCTTACTGCAAGAAACACCTCCAGTCTCATTATAACGTAGCTCAATTAAAGAAACACAAGCTGGTGGAGCCCTCCAAGAAGCTCCAGGAGAACATCTGCTCTCGTCACGACGAGGTGATGAAGCTGTTCTGCCGCACTGATCAGCAGAGTATCTGTTCTCTCTGCTCTGTAGACGAACACAAAGGCCACGACACGGTGTCAGCTGCAGCAGAGAGGACTGAGAGGCAGAGAGAGCTGGAGGGGAGTCGACTAAACATCCAGCAGAGAATCCAGGACGGAGAGAAGGAGGTGAAGCTGCTTCAGCAGGAGGTGGAGGCCGTCAATGGCTCTGCTGAGAAAGCAGTGGAGGACAGTGAGAAGATGTTCACTGAGCTGATCCGTCTCATGGAGAAAAGAAGCTCTGATGTGAAGCAGCAGCTCAGATCCCAGCAGGAGAGAGAAGTGAGTGGAGTCAGAGAGCTCCAGGAGAAGCTGGAGCAGGAGATCTCTGAGCTGAAGAGGAGAGACGCTGAGCTGAAGCTGCTGTCTCACACAGAGGATCACAACCACTTTCTGCTCAGCTACCCCTCCTCACTGCCAGCCCTCAGTGAAGCTACACACTCCTCCAGCATCAACATCCGTCCTCTGAGATACTTTGAGGACGTGACGGCGGCCCTGTCAGCAGTCAGAGACAAACTACAGGACGTCCTGAGAGAGGAATGGACAAATGTCTCACCGACTGAAGTGGATGTGTTACTGTCAGCAGCAGAGCCCACCACCAGAGCTGGGTTCTTAACATATTCACAGGAGATCACTCTGGATCCAAACACAGCACACACATGGCTGGTATTATCTGAGGGGAGCAGAAAAGCAACACTCATGAGACAAGAACAGTCTTATTCTAGTCACCCAGACAGATTCACTTATTATGCTCAGGTCCTGAGTAGAGAGAGTCTGACTGGACGTTGTTACTGGGAGGTGGAGCGGAGAGGGTTAGGAGTTAGTTTAGCAGTCTCATACAAGAATATCAGCAGAGCAGGGAGGGAGAGTATATTTGGATACAATGACAAATCTTGGTCCTTAGAGTGTTTCCATAACAGTTATTCATTTCTTTACAACAGCATCAACCCTCCCGTCTCAGGTCCTGTGTCCTCCAGAGTAGGAGTGTACCTGGATCACAGAGCAGGTGTTCTGTCCTTCTACAGCGTCTCTGAAACCATGACTCTCCTCCACAGAGTCCAGACCACGTTCACTCAGCCGCTACATGCTGGAATTCGGCCTTATCATTGTGGAGACACTGCTGAGTTTTGTAAACTCAAATAGCCTGAAGTCCTTGAAGGAACTCTTCTACTTCTTAAACTCACCGTGTGTCCATCAGAGCTGATTGTCCATGTCTTCACTGCAGAGATCAGCTGTCAATCAAACATGATGGGCGGGGCTTCAACATCTTCTCACGAGTTGTTCTGTAGATGTTGGACTTTCTTCCGGCTCCTTCCTGTGTCTGTGTAGCCATGGAGGCTGCTCAGGAGGATCCTTGTTCACCTGAACTGATTTGTAAACTTTGCTCTAAATCTGTGTTGGATATTTCTTTTGATTCTTGTTGTTGTTTCTCTTGTAATGCACGAGTCTTCAGAGAGAAAGCAGCAGAGCTTCTTTTATTCTACACATTTTATTCTGGTTCTAAAACAACAGAGACATTTATAATCACATGTATTATTCTGACAGGTTAAATGTTATTGTTGCCCAAATTAACTAACACATGAGTTCCCAGATGGTTATAACACTTATTTCATCATCACATGTTTATTTAAAATGATATTACTTCCTGTCATGATCATAATCAATCAATACATCATTTATTATTCTGCTGTAAATAGCTTAGAGTCTTTGCTCGGGAAATACATTGTCTAATATTACAGTTATTGTTTGCAGACTAATTGTTGTTGTTGTTGTTGTTGTTGTTGTTGTCCAAATAGAAAGTGGGCACTCTGATGTTTTATAGAACATAACTTATCATGATAATAATCAATAAGGACATCATGTCTGATTCTGTTTGAAATAGCTGAGATGAAACACATTCATGGTGTGGAGAAAGAGAAACTGATCATGAAATCATTGAACACACTTTACTGATGGGATGTGTGATCAAATGAAATGTTTGGATCACTAATAAAGGTTTGTCTTTCAAAAACAAAAACAGGATGTTGTTCTTGTGTTATGTCCAAGGTGCCATACGAAGCTGATGGAGAACATGTGGAAGTGATCTGAGACTATAACTCAGTTTCCTCCTGAAACAAAGCACAGAGCTCCTCCTCACTCAGTCTGACCCCTCCCTCACTGAAACATCTTTGTACGCATAGCTATATATCACAGGAGGGTTGCTTTAATACACATTTACTGTAGTTGTTTAAACCTTTTCAACTTCTCTTTGAAATATTAAGCTTCATCACTATTTGTCCTACTCTTCCAGTTTAACATTTCACTTTCAAGCTTTCAACAAAGTCAGTGCATTTGAGCTGTAACAATTCTGATTCAAAGCATTTCTCCGCTAAGTTCAGCCGTTTGTAGCTAAAAGCAGCTACAGTCATTCAACTGTTACAATATTCAGCTTTTTCTGATAAATTCAGCAACAAATGTGCGCAGCTTACAGCATTTGCACGCATTTTCAGCAGGAAATGCATTTCCTAGTTGTATCTTGTGCCTCTACCGTGACATATTTCACCAAACACGTTACTTACAGATAAACAAATATACAGTAGCTGCCAGCGTTAAGTGATCACCTCTGATATGCACATTTCACTACCTGTCTGTTTTTAAACACTGTGATTTGAACTGTATTTATTTATCGTATGTATGCAAATGTGTGTACGTATAACCATATTGCTGTTGCTGTTGATGTGCAGATGTACACGGACAGGATTGCTTTTTAATTTTGCTCCTACCTGTACAATGACATTAATAGAACAGTCTCCACAACTCAACTTTATTAACACTCAGAATTAAATTAATTGTATAAAAACTGATATAATGGAAAAAAATAGAGCCAATTTTGAAAGCAAATGCAAAGGAAAAATGTACTATGTTTTATTTGCGATTAATTTGTTTGTGCTTTTTTAATATATATTAGGTTTGTTTTAACTATTATTATTATTTCGTGCCAACAGGCTTTTGATTTGATTTATTAATGAATTATTTTGTTATATATTTTTTTATTTTTTTATTTCCTGCTATCATTGCTTCACCCTCCAGTCCAGCAGGTGGCGCTAATACACCAGGTCGGTTTGCCTAATTAATTCAACGAAGAAGAAGCAGCTTCTCAGCCAGTGTGCTAGCTAACAAACAGCGAAGTGAAGCATAGCCTGTCTTAGCTAGAGCCACCACCATAACAACGTACTAAAAATGACTTTTCTTACTTTCATCCCTTACTTGTTGAGTTAACTAACAACTGTATGGTGCTGCGGTGGTGTGAGACGAGGAGCTAGCCTCGCAGCTAACCTGCTAAAGGACTATTTATAACTGTTAGCTGGTTAGCTGCTAGTTAGCATCCATGGAGAAGAAACCCAACTCTAACATTCTGTAAACAAGACGCTCCAGCTGGTCTTTAATTTGCCCAATTAAAGACAGAATACAACAGAATGACAGGTGAGTGATGGCAACATATTTAAATATAAACTTGGATAGATAAATGCGTTTTAAAGGCAGCAGTTACTAATGAAAACTGTCAAAGCTATGGGCGACAGTGTTAAATTGAGCTTGATGAGATATGGCTAAAATGCATGATCTGTTTGGTATTTTGAAAAATAAAAAGTATAAATATGTCTTATATAGGTATGGTCCTACACTATACTATTCAAATATAGCATGATAGGTCCACTTTAATACTTGAACTCTTTCCACTTGTAGACGTGTTACGAAACAGTAAATCTTATTGGTGTTTGAACCCAAACTATCACGCTCCAGATAGCTTATCAGGGTCGTGTCTCCATTCTGTCTTTTATTTGTAACAAATGTTGTACTGTACATTTTCACCATTGTCCATGAACAGTTTTTAACTAATAACTCCACCTGTGGTTTTCTCAGAGGATGCCGTCTTGTTGAACGTTCCTGTCATTCGGCAGCTGTACCACTGGGACTGTGGCTTAGCCTGCTCCAGGATGGTGCTGAAGTAAGTGCTCAGAAGAGTTATATTCAACATTTGTTTGCATTATATGACATTATCAGAATCGAGTTTAGTGTCAGGTACGTTTACACATACAAGGAATTTGCTTTGGTATCTGGTGGTGTGAACATAAACGATCTCAAAAAATAAATATATAAGTAAAAAAACAAGTATTTTTTTAAGAAGCAATTTAGCATTAAAAAAGGATGTTAAAGACAAGTATTTAGACCACGTTTAAATCAGAATACCTTTATTATTCCCAAAGAGGGGAAATGTACATTGGTTACAGCAGAAAAGAGCCACATGTACCTAAGTAGCATGCACCAACTATGCCTAACCCATAGTTGGTGGTGAACAACAAGGAGTGTTACAGTCTGTGAAATGTAACTATACAAATAACCTAAAAGCTAAAAAACAAAAACACTTAGGAGAATGAGTATATGGCAAACTACAGAGTATTATATTTTAAAGTGGAGGGCTGTGCAAAAAAGTTCAAAAAGCAGTCTGAGAGTTGAGCATGATTACAGTAGTAAGAAACACAATGGTCTTCTTAATAATTACAGTCAGTCAACATTAAGTCAAAAAAACATTTAACTTCTCGTTTTAAGAAACCTGATCCCACTGTCTTGACATCAGAAAGGTCAGATTAAGGCCGTGTTGGAAAGGTTGTTGTTTTTCAATGTAAAATGCTAAAGATTACTAGTTACCCTGTTGAAGTATTAAGTAACGTGACTATTTAATAACCTTAACAAAGTTATGTAACTTCATACATATTGTTACTAATGTTTTAAACTGCCAATAAACAAGGCAGCGTAAACCTAGCAAACGCAGTCAACACTGATTACTGTCAATCTTTATTTAAAAGTGAGTCAAAATACCTTGAATTAAGATTGAAACACACTTACACAAAAATAAGGCGTAATGCGTGATAAAAAAAGTTTGGTTTTATTGTATACAGTGGGGCAAAAAAGTATTTAGTCAGCCACCAATTGTGAAAGTTCTCCCACTTAAAAAGATGAGAGAGGCCTGTAATTTTCATTTTCATCCTAGGTACACTTCAACTATGTTACTACGACAAATCTTAGGCTAAAAAGGGTATTTTCTGTTTTTAAAAAAGCCTTCCTGTGTGAGGCATGAATCAAAAATGATTTTATGTCTCTAATTAGACTAAGATGTGGTAATTACATGCATGCAACTTCATCGCATTTAGTCGTGTAACAAATGCAGGCACATGCGTTCACCATTGCGTTGAATATGGATCTCTGGGATGGTCCTCTGCATAAAAGAAGATTATTACGCACCCTATCACCAGAGAAAAGTGGGGATAATAAGCAGACTACAATTTGAAAACATTCATCTCTCTTTAAGTCTCAATGTGCTATATGAATAAACTAACAGTCTCTTTAAACTTTGTACATTTTGTATTCTAACTGTATTTGTGTCATTGTGTTTTGTACCCATTCGTTGGTATTTTCACATTTATCTTGTCATTTGACTTTATTCTCAGATGTTTGTTGTTTTTACATTATCATTCATGTGTGTTGATTTGTGAAGCCCTCTGAGACACATGTGGCTTGTGATATTGGGCTATATAAATACATTTGAATTGAATTGAATTGAATTGAACTGTCCAATCTTGCAGGTACCTGCACCCAATCAGTGACAAGGAGTTCCAGAGAGCATGCTGGGAGCTGAAGCTGACGGAGAGTGTGTGGACTATCGACCTGGCCTACCTCATGTGCCATCTAGGAATCAAACACTGCTTTTGCACGCAGACTCTGGGTGTTGATAAAGGCTTTAGGAATCAGGTTAGTCTTACTCGGAGATGGCAAAGTACACACATCCTTTACTCAAGTAGTAGTACAGATACTCCTGTTTAAAAATACTCGAGTAAAGAAGTTTAGTCAGTACTTCTACTTTTACCAAAGTAAAAGTAAAGAGGCTTTGAAATGTACCTAAGTAAAAAGTACCCATAACTAGCAGCTGTTTTAAAGAGTACCTGACCTCCC
>NC_136909.1:5510335-5592927 GCF_949606895.1 Notothenia rossii | reverse complement strand
CCGGTGTTTCTCGTGAGGGTTTTCCCCGGGAAACAAACGCAAAAAATACACAAACACACACATACATAGGCCTACTGTCAACTACACACACACACACACACACACACACACACACACACTCACACTCACACTCACACACCCAAGCTTCCCCCAGACCAGTAATCCAAACAAAAATATCTTCCCTCCGTTACTACTTTGATCATTTGCTAATAACCAATCAGATCGATGGATTCCAGAGAAGAGGAACTTTGAAGGCCTTTTTCTCAAAACGATGACTCGGTGACAGTCATTATATAATGTGACATCTTTTGCTTAATATTTGGAGTACAAAAACAATCCTGATATCATTGGAAAGCTAGGAATCTCCTCTTTCCAGCAGTGTATACAACTCAAAACGCGTCTTCGGGTCAATGCGACTGATTTCGACAGGTCGCATATGTACAAGTGCAGCTAGAGGGGCCTTTTTCTTAATCAGTCCATTAATGCCAAAGAGATAACTGTCAGGCCATGAGACTGTTCAACACCTGAAGTTTTGAAAGAACATCCATAACATTCATCTGTTTGCAACTCACATATATCAATATTCCAATTGCTGTATATAGACTATTCTGCACAGTTTCTATCATATTCTGTTTCTATTATATTCTGTTTTAATGTGTTGCACTGTGGGAGGAGCCTGTGACCTAAGATTTTCATTGTCATAACTACACTGTAACTATGCACACATGGCCATGCAAGCCTTGAAACCTTGAGGGGGGGAATAAAGGTATTCTGATTGTGTTTCCCCGCAGCTCTGTGCTGCTTCAGGAGATCCAGTCTCACCTGGAGCAGGGCCACGTGGCGATCGTCCTGGTGAACGCCGTGGTGTTGACCTGTGACCTCTGCTCCTCGCCCGTCAAATACTGCTGCTTCCTGCCCGTGGGACAGAAGTGTTTCTGCAGGAAGCCGTACCAGGGGCATTTCGTGGTGGCGTGCGGCTACAACAGGACCACCGGCTGCATCTTCTACAACAACCCGGCGTACTCTGACCGTGAGTAAACCCTCGCTGGATGTGGCATCACTGAATTTGTACAAAAATCAAGTCACTGTATCAATTGGTTACAGGGAAAAACAGACCAAACTGATTGAAAGGTATAATGTGTTCAAGTCCAGCTGATAAATGGATAAAAAATCTGCCATTAATTGACTTTTTACCCAATTAATGCAGCATTTTTACAACAAAGCTTTTAAAGAATGTTCGTTTTTTAACTGTACATTTTAACAGAAGATGTATTTTTGTAATTTCTTCTTGAACGTCATATTAAATATCTTCAGTACATCCCCTTTCCTCCAATACTTGGCGTCATTAACCTGTGTTTTTATTCGGTAATGATAGAATACAATTGCATGTGAAATATGTTCTAAAATAGAAAAATAAATCCTGGATTTTACTTATTTATTCATTTGACTCAAACAACATAATATTGACATAAACTGAACAGAAATAGATATTTTGTGCCTCTTTTGTTTTACTTACAATTGCATTTGACAGAAGATTAAGAAAGAATACAAAAAACGGACCTTTCTTTTTGTGTTTTCCAGGCGTGTGCTGCACCAGCGTCAGTGTTTTTGAGGAGGCTCGGCGGAGCTATGGGACAGATGAAGACATCCTGTTGATCTATAAGGAGAGCTGATGGACAGTGAGGATGAGTTTTATCTTCCTCTTCCTCAGCGCATCGTCGTAGCGACAGGATGATTCAGATCCAAGGACTCACAGCTTCTATATTATCTTACTCAGTTTTTCCGGTCTTATAATACCACCACTCGAAGGCTGGGATGATCATAATCCATATTGAATTTATTTTTATATCCACCTTCGCTGAGCAGATGAGTCTAAACTCATTTTACTGTGGAATTGTAACGACTGACTTTGGAGCTGAGGAAATCTCAAACTGTGAGAATCATGACAAGATAGGAAATGTACTTGTGCTTATAACCCATCCAGGACTGATGATCAGAACATTTAATTTATCCTTTTGAGAAAGTCAGTCGCTTCCGATTGATCGTGACGGGATTTTATTTTGGAGTCAACGACGAAAGACACAAATATTTTGGTCAATTTAAAAGATTGGTATAAAACAGTGGTGGGCGTTATTTAAAGGGCCACACAACGCTTCATCTCTTATTTTTTCCAGAAATAAGATCGCATGAGTGACACTTGGAAGAGGCGGGACTTCCTCTCTTAATTTATTCGTCCTGTTGAATCCTCGTCACCAGTTTCATCTCCATCTAAATCCTCTTTACTTACCTCATTGTTACTTTTTATTCTTATAGAGTGGTGCAGGAAAGAGTCCTAAAACACGGAAATTAGTCTGTATTCAACGTCCGATTCCCTTGTGTGGAAGTCAATGGTTTTTCTGAATGTGTTTTTGTTTTTTAAGCCTGAAATAAGGTCTGTGGTTAACACAACGTTTTGTTCTATGACATAAAATACGTGAGTTATACCCCACTGGTGAATTTTAAAATGGCAGTTGCTAACAAGTGTCTAAATGAGACGATTAAACGTCATCACGCCCAAGATTAGCCGCCTTTAGCTTAGCGGTTGCTACGAGAAGTCATGTGACCGTGCTGTAGTTCCTGTATAGCCCAACATTAGCCGCCTTTAGCTTAGCGGTTGCTACGTGAAGTCATGTGACCGTGCTGTAGTTCCTGTATAGCCCAACATTAGCCGCCTTTAGCTTAGCGGTTGCTACGAGAAGTCATGTGACCGTGCTGTAGTTCCTGTATAGCCCAACATTAGCCGCCTTTAGCTTAGCGGTTGCTACGTGAAGTCATGTGACCGTGCTGTAGTTCCTTTATAGCCCAACATTAGCCGCCTTTAGCTTAGCGGTTGCTACGTGAAGTCATGTGACCTTGCTGTAGTTCCTGTATAGCCCAACATTAGCCGCCTTTAGCTTAGCGGTTGCTACGTGAAGTCATGTGACCGTGCTGTAGTTCCTGTATAGCCCAACATTAGCCGCCTTTAGCTTAGCGGTGAAGTCATGTGACCGTGATGAAGTTCCTTTAGAGATTCTAGTAGATTCTATCACTGAACAAAATGTCTAAGTATCATAAACGTGTGTTAACCACAGAGGGTATTTTTTGCTTTTGACCGAAAACCAATACAAAAATCCCATTGGCTTTTTGTCGAGGAATCGCCGGGAATGCTTACTTCCGTGTCGTCCTGTAAAAATACGTCATCAATGCAAAACTGTATTTCATCAACAAGGAAAACAGGAAGTAGTTTGAGAGTCTCAGGTAATTAAAGCCCTAAAGTGTGACGTCAAATGCTCGTTCAATGCAACACTTGTTTATGGGACTCTGTCTGGATATTGGATTTACATCAAAATGAATTTGACAGTTTCATTCACTTTAATGGGGTAAAACATCTCGTGTGTTGGTGTCGTGGAAAAATTGTGGAGAAATTAAAAGTTTTTTTTTTTCTTAATCATGTGGCAAAACAAATCTCCACTAATGTGTTCTCTAATTGAAATTGGTGTTAACTTACCTCACCGTCACGCCGTTGTTGTTTATGTTGAAGTTTTTGCACTACACTTTACAAACCTAGACATGATTGTGTGTTATTTAAATATAATAAACCTTGAAATAGCTTTTTTCCTGAATTTCCTGGTTGTGCTTTTTTGGTGAAGAACAAACGGCACGTCTTACACCACATACTTTATTTTTTATTGAACATAGAGCTGCATTTATTATATGTTGTGATTAAAGGACTTGCACATGTGCTCAACCATTGTCATTCTTCTGGTACAGTTACTTACACCACAATATAACCTGAAATTTGGGCAAAGATTGAGTGAATTAAATCTGCAAATGATATCTTTTATATAATATGTGAGGTCTATATAGATGATAAATGTGGGGGAAACTTCTGAAGCAATTGGGAGTCAGGACTCAGAGAGACACGAGGAGAGCCGAAGCTTTGATGGCAAACACTGACGGTTTATTTGGAGCTTTGGCCGGAGAATTCACAAGACATGTCACGGGCCACGAGTTGACCACACGGTAGAGATGCCAAATCAATTCTGAAGAACTCTCCTGTAGCTCCAGGTTGTAACTAGTTCGGAGTGTAATAATCAACATTCCTCATCAGTTTGACTAAACAAATATGGACCCTGAATCTAACTAGAACTGTCGTCCATGGGAAAGAATGTGCGCCAGGGAACCTACGTCCCTAAAAAGAAGGGCTTCTAGATGTCCCTGAATAATAAACTATCTCATGTCAGCTTGTGCTCGGTCATAAGCTGGCAACAACAATGGGCCCAAGCTGCCCCTCCTTAAGAGAGATCGCAGAAATACAAGGCAGTCGACCTATGCCATGGGAAAAGAGACAGTGAAAGGAGAACATTATGAACTGTGTCAAAGGTTGAATACCTAAGAAAATTATTCCCCAACAATAAATAGCTAGCATTAGCCAGATTAAGCTAACTTGCTTCTTTAGTTAGGCTTCAGTTCTCTGATTGTTTTAAACTGAGAATTCAACGTTATCTTCCCTAAAGTAGATTCTGATGTTAAGATAACCTATTTATATTAATTAAAAATGTAAGGAAAGTGTATAATTGTCGCATCAAAATGGTCACAAGCCTGTGTTTTTCCTCTGCGGTAAAATAAGCTCATAACAAATTAAATGAAAATATGTGTTTAATCAATTTATTAAGAACATGATTGATTTTGGAATTAAGTTTACTTGCAACTAAATGCAATCAGTATTTAAGACGGACACTGTTGGAGATATATATTGCTTTATAGTATTTAAGAATTAAACATTTATTTTCTCGCTGTTCTTGTTTCTTGATATTATTTAAGTAGTTTTTTATGCTTTTTTTACATTTTATTTAGCTGACGCTTTTATCCAAAGCGACTTACAATAAGTGCATTCGACCAAGAAGATACAAACTAGAAGAAAACAGAATCATATAAGTACATCAGGTTTCATAGAGCTAATATTTCAAGTGCTACTCAACTGGCTTTAGATAAGCCAGTCCTTTGTTAGTATATAAGTGCTTTGTTAGTATAAGTGCTTAGTTAGTATTTGTATTGCTCGAAGTGGAGTCGAAAGAGATGAGTTTTCAGTCTGCGCCGGAAGATGTGTAAGCTTTCTGCTGTCCTGGGGGGTACACTACGAAGCAGGATTTTCGCTTAGCCGGCCAACTTCAGGGAAAACTCGGGGTTTCCGGTCCGACGAAGCTGGTTCTCTTTTTAGCAGGCTAGATCTCCATGGTAACTTATGCTGTGCGGCTAACCTGCCCCGGAGCAGGTTAGGTTGCAGGCTAAGAGCTCAACTCAGTGAAAGCACTGCCTGCTGACCAATCAGAGCTCAGTGTGCGGAGTTTAAAGCGATCAAGTCATATTACAGGAGAAAGGAAATACAGAAAAGCTGCCGTTGCAGGAAAGACGGCCGGCAAAAATCACCGACTGTGTGAACGTGAACATTAATAGAACATCACCTCCCATCTTCAGAGCAATGTGACTATTATAACATTAGCGTTAAGAAAGCTTACTTAGATATCTGCCACAACACAAGTAACCGGATCAGAGTAACATGAAGTACAGTCCGCGGCATATCACATCATAATGTACCATATATTTCCTTATCTGAGTCAGCTGAGCCGTATCTGGCCGTGCAACACTCACAGTGTCACATACTGTATGCAGAAGTATTATTTTAAGCAACACATTAAGTTGACGAAACACTGGAGACAAATGTAATTAAAGTCGGATCCACTCGTGTCTTAGACGGGGCAGTGATATCATAAACCTGTTAATGTACGCATTCAAACACTTGTTCTGTTACCAGCTGTATTCACCTTGCAGGTGCAGCTATGTGGCTTTTATCCTTGATAAAGTGTTTAAGTCATGGGGGTTTAAAGTTTAACTTCTTCATATGTATAATATTATAGTTGACTTTTCATTCAGGAAGTATGACGCGGCGCTGTCAGTATGCTTCTCCATGTTTGTGATTGGTCGAATGCTCCAAATACCACCACTTTCATGTGAACGCGCACCTAATTTAATAGGACACGGCTGGCTTGAGCGATCCACTTGATAACCCGCGTCGTAGTACCGTTTAGCGAGAGCGCGTATGATTTGGATTAGGCCAACCGGCTAACTCAAACATATCCAGGTTAGGTTGAACCAGCTTCGTAGTACAGGCCTCTGATGTCAATGGGGAGCTCATTCCACCATTTTGGAGCCAGGATAGCAAACCCACTTGTTTTTGCTGATGGGAACTTGGGTCCCCCTCGCAGTGCGGGTGCAGCGAGCAGTTAGGCTGATGCAGAGCGGAGTGCACGTGCTGGGGTGTATGGTTTAACCATGTCCTTTTCTTTTGAAGGCATCTTTGGGCACCTGGTGTAATCGTATATATCGGTGGAAGTAGAGAATTAATAGGCATATGTTTTTTTTAACATGGTGATTCGAGCAGGATTAAACAAAGAAAGCCATGAAGGAAAGGCTTGAGGAAAGGAAGAGGAAACCGTACATTTTGATATGAAATAAATGGAACAAAGCGAATCCTGCCTGGATCATTTCTTTATGATTGTGGCCGCTGCAGACACATTTAAACATGATGACAGGGTCTGAACCTGGTTTGTTTCATACTTTAATTTACTAAAGAGGAATATCCTTTACTCCTTCACAACTTTTGGTTTGAAGTCATGTTTGACCGCCTCGGTGAGTTCCTCTGCGTACTCAGGGTAACGGCCAGTCATCTGCAGAGAGAAGGACAGTCTCAGATTAACAGTCATCCAGGAGAATAGTAATATTAATACGACGACAAAAGTCATAGTATAGTATGTTGAAAAATGAGTCATAGCATGTTTATGTAAAGTATGTCAGGGAAAAAAAGTCATAGATAGATATAAAATAGTAAAAAGTTATAGTATGTTTAAAATAATAATGTAAGGAAAAATATATATATATATATGTATATGAAAATTATGAGAAAATGTTTAGTAGAGTGCAGTGTTTTTCAAAGTGGGGGCCCCAACCCCCCGGGGGGCCGCCAGGGGACACCAGGGGGGTCACGCAAAGTTTGAGGGAAAAGGGATTCTTTTTTTTTTTTTTAAGTTTACATTTTTTTTTTTTAGATGATATTAATTACTGTATATCTATCAATCTATGTGTCCTTTGATGCCAATCTTTTAATATTTTGGATTTTGAATCACACGACCGCCCTTCAAGCCAATCAGAATCGAGCTGCCGCTACTGAGAGTGAAACTGAGTATCTGCTCAGCTTTTGGAGCAAGTGAGAGCTAGTGAATGTTTCGCACTGCAGCTGGATGAGAGCACGGATGTAGCAAATGTTGCAGAATTGCTTGCATACATCAGATTTATTTCAGATGACAACTTTGTTGAGGAAATATTATTTTGCAAAGCAATGGAAGGTAGGACCACATGAAGAGACATTTTCCAAGTTTTAGATGAGTACATCATCTCAAATGGACTTGACTGGTCTCGTTGTGTGGGTGTGTGTTCAGATGGGGCAGTGGGGCTATGACAGGCAAAGAAAGCGGACTGACAGCTTTGATCAGGCAGAAGGCTCCAAATGTAGTGGCAACACATTGCATGCTCCATCGGGAGGCACTTGTACACATCATTTAAAAAATAATATGCAACAGGGGGGTCCCCGCCAGAGGATAATGCTATATGGGGGTCATTGGCATGGCAAAGTTTGGGAACCCCTGGTATAGTGTGTAAAAAATATCATGGAAAAACGCATTGTTTTTAAGTCCCAATATAGTATAGTCAAATATCTTAAAAAAGGGTAAGGGTTAGTATGTTTTTTTTTTTTATATATATATATGAAAAGATCATGGTAATTTTAGGTATGAAGGTAAAAGTATGAAATAAGTCATAGTATAGTGTGTTTAAAAAATACATCATGTAAAAAAATTATAATGTAATATGCGGAAAATATGCCTTATTTTTAATTTACAGTATGTTAAAAAATATATTTTAAAAAAGTGTATAGCAGTGGAAAATCCTAAAAGTCAAGGTATAGAATGTCAAACAATACACAAAATATCTATAGGCATACAAAAGCAAAACATGTGTCACAAAGGGAGTTTTTTTACACGATTGTTATATTTACCTTGAAGCTCCATTTATCACTGATTTGTCTGTTCAGGTTCAGATCCATCTCCACCACCAGCAGCCCGTCTCTGGTCCTGGAGAGACCCGGAGAGCGGCTGCCGTCTGGGGCCGACACGTAGCTGGAGCCGTAGAAGTGCCCAAAGTCATGGTGGGCTGCAAACACCAGGAGAGAATCTGTTACTCCAACTGGGACTGAAACAATTCTGGAAAATATAATATGAGGGCAATACTGTGGCGCTGCTCTTGTAAGATATATCAAAGAACATGACGGAAGAAACTCCACAATTAACGAAAGAACCCCACGGTTAACGAAAGAAACCAGCGGTTAACGAAAGAACCCCACGGTTAACGGAAGAAACCCCCCCGTTAACGAAAGATCCCCACGGTTAACGGAAGAAACCCCCCCGTTAACGAAAGATCCCCACAGTTAACGGAAGAAACCCCACAGTTAACGGAAGAACCTCTAGGTTAACGGAAGAAACCCCACAATTAACGAAAGAAACCCCTCGGTTAACGAAAGAACCCCCAAGGTTAACGAAAGAACCCCAAGGTTAACGGAAGAACCCCACGGTTAACGAAAGAACCCCACGGTTAACGTAAGTAACCCCTTGGTTAACGAAAGAACCGCAAGGTTAACGAAAGAACCCCACGGTTAACGGAAGAACCCCACGGTTAACGGAAGAAACCCCACGGTTAACGAAAAAGATCCCCTCGGTTAACGAAAGAACCCCACGGTTAACGGAAGAAACCCCACGGTTAACGAAAGAAACCCCACAATTAACGAAAGACCCCCACGGTTAACAAAAGAACCCCACGGTTAACGGAAGAAACCCCTCGGTTAACGGAAGATACCCCACGGTTAACGGAAGAACCCCACGGTTAATTAAATAACCCCACGGTTAACTGAAGAAACCCCACAATTAACGAAAGACCCCCACGGTTAACGGAAGAACCCCACGGTTAACGGAAGAACCCCACGGTTAACAAAAGAACCCCACGGTTAACGGAAGAAACCCCTCGGTTAACGGAAGAACCCCACGGTTAACGGAAGAAACCCCTCGGTTAACGTAAGAAACCCCACGGTTAACGGAATAAACCCCACAGTTAACTAAAGAACCCCTCGGTTAACGAAAGAACCCCACGGTTAACGAAAGAACCCCACGGTTAACGGAAGAAACCCCACGGTTAACGAAAAAGATCCCCTCGGTTAACGAAAGAACCCCACGGTTAACGGAAGAAACCCCACGGTTAACGAAAGAAACCCCACGGTTAACGGAAGAAACCCCACGGTTAACGAAAGAAACCCCACGGTTAACGAAAAAGATCCCCTCGGTTAACGAAAAAACCCCACGGTTAACGAAAGAAACCCCACGGTTAACGAAAGAACCCCAAGGTTAACGAAAGAACCCCAAGGTTAACGGAAGAACCCCACGGTTAACGAAAGAACCCCACGGTTAACGTAAGTAACCCCTTGGTTAACGAAAGAACCGCAAGGTTAACGAAAGAACCCCACGGTTAACGGAAGAACCCCACGGTTAACGGAAGAAACCCCACGGTTAACGAAAAAGATCCCCTCGGTTAACGAAAGAACCCCACGGTTAACGGAAGAAACCCCACGGTTAACGAAAGAAACCCCACAATTAACGAAAGACCCCCACGGTTAACAAAAGAACCCCACGGTTAACGGAAGAAACCCCTCGGTTAACGGAAGATACCCCACGGTTAACGGAAGAACCCCACGGTTAATTAAATAACCCCACGGTTAACTGAAGAAACCCCACAATTAACGAAAGACCCCCACGGTTAACGGAAGAACCCCACGGTTAACGGAAGAACCCCACGGTTAACAAAAGAACCCCACGGTTAACGGAAGAAACCCCTCGGTTAACGGAAGAACCCCACGGTTAACGGAAGAAACCCCTCGGTTAACGTAAGAAACCCCACGGTTAACGGAATAAACCCCACAGTTAACTAAAGAACCCCTCGGTTAACGAAAGAACCCCACGGTTAACGAAAGAACCCCACGGTTAACGGAAGAAACCCCACTGTTAACGAAAAAGATCCCCTCGGTTAACGAAAGAACCCCACGGTTAACGGAAGAAACCCCACGGTTAACGAAAGAAACCCCACGGTTAACGAAAAAGATCCCCTCGGTTAACGAAAAAACCCCACGGTTAACGAAAGAAACCCCACGGTTAACGAAAGAACCCCCAAGGTTAACGAAAGAACCCCAAGGTTAACGGAAGAACCCCACGGTTAACGAAAGAACCCCACGGTTAACGTAAGTAACCCCTTGGTTAACGAAAGAACCGCAAGGTTAACGAAAGAACCCCACGGTTAACGGAAGAACCCCACGGTTAACGGAAGAAACCCCACGGTTAACGAAAAAGATCCCCTCGGTTAACGAAAGAACCCCACGGTTAACGGAAGAAACCCCACGGTTAACGAAAGAAACCCACAATTAACGAAAGACCCCCACGGTTAACAAAAGAACCCCACGGTTAACGGAAGAAACCCCTCGGTTAACGGAAGAAACCCCACGGTTAACGGAAGAACCCCACGGTTAATTAAATAACCCCACGGTTAACTGAAGAAACCCCACAATTAACGAAAGACCCCCACGGTTAACGGAAGAACCCCACGGTTAACGGAAGAACCCCACGGTTAACAAAAGAACCCCACGGTTAACGGAAGAAACCCCTCGGTTAACGGAAGAACCCCACGGTTAACGGAAGAAACCCCTCGGTTAACGTAAGAAACCCCACGGTTAACGGAATAAACCCCACAGTTAACTAAAGAACCCCTCGGTTAACGAAAGAACCCCACGGTTAACGAAAGAACCCTACGGTTAACGGAAGAAACCCCACGGTTAACGAAAAAGATCCCCTCGGTTAACGAAAGAACCCCACGGTTAACGGAAGAAACCCCACGGTTAACGAAAGAAACCCCACGGTTAACGGAAGAAACCCCACGGTTAACGAAAGAAACCCCACGGTTAACGAAAAAGATCCCCTTGGTTAACGAAAAAACCCCACGGTTAACGAAAGAAACCCCACGGTTAACGAAAGAAACCCCACGGTTAACGAAAGAAACCCCACGGTTAACGAAAAAGATCCCCACGGTTGACGAAAGAACCCCACGGTTAACGAAAAAAAAAACACGGTTAACGAAAGAACCCCACAGTTAACGGAATAAACCCCACAGTTAACTAAAGATCCCCTCGGTTAACGAAAGAACCCCACGGTTAACGGAAGAAACCCCACGGTTAACGAAAGAAACCCCACGGTTAACGAAAGAACCCCACGGTTAACGAAAGAACCCCACGGTTAACGAAAGAAACCCCACGGTTAACGAAAGAACCCCACAGTTAATGGAAGAAACCCCACAGTTAACGGAATAAACCCCACAGTTAACTAAAGAACCCCACGGTTAACGAAAGAAACCCCACGGTTAACGAAAGAACCCCACGGTTAACGAAAGAACCCCACGGTTAACGAGGACAACATTTTGTAAAACCTTGGGGAGAGCAACAGAGGAGGATAAGCTTTTGTATTTTGTATTTTATTATATATGTTGGATTGTTGGAGGAGCTCGGGTCAGAATAATTTCATTGCCCTTTCTACACTGTAGCTTAGTGCATATGACAATAACACCTTTGAATCTTGAATCCCTCTCCCAGGACGGACAGACGGGCAATAGATGTCGTATGTGAATTAAAAAGATAATACATTACAACATAGAAATCCAAATGCTAGAACATGCATGTGTCTATACATAAGAAGAAGATGAATCCAGCTGGATGTCAAATCTCTCACCTTTTTTTCCATCACCAGATGTAAATTCACTTTTGAAAGTTTCCTGCATGGAAAAACAACAATGCACATAATTTCACTTTCAATCAGTGGTGGTGACCAAAGACATTGTCATATGTTTTATGCATTTACCTAATAATCTCTAATTTAAATGTATATGTTTGCAGATACTGAGACTAACTCACCGTCCCCACTCTGTTTATAGCGCAGGTGAAGCAGTGGTTAGCGATCGCTGCGTTCCTCGCCTCGATCGACCACATGGGCTCACTGAGGACCAAAAGAAAATACATTATATTCAAGCATGGGGAGAATTGACTTCTTCCGACAAAACGATAATGTGAGTGTATATTTATTTGTAAGAGGAATCCAGGAGGATGTCAAAAATATTCCAGGTGTCACCAAAAAATAATATTGTGGGCGTCATCAACAGACAAGAGATAATATAAGAGGTCCTATTCTGCTTCTTGGGGTTTTCCATTTCCTGTAGTGTGTTTTTTATGTTTTAGTGCATATAAATGGTCTGCAAAGGACACAACATCCCTGTGTAACACTCGTGCTCCTATTGGCTAGCGCTCCAACACATTGTACTTGATAGGCTAAGGGGGCGGGACATCTCTAATGGGTTGATCAATCACAACAGAGCCGGCCAGCTAACCAATCAGAGCAGACTGGGCTCTGGTTTCAGACAGAGGGTGAAAAGAGGTGCTGCAGCACAGACAGTATGAGAACAATAAAGAGCTTTTTGAACATTAAAGCATGGAGACATGTCCCAGTAGAGACCAGGTAGCTTTATTAATGTAACTTTGCTGTACTTGGAGAAGCAAAAGACACATTTGCACTGATAAAGACAATAAATAAATCTGATGCAATCCCAAATACTTGTTTTTAAGCAGGTTTTTCCCTTAATTGAAAGGGAGATCGAGAAAGATGTGATGAAGCAAAGGTCCATGGTCCACTCTGCTACCTTCAAATTGCTTTTTTAAAGATGAATTCCTGTGAAAACCCTCTAAATACACTAATATGAACCTGACAATGGGCTGAATATCTATTAACAGTACTGAGTATTGTACCTGAGCGCTCCGACAGTAGCTGACGGGTTGAAGATGATCTCCGCTCCGTTCATGCTGAACATGAACCAGTTGAGAGGGTGATGGCGGCCATAGCAGATATTCACGGCGATGTTCCCGAACTGCGTCTGAAACACCGTGTGTCCGCTGTCGCCCTCCATGTAGTACGTGGACTGAGGGGGGAAAGAAACACAGTGAACATTACATTTATTTGTATAAGTCTCAGCACGTTTTTTTTACATTCAAGAAAGTTGCTTCGGGGGATTATTGAAGAAAATATTACATACATATATTTTAAAATGCTCTGTAAAAAGGTTAAATACATCTGAGTTCAATTGAAAGCTGTATAGAAGAGAAGTGCAATACAAATAATAAAACTATGAACACTATATATCCATCAAAATGAAAGCTTTATAAAAATAATTAACAATAAAATAAGAACAATTTTATAAAATGTGTAAAATATATATGAAATAAAGATATTAGCTTTTGTATGGGTAATATACAGTATAGTGTATGTATATATGTAAAAATATAGCTAGTATAAAATACAAACATTAACATATTAGGAAAATACTTTCAAATTAAGTACAATATATGTCTGAATCAAAATAAAGCTGCATAGAAACACATTTGAATAAAACATATGGAAAATATGTAAAAGTCATATCTATAAAATACTATAAAATGTGTAAAATAAATCAAAATTCCCACACTGACCTCATTAAAGTCTCCGATCCTGGGAATGTGGTTCTTCCGGGTCTTTCCCAGGATGTTCCCGGTGTTAGAGATCACCACGGCGGTGTTCCACAGGGTGCTGTGCCGAGCATCTCGCTCCAGAATCGGAGAAATAATCACCATGTTGTATTTCTTGGCCAGCTAGAGACAGAAAGCACAGTGTTAATATCATTTAAAAGGATCATAATACTAAATATACTAATGAAGCTCAGCGCAAGTTCAACCAGGAAGACCGTCTTTACTCATTCATTAACTATTTCCATGTTACTACTCTCTCTCCTCTCAATAAGTGATCGGGGGCGTCACTCCCCAGCTTAACCAATCACTTCGCTCTATTCTCACAAGCCTATCATAGCACTCCGCTAACCCTTTTAAATCTGCTCTCCCCTCTGACAGCTGTCGGCCCATTCCCAAACCACCCCATACACCCTACCCCTACACCCTACCCCTACACCCTACCCCTCCGTTTGCGCGTTCACGCGGAGGGTCCCCCATATTGAGGGCTGTTCCAAACCTACGAGTGTGGAGCGGTGTAGAGGGGGAGTGAGCAATCAAGCCCTCAAACAGCGAGTCTGCAGCGGTGCTGACTTGAGACCGGTCTCTACCTGACCGGAGTCACGCTGTGTGTGTCCGTCAGGAAACACGCTGTTTACAAGTAGTTCCAGCAAACATCCACTGATAAACTGCGATGTTCACAACCTCATGATAACCTCATATGTTTTAACTTAGGATCATACCTGTGTTTAGTCTAGAACAAGGTAAATGTGTGCATTTTATTATAAAGTTGTGTATATTTACAGACTGTTGCAAAAACTAAGAAGCTTATAAACATCAGGTTTAAAACTAAAAGAGCTTTACAAAAAAGTAACACAATGAAATATGTTTGGAGTTTTATTTGAGTTATTAATTTACATTTTTTGTCTAAGAGATGCTGATTTGAAACCGTTGTTTCATACAGTTACGGCATTTCCTGTTACTACCGGAGAGAGGGGAGTTTGTCCCAAAGCTTGCCGCTGTATTTACTCCCTCCATCTGACAGGAGGGAGCCTCGTTGAGCTGCGAGTGTGGCTACAGACGGAGTTCACTCCGTCACGGAGGGGTAGGGTTGAGGGAGTGGTTTGGGATTGGGCTGTCATTTCAGGTGACTCGACGCAACCCTCCTCCACCCGTTTAACCTCCTGTCCTTCTGAATCCAGGGTCAAGCTAAGCCCCTCCCCTTCAGACCGACCCCAACCATCCATTCACCACCACCAGGGTCAAGCTAAGCCCCTCCCCTTCAGACCGACCTCAACTATCCATTCACCACCACCAGGTTCAAGCTAAGCCCCTCCCCTTCAGACCGACCTCAACTATCCATTCACCACCACCAGGGTCAAGCTAAGCCCCTCCCCTTCAGACCGACCACAACTATCCATTCACCACCACCAGGGTCAAGCTAAGCCACTCCCCTTCAGACCGACCTCAACTATCCATTCACCACCACCAGGGTCAAGCTAAGCCACTCCCCTTCAGACCGACCCCAACCATCCATTCACCACCACCAGGGTCAAGCTAAGCCCCTCCCCTTCAGACCGACCTCAACTATCCATTCACCACCACCAGGGTCAAGCTAAGCCACTCCCCTTCAGACCGACCCCAACCATCCATTCACCACCACCAGGGTCAAGCTAGGCCACTCCCCTTCAGACCGACCCCAACCATCCATTCACCACCACCAGGGTCTAGACCCCGGGGGGTTTCATCGGATCGGTTCTCCCCTCCCGAATGATACTCCCGCACAACGGGGCCTAATCGCCAAAACTCCATCACATTCATTTGTTTATTCCTGGCAATAAACATGTTTTCTTACATCAAAACCGTCTCTCCTGATTGAACTATATGAATGGGTGAGGCCGAGTTAAACTACCATATGATATAGGTGATATATCTATGACTTCTTTTTTTAATTCATTTTAATGGTTGTGGTGACTAATGTAATTTTATATAGAGCAATTTCTTTATTTACTTTATTTTTTATTAAATGAATGTATAATTGTGAAAGCTGCCTTCTTATTAAAGTACTTTCCTCTCTCACTGTCTATTAACTGTATTTTATACTATATCATGACATCTTAATGACTTTTCATCAAATATTAGTGGGACTTTTTGTGAATTTCTTTGACATCATTTTCAAGACTTTCTATTGTTTAAACAAAATATTGTGACTTTTTCTGACATTTTCTGACATACTTTACCTTGACTTTGTATGGCATACTATATTATGATGTATTTTTAACATAGTTAACATTAATTTTTAAAACATAGATTTATGACATAATATACTATGACTATGATGCACATGCTACCCTGCAGTATATGTACATATGTACTTTTATGTGTTATAAAAGATAAGCTCCTCCTTTAACCGCTGCAACATTAAAGTGGTTAATCCAATAATCCACCCATATTTTAAATCCAATATTGTGATATATATTATTCTAAAATGTGCAGAATGAGTACTTTTGGAGCACGTTTGAATTCTAATACTTATAGTTTTTTACTAAGAGAGATTTTGAATGCAGGACTTTAACTGGAGAAGCAAAAAACACATTTGTGCTGATAAAGACAATAAATATATCTGATGTAATCCTAAATACTTGTTTTTAAGAAGGTGTTGCCCTTAATAGACAGGGAGATAGAGATGGATGTGATGAAGCAAAGGTCAATGGTCCATTCGTCTACCTTCAGATTGCTTTTCTTTAAGAGTAATTCCACTGAAAACATCTAAATATACTAATATGAACTTGTAAGTATTTCTTCTATACTTGTATTGCAGTAATGATTGACCTCTTGGCAGAATCGCGTGGTGTTTCCTTCCTCTGCAGACTCGGCAAACTCCGTCCACGGCTCCTTCTCTCGGGTGCAGAAAGCGAAGGGCATGGCTGTGGAGAGGAATCACTCTGAGTGTGTTTCTGTAGATGAAGTGTAATGTGTGGCTGTGATTTAATAAAGAAACTCACTCCAGGTCTCCTGAAAGCAGACGATGTTCACACCACACATGGCCGCCACTTCCACCATCTCCCCCACCCGACTGTGCATCGCAGTGATCTGAGGAGGAGGGGGACATAGTCATACAGTTCTTTATTAGTCTTTCCATTTTTTGGAATCAACTTTTTAGGATATTTGTCACATGAAAATTATTTTTTATCACATAATATGTACATTGTATAAATATATATTTTTACGAAGTGACTATGACCTTTTTACGACGTATTTAACCGGAGTTGGGAGAAGTACTCAGATCGTACTTGAGTTAAAGTAGAAGTACTCAGATCTTGGAGTAAAAGTAGAAGTACCCAGATCTTGTATTTGAGTAAAAGTAGAAGTACTCAGATCTTGTACTTGAATACAATTAGAAGTACCAGAGTGTAAGAATACTCTGTTACAAATATTTGTAGGACATACTATACCATGACATTATATACTCTAGCTAAATTATGTCAAGTCTCTCAATGTTTAGTAAACTCTAACTGACAACCACATCAGGTGTGTGTTAATAACGCGTGTGTGATCCAGACCTGGTCCAGGATGGGGGCGTCGGTCGGCAGCACGATCTGGTTCTGGATCAGTCCGACCCGGGTCCTCCTGGCCGGCCTCAGCTGCTCCGGAGACGCTTCAAACCCAAAGCCCTGCAGCTCAAAGTCCCGCTCCGAGGCGGCGCTGACAGCAGCTGCCGGCAGATCCAACTTCCTGTCAGAGAGGAGAGTTTTGGGAATGTGGACACAATGGACACACAGTAATAACATGTATTTCAGGTGGGCCTCAGGTCTTTACATTGATATTTAGGGGGGTTTCATGCTGCAGCTTTTTCTCCTGGGAATGACTCTATTACTGCACTATAATGACAATTTAATAATTATTGCATGTATATATTTTCTGTGATTATTAAACTGTCCCTTTTAGCTTTTCTTAGTAAATAATGGTGTGTCTGTTGTTTGTTGTTGTTGTGTTGTTTTTGCTTCCTTATATGAGTGAGTACTGTATGTGAAAATAATACAAACTATAAAATAACTTTTTATATAATTGTCATAAAATATGACATCTTTAATGATTTTATTTTTACAACATTTTATACTATGACGTTCTTTTATTATTTCTTTATGAGATATTAAACAATTACTTTTGTATTTTTTACATATAACATGACTTTTATGACTTTTTATGGAAGTTATACTCTGACTTTTTAATGAACTTTAATATAAAAACCATAATATTGCCTTTTTTATAATTTTTTACGACATATTACCATTACCTTTTTTTTTTAATAAAAATACTAAAATGTGTCATTTTTTAAATGTATTTATGACATATTCTGGACCAGGGTGCTTTCCAGCATTATTTGTTACCAAAAAAGCCTCAAACACAACATTATTTTAACACACATGTGAGGTTATTATTTGCACAGGTTAAAGGTTGTTCAGCTCTGACAGAAGTTGAACTAACCAAAGTCCACTGACTGAGCAGAATAATAATTTACCAAGAAGGAAAACATAGAACAGAAAAAGCATGGTAATAAAAATAAAAATAAAGCTCCATATTCCTGGACCCCAACTCACTTCGTCTCCTTCCCGAATAAGATGCGTTTCACCTCGGACAGCTCGGCCTCGGGCAGGTGGGTCTCCAGACATTTCTCCAGGGACTCAAACTCACAGGAGGACATTTCGGAGGCTGTAAAGGGGGCAGTTTCTGCGGGTTTAGTGGAACTTTCTGCGGGTTTAGTGGAAGTTTCTGCGGGTTAAATTGAAGTTTCTGCGGGTTAGCAGCTCGTGCAGCTCGGTGCTGTTTCTGCTCCTCTCGTTATATAACAGTGTGTTTTCTCGCAGTCTGACGCAGGATTTGGTTTAGCAGAAGCTACGGTGTGTCCAGAGGCTGTCAGTGGATGTTTGTCAGTAATTAACCCTAGACCCCCCCCCCCCCCCTCCCTCCCTCCGGAGCATGAAGCCAATGCGGAAGGGACTTTAAAACAGCGTGGCTTTCTGAAATAAATACAACAATCTAAGAGGAACAGATGCATACAGAAGACAGGACTAAACATCAAAAACTGACATTAAAGTATACAATAAATTAAAACACAATAAGGTAACTTCACTAACTTCATGTCAATAACCTGCTTAAAAAGCTGAGGGTTAGACTAGGTTTCTTTTTCAGGAACAAGTTCTGTTTCTCACTTGAGGCCAGGAAAAGGCTAGTCACTGTGACCTTTTTACCTGTGCTGGACTATGGTGATTTGATGAATGCACCTGCCTATTGCCTGAACAAGTTAGATGCCGCCTATCACAGTGCACTGAGATTTGTCACTAATTGTAAAGCACTTATTAATCACTGTACCCTGTATGCCAAGGCAGGTTTGCCATCACTTACTGTACGGTGGCTCAGTCACTGGTACATGTTCATCTATAAAGCCATGTTGGGTAAACTACCAACTTATATATGCTCTTTGATCTCACAGAGTGGCAAGTAGCTATTGCCTAAGATCCCAGGATGTGTTTTTATTACATGTGCCAAGTGCTAGGACTGTTTTAGGTACTAAAGCTTTTATGTGTGCTGCTCCTCTAGCATGGAACACTCTGCAATTTTTTTTTAAACTTAGCATTTTGGTTCCCCTGCATCATTTTAAAGCTCGGATAGATTACATGATATTAGATATAATGTCATTGTGAATGCTAATGTGTACCCCTGTAATTATGTTGTATTGATGTTGTTAGAAATTAAAATCAATGTTTTGATGGTATAATGTAGCTTAAACATACCGTCAGTTTAAAAGCTCTTTTATACTGAAAAACCAGAAATTACTGTGCACAAGCAGTTAAGCTTTTATTCTGAAAATCCTTCATCTACGGTTAGCATTTAGCATGTGGCTAATATACGATTTCCTAAAGAGGTGAATTGAGTAGCGAAATGACGTGGTGTGGTGAAAACCGAAACCTACTGATTTAACACTACAACTATAGATGTCGAGATACTACCATGCTGAATATTAAATGAAAGTACAGTTTATTTGAATACACTATTGTTTACAGACGAGAGTAGCATGTGAAAACATCCGGAATGACCGGAAACCAAACCAGCCGTGAAGCATTTTCTGTATGTTTTAGAGTATTGATTACAGCGTTTAGAATGTGTTACATGAAAAGTGATGAAAGAGAATATGAGGAGAAAAGGCGTGTTAAGCATATGTTGAATGTGAAAAGTACCAATCCTCTGTTTAAATGCAACAACGGACCTTAGAGGCGAGGCGAGCCGGCTGGCGGGGAGGAGCCAGCAGAGGATATATAATGGCACCGAACGGGGGATTGGCTTCTCTTCTTGCTCAGGAGAGCCAGATCACAGCTGTTTTCTGCCGGAACAATATTCTGTCTGTAACACTACCGCGTCTTTTTTAATTAAAGTATCCCATTTGAATCTTTTCAGAGACTCCATTTCGTCTCATTTTAAAGCTTCTCTCCTGGATGCGAGAATAAAGAACATATTTAACAATGTCCTTTTTGTTTTCTGTTGTTTATATGTGTAACCGACGTACTGCAGGTCTCCCTTGAAAAAGAGATCGTTGATCTCAATGGGATTTTCACCTGGTTAAATAAAGGCTACAAACAAACAAAATACAGTTGTGTTCTTCAAATATGCTAAACCGTTTTATTGCATTTTTCTATTTTTTTAAATAAACTTTATTCATCAGTTTTTGCATGAATATTTTGTACAATTGCATGATGTAAAAAGTAAACACATGAATTCCCTTTATATATAAAAAAAAAACATCACACATTGCAAAACACTATACCATAAAAACATAGCATAAAACACATAACAAAATAAACAACAATCTAACAGGGAATACGTAATGTTACTCAAGTACAAGTACACATTTGAGGTACTTGTATTACACTTGAATATTTTCACTTTATCATACTTTATACTTCTACTCGTCCACATGTCAGAGCAAATATTGTACTTTTTTCTCCACTATGTGCCTTTGATAGCTTCATAAAATATGTAAATCACCTCATAATTATATTGTATTAAAGGTACAACTACCAAGCAGTGTAAGTATAAACTCCACCTTCAATAATTCATCAATAATGATAGTAAATTAGAATCAAATATATGATTCTAAAATGTGTAATTCTGCATAATCTGTATTTTTGTACCTAAAGTATATTTTGATGCAGGTTTCTTCCAACAGAGGGATTTTACGCTGTATAGCTAGTTTTACAAAACGTTCAACATGTGAGTACTTCTTCCACCTCGGACTTTAATAAACTATTTGATTTGTTTTTTCTTGTTGTTTTCAGAGATGTGTTTGCTCCTCTGCGTCCGTCCTCTCGTCTTCTTCTCTTGCTCATGATCGGGGTTTGACAGTTTCTTCAGCAGCTCTACGAAGGAAGAAATGATCATTTAATTATATTTTAATGTTGACCAAGAGGAGGCTTTAGAGAGCCTTTTTTAATATATAAATATGCTGGTTTGTTACCTGTTATCTCCGGATGTCTGCAGGGGTTCAGGAGAGAAACATATTTCTGACCTACAGCATCGTCCTCTCCTGGAGAAAATATATATATTAATTAGTATTTTAATGTGGTATAATAACAGCTGGATACATTTGTAGGATATTCTCCCCATACATAAATGTAGAATACCTCAAGTATAGCAGCAATACGGTAGTTTAACACTATACAAATCCAAATGAAAACATTATTTTATTTTTTTATGAAAGAGACACCATTTTTACATTATCCATTTCCCTTAATATATTATTCATAATTATTTACTTTTATTATAATTGATTATATTCATTTCAATATTTTATTAGATACATTTTTCGTTTGTTTTGGACGAAGGCATACCCTATAGTTCCTATATAAGCAAAAACAATGCATTTACAACTGATGTAATAATCCATCCATCTTCTCCCGCTTATCCGTGGTCGGGTCTCGGAGGTAGCAGTTCCAGCAGAGAGCCCCAAAAGTGCCTTTCCCACATCAACCAGCTCTGACTCGGGGATCCCAAGGCGCTCCCAGGCCAGCGAAGAGATAACCCCTCCACCTGGTCCTAGGTCTACCCCTTGGTCTCTTCCCAGCTGGACGTGCCTGGAACACCTCCCTATGGAGGCGCCCAGGTGATGTAATAATGTAACTCACAAAATAAAAAGAAGTGTTTGTCCCTTATCGACATTATGTTTAAACATTAGATCCACGCGACTGGTCATTAGGGGCAGGCACAGCCCCACCTAGTGTCAGCAGAAAGTATAAAAAATAATGATAAAAAATAAATGCAAAAAAAATAAATGTATATATATGAAATATATCTTAAGATCATGTTTAATCATCTGATTTGTCTGTACATTGCTGTTTTAGTCTGTGTTCTTCTAATTAGTGTCTACAGTGTGTGCCTATTGAGACGTTTTGAGCCATGTGGGGCAAAACCCGATCATGCCCCTCCCTCTCACTGTCTAAGAAGTGAACAGTGATTGTAAAAAAAAACAAAAAAGAGTATTGTCCTATTTAATCTGTGTTGCAAACAAATAACGACCATAGGGGCACTGAGCTGCCATCCCCACCAGTCATCTAACATAATTCAGAGCTGATTGGCTGTAAGTATGTGTTCCGCGAAAAAGTGCGGTGTGTGAAGAGGAGACGAGAGACGAGTCCTAAGCCTCATCCCAATACCCCTCCTCGACTCCTCTCTTCCCCTCCTCCGGGACTTGACCCGGAAATCGATCAAGACACGCCATTTTGAAGGACGTCCCAATAGCTGAAATGCACACGGAGGAGCCGAGGAGGGGTGAGGTAGGAGGGGTGCGGGAGGAGACGAAAGGGAGGATACACGCGGGCAGACTATGCGGAAGTGTTTTCACTACTCGCGTATAAAAACCCCGACAGAGGAAAACCGACAACCGGAAGATGAGTGGAAAAGCGTCACATAAATGTATAAGTGCTCACAGCTCCGTGGGAATTATTATGTGCAATTCATTTCTAAAAGACTTCACATTACTATAATTATATTTGTATTTAAATGTAGGCTACATTTTACACCAAAACGGAACACAAAAGCAGGACCAACCATCATACATTGAATTCCTTGACTAACAAGAGAAAGATTCATTTATTTAAATAAATATTTTACCAGAAATGGGCCGGTTCTAAAGGGTTATTCAGTTAAGCCCCATGAGAGGGGATACAGCTGTGCACATGTCATCATTAACAGACGTCGTCTAAGAGTGACGATTGAGTGAACGAGGACATCCCAATTAATACCTGGGGACTCCTCTGTCCTCGCGTCACCTCATGGTGTCTCTCACTCGCATCTTATGGAGGCGGAGCTAAGATGCAAGGAAGGGACGCAAGTGAGGGAAAGGAGGAGTATTGGGATGAGGCTCTAAAACCAGGAAGTAAGCTGCGCATGGGTTCCCTCCACAAAAAAGCAATGAGATTTCTCCATAGGATTTTAGAAAATAGCTCAAAATAAGATATGTGGGGAACGTACCTGTTAGATAAATACACGTTTTGTTCAGTCGGATAATATCCACATGTCTACCCTACTTTTATAATTTTCGAATCATAAATCTATCGATTAGACTTTTGAAACTACAAGAAGATAAGGAGGACTTTTATAAACAAGTAATATACATTTTTGTCCAGAAGGATAGGCAAATGGACTTCATCTTCAAGTCAAGGTAAGACCACAATTTTATTGAAAATGGGATCTTACTAAGAGAGAACAATTCAATATTTAAATGATAAAATTACATTTTTGGGTTTCCTTTTGTTGAACTGTCTGTTTAAAATTAATCGAAGCATCAGACTAAAAAAGCTTTTGAAAATAATATTATATTTTGATTTAGGTCAAAATATAATATTTGTAAACCTGAAGAGTCAGTGCCAGTGCCTCACCAGCCATGAACCTCACTGCACGTCACTGCAGAAGCTTATATAGACATTTAAGTTTTTTGTGCCCCACCACTCTTGTACATATAAAAACGCCACACTTACTGCACACTCTCAGCAGGAAGTAGTGTTGTCTCTCCGTCAGCACGCTGCTGGCCAGAGCGACACTTTGCTGCTTCGCCTCCAAATCCATCACTTTCCCACCGCTGTCCATCAGCTCCACGCACGCTGCACGAGGGGACGCATTATGTTACTATCACAAGACATGACGGAGGCCCTGAGAGGCAAATGAGCTTCAAAGGCAGGCAAGGCACGTTTATTTATACAGCACCTTTCAGCACACGGCAACCCAAAGTGCCAAATGAAATAGACATTTAAAAACAAATACAGTGGAAGCACATGGCATTTAAAAACACGCATTTAAAAAGCGAAGATAATTAAATCAACACAACAGGTATAAATCACATGATAAAAAGCAATACTGCAGTTTGAGTTTGAACAACTCATCCAAATGGAGCGTCAAAGAGATACGTTTTCAATCACGATTGAAAAGTATCAACAGTTGCAGCTGACCTGCAGGATTCAGGCAGTTTGTTCCAGATGGTCGGGGCATACTAAACGCTAATTCTCCATGTTTAGTTCTGACTCTTTTAGCAGAGAGCAGACCCTTCACAGAAGACCTGAGACTCCTGGATGGTTCATACTTTTTCAGGAGGTCGTTGATATCATTTGGTCCTAAACCATTTAATAATAATAATAAATTATATTTATATAGCGCCTTTCAAGGGACCCAAGGTCGCTGTACATGGTAGACAAACAAAACAAACAGACAAACGGGCAAACCAAGAAAGAAATAAAGGAAGCCGGGGGACCAGAAAAGGGCTAGGGCCCGAAGGCAAGGGTGAACAGGTGTGTTTTTAATGATGATTTGAAGATGACCAGGGAGGCAGCGTTACGGATCTCGGCAGGAAGTGCATTCCAGAGGGTGGGGACCGCAACACTGAACGCCCTGTCACCAACAGTTCGGAGGCGAGAGCGGGGGATGGAAAGCAGGCCCGTGTCTGAGGACTGCAGACTCCGAGAAGGGGTGTAGGGATGGAGAAGGTCCGATAAGTACCGGGGGGCGAGGGAACGGAGGGACTTGTACGTGAGGATGTGTGTTTTGTATTGAATCCGGGACTTGACCGGCAGCCAGTGTAGGTGGATGAGGGTGGGGGTGATATGTTGCCATGGCTTGGTGTGGGTGAGAAGTCTGGCGGCAGAGTTCTGGACGTATTGGAGCCTATCCAGGGTTTTGCTGGGAACGTCATATCGGACACAAATCTGGATCAGCTCCGTTGTTCCCCCGTTTTTAGAGATTTGGGTACGGAGAAAAAGAGAGGGTTTTATTTTCTGACGCTGCGTGAGTTCCCCGTCACACCGGGGACACATATTTATGTATAAAAGACATCAAAAAGTGCATTTTGCATGATAGGTCCTCTTTTAAAAAAAAGTATCTGTAAAACATGTGAAAACCTTTTACTGCTATGAGGTAATTTCTGTAAACACAAACACTTTTTTCAAATCTTTGCTGTTGTTAAAAATGTGACTCAGATATCCTCGTTTTAAAGTCATTATAATAACCATTACTAACATTTTTGTTTATTACCTTTAAAATCCAGACCGCATCGCTCCTTTAAATGATGAATGAAGTTTATCAGTTTACAGTTGAGATTTAATATCTCCATCCTGCTGTCTGGCAAGAAAATAATATTGTTAAAAATAAGAAAGATACAAAAAACACCATTTCATATTTACATAATCACGTGAGGATACTTGGACTTATTTTTAAACACTTGAAAAGCTACCAGATTATAAAAGAAAGAGGATCTTTACTAACCTCCGTGCAGGATAGTGACGAACATGTTCTGCTCCTGAGTCAGTGCACCTCCACTCACACTGACTCTACCAACTCTGTGTGTTTACTACAGAGAGCCCCTGAAACACAAAGAGAAACAAAAGAGGCCCTTACATCTGCTTTGGGACACTGGGGCACACACACACACACACACACCTCTTCTCCTTTCAAAGCCTTTTAAACGAGGGGTTACTGTTGCTTGTATCCATGGCATCCACACACACACACACACACACACACACACACACACACACACACACACACACACACACACACACACACACACACACACACACACACACACACACACACACACACACACACACACACACACACACACACACACACACACACACACACACACACACACACACACACACACACACACACACACACACACACACACACACACACACATTACCCAAATTACAAGTAAATCTCCAAAAACAAATGCAAATGAATGATTGTTTCCATGTTGTGGAATACATACTGTTGTGTGTTCAGGTTGATTGATTGAAGTATAGACGACTTCATTTCAACAATTCTTCCCTTGTAAAAGATGATCAACCAAACAAACAAAAGATAGAACCAACATATTTAAAGTATACAACCACAAGCTATAGATTAGTTTAGCATAAACACTGAAAACAGGTGTACAAATGACCGGCCATGAAATAGGCATGTTCATGATTAGTCTGGGTTTTCTACAGATTTAAGAATGAGAAATGTTATTTAGGAGCTAACCCCTAGGGAAGCTTTGAAAAGAAGTACGCTCTGCGCCCTTTAACCTGAACCCACAGGGGATTGCAATATAAGCTGGGAAAATAAAGAAGTCCTAACATAGTTTGACTGTCTAAATAACCCATTTCCCATAATGCTCTCTGGCTATAGATATCCCTCTCTGATATGATGCCTCGCCTGGGGAAACGCCTGCTGACACGCCTTCAGCTTCTGAGTCGAGACGGTGTCACTGTGGACATTAATGACGGCAAATACAGTACGGACACTTTCAAATGTAAAAGGAATTTATTTAAAGGCGGGACTTTGTGCTCGCCTGCATGTGACAAGACATTCAGCAGAGAAACAAAAAAAGGCTTGAGTTATGGGTTTGAGTTTAAAGGGATATTTCAGCAATAAAAGGATCATTCGTGTATTAATAACTCTTTGCTCACATGCCTCAACCCTTACCAAAGCAGACAGAGACCATTCTTGATGAATTGAAGTACAGTGAGTAAATCCTAAACAAATGCATTTTAAGTCAAATATTACAATTGAAAGGGGACATATTCTGCTGATCTGACATGTCTCCATGCTTTAATGTGCTGCAGCACCTCTTTTCACCCTCTGTCTGAAACCAGAGCCCAGTCTGCTCTGATTGGTTCGCTGGCCGGCTCTGTTGTGATTAGTCAACCACTTAGAGATGTCCCAGCCAATAGAAGCACAGGCGTTATGTAGTGATGTCACTATGTTCTTGAAGTTACTTTACTTCAATTCATCAAGACTTTTCTCTGTTTTTCAATTCTTCATTTACCGTGGAGGCAAATGTAAGGAAACACCGGATGAGTCGTTGATTGGAGGTGAAGTATTCCTTTAAGTCTAATCATTAACAATCCACTCATCAGACTCAGAAGTCAACAACATGAGAAATAACTTATAAGAGTGTCACACTTTTAGCAGACCCAAACACAGAGTTAGGGATATATTACCGAGTTTGGGGCCTTCACTTTAACACATTATTATGAAACACACGTGAACAACTTCAGTCTAAAAAAGAGACACTTTTATCTTCATGTCGGAACATAAGACAGATAAATACACTCAGATGTGGGAGAAGCTGGATAGGAGAGAAAGGAAAAGGCTGGATGTGAAAAAGGTTTTGCAAACGAGCGTGACCGTTGCTAAGCAGATTGAAGTCTGTGCACCACGCAAATGATGGTTCATTAATGTAGAGCTTCAACTAATTCATCATTTCATTGTTTAGCAAATGTCAGAAAATACAAAAAAATGTTCATCCTAGTTTCTCAATCAAAGATGACGTCTGTAAATGTCTTGTTTGGTAAGTGCACTACAGAACAATGTTCACTTTAATGCATACTTGCCAACCTTTAGACCTCAGAAATCGGGAGCATTTCAAAATGCAAAATTTGGGGGGGGGGGGGGGGATGCTAGTGGATCGCCGGAGCTGTTAGATTAACATTAACATGCTTATTGTAGTTGTAAGTGCACTGCCTTGCGCCCTGTAGCACCGTCCTTGATGGAGCATATGTGTGGGCTGGACCTGTATTTTACAGGAAAGGAGTGAGCAGAGAGTAGAGTAGTTGTCGATTCTTGTCCTGTTTTCTGTGAATATCTGCCTCACCCTCTCAGACTTTGAGTTGCGCGCGCTACTAAATAGACGTGTTACCATGGAAACCAAACAATGGTGTAGCTGTATTAAAGTCCGAGTGGAAACAGTCGTGTGTAAATCTGATTTTGTCAGAAATCGGGAAAAATGCCGGAGAAATATGACCCCGGGAGGAAACCGGGAGAGGGCAATGAAATCGGGAGTCTCCCGCGAAAATCGGGAGGGTTGACAAGTATGCTTTAATGTGATATAAACAGAGTACGGCGGGGAATGTGGATTCAAAAAGATTCATTTGTAAATGAAAAGTGAGACTCAACCTTGTGAACACGAAGACAACAACACATGGTTTAAAACGTGGGATACCTGACTCATGTTTGAAGTGTGAACTCACAAAGAACTGTTGGAGCCAATTTGCTTTGGGTTGTGCACGGGGTTTGTCTGTGTGTGTGAACGCGTCATCATCCAATCTGCGCACCTGGGAGCACGGGAGGTAATTAACCTGTGGGAACGGGTGATCAGCTGGGATGAGAGGTTAGAGAGGAAGCCACACGTTTTTCAACCGTGTTGACCGTGATTGTTTGTGTCTGAGCGTGTGCGTGACCGTTATGTTTTAAACAAGATTTTAGATACGTGAGTCTTAAAAGAACATTTTAACTGTGGACAAGTAAATAAAGCAAATTACGTCATGGTGGACCTCATCCTTCATAAGAACACGTGTTGGGAACTCTGACTGCTAACCTCCATGAGTGGCCTTTTTTGATGAGCGATCGACCGCTACAGAACTGCATATAAAAATAAAAGGAGAGACTTCATATATCTGGTCCGAAGTATTCTGTGGATTAAAGGCAACAAACAAAGACATTTCAACAACAGTGCAGAGACTTCATTTTCTTAAATAACCTCCCCTTCTGAATAAAAACAAGCTGGAATAAACTGTGAGGGGACGAGACTGTGTTTGGTTTTATTAAGGATGTTCTTGATTTGTTTAGTTCATCACCTAAAGGCTTGTGAAGTATTTTAACTTTGCACGTCTATCTGGCTTTTACCGATCCACAATCCACGTTACAGTGTTTGCCATTTGGCTGTCTTTGTTTTCCTTTAAAGACACAATTTATTCATGTTTGTAACGTAATGGCGAGTCTCCTCACACAACCTCTCCAAAACAATCCTCCAGTTTTGTGTCTTTTCATCTTCTTTTAGGCAAACAAGCTACAGGTTCATACGCCAATAACTGGACTGGAGTGTGGAGCAAAACTGGATTCGCATTAGGGGCTTTTGCTGAACGTACAGGACCGTCGTGGACGGGACTATATCGCGATTCGCATCATCAGGAACGTGTCCTTTGCTCCTGTCCTGTCATACGCACTACGTCCACTAGAGGTCACCGTTTCTTCTTATATTCCTTTTTGTTGGTGATGAATAGATGACAGTAGGAGCTGGAGCTTCTGACCCACACCTATGAGGCTGATGAAGCTCATTCAATCATCCGATAACCGGGTTTTTCTGCATGCGTCATGACATGTTCGCCAGCTCTATAAAGCAACACTTCCTCTCCTGTTCGTCGTACAGCGATTCCGCCTGTGCCGACCTCGCCTCCTCTTCCACTTCCTGTCCTGCGCTGTCGTGCCCTTGCTCTGCATACTGAAGATGATGATGGCGTCCAGGGATGTGTCTGAGAGCCTGCAGTGGAGAGGGTCCCATTTTAGGACAATGGGAGATAATGACTGATAAAGGAGGCCGAGAAACCGCCACCAAACCTCCCCTGACAGTCGAGATGTGAGAGGAACATCTGCAGGAGCTTTCACAGCTGCTGTTGCTGCTGCTGTGTTCAGCACAAGCGTCAAAGTTTATCCCGTCCGCTTTGAGTCTCATGGAGTTGCTTCTGCTGCTGCTGCGTTCAGCACAAGCGTCAAAGTTTATCCCGTCCGCTTTGAGTCTCATGGAGTTGCTTCTGCTGCTGCTGCTCTCGAAGGTTTCCTGCTTTCGAAGGATGTCTCGGCGGATAATCCTGCGAAAGGTGCGCCTGAACTCCCGGATTCGATAGGCATAGATAAAAGGGTTGATGACGGAATTGGCGTGGGAAAGGATAATTGCCACGAACATGATCGACACTGGAGGAGGAGCGCAGTCCGGACAGAAGAGCGTGAAACAGTTTATGATGTGTAGAGGAAGCCAGCAGACGGCGAAAAGTCCTACAATGATCGCTAGAGACTTCGCCGCCTGGACTTCTTTCTGCAGCGTGGAGCGAGACTTCCCTCCGTGCACCGCCTTCACCTCCATGAATTTGAGTTGGTGGCGAGCGGCCATGAAGATGCACAGGTAGATCCCCAGCATCAGCAGCAAGGGGATGAGCACGCAGGCTAAGAAGTTGAAGTAGACCATGTACTCCATGACCACCACTTTCTCAAACAGGCACGGCATGAGGCCCGGGGGGCAATCGGAGCTGTTGCTGCTGACGGGGGTTTTGTGCCATCCCATCATGGGGGTCAGGCCGATGATGATGGATAACACCCAGCAGATGGCGATGATGCCCTGAGCGCGCTGCCCCGTCACCAAGCTGTTGTACCTGGGGAGGAAGATGATAGAAACATCAAATTTAATATAAGAATGCTTTTTTTCCCCCTAAGGACAGCCATACTTAAAGAGGACATATCCTGCTGATGTTCAGGTGTATATCAGTATGTAGTGTTTCTACTTTAAAGAGTCCTCTCCTGCTGATGTTCAGGTGTATATCAGTATGTAGTGTCTCTACTTTAAAGAGTCCTCTCCTGCTGATGTTCAGGTGTATATCAGTATGTAGTGTTTCTACTTTAAAGAGTCCTCTCCTGCTGATGTTCAGGTGTATATCAGTATGTAGTGTCTCTACTTTAAAGAGTCCTCTCCTGCTGATGTTCAGGTGTATATCAGTATGTAGTGTTTCTACTTTAAAGAGTCCTCTCCTGCTGATATTCAGGTGTATATCAGTATGTAGTGTCTCTACTTTAAAGAGTCCTCTCCTGCTGATGTTCAGGTGTATATCAGTATGTAGTGTCTCTACTTTAAAGAGTCCTCTCCTGCTGGTGTTCAGGTGTATATCAGTATGTAATGTCTCTACTTTAAAGAGTCCTCTCCTGCTGATGTTCAGGTGTATATCAGTATGTAGTGTCTCTACTTTAAAGAGTCCTCTCCTGCTGATGTTCAGGTGTATATCAGTATGTAATGTCTCTACTTTAAAGAGTCCTCTCCTGCTGATGTTCAGGTTTATATCAGTATGTATTGTCTCTACTTTAAAGAGTCCTCTCCTGCTGATGTTCAGGTGTATATCAGTATGTAGTGTCTCTACTTTAAAGAGTCCTCTCCTGCTGATGTTCAGGTGTATATCAGTATGTAGTTTCTCTACTTTAAAGAGTCCTCTCCTGCTGATGTTCAGGTGTATATCAGTATGTAGTGTCTCTACTGGGACATGTCTCCATGCTTTAATGTTCAAAAAGCTCTTTATTTTTCTCATACAGCCTGTCTTTTCACCCTCTGTCCGAAACCAGGTGTGAGGGAGAGAAACTCCCTCTGGAGGGAACACAGGGAGTTTAGATGTTAGATTTTGGTCACCAAGCTGTCGTGCCTAAGGACATCCATACTTAAAGCGTCCTAGTTTATGGTTTCACATGAGACAGAGTCTGAAAATCCTGTTTGTTTAAACAATCCACCGTCCTTCCCTTTCTCCCGTTTATAATACTCCACCAGACTTTCTATTTCAAACCATGTTATGATTATAACCACCAGAGCGCGCCGTTTAGCTACTAACGGAAATATGGTACATCTGCATCTACCTGGCCTTTTCTTTCAGTGAAGACCAGAGGTGTAAAGTAACTAAGTACATTTACTCAAGTACTGTACTTAAGTACAATTTTGAGCTACTTGTCCTCTACTTGGGTATTTACATTTTATGCTCGTTTGTACTTTCACTCCACTACATTTATTCAGTGCCTTTTGTTACTTTGCATATATAGATTCACGATAAACAATAGGATCAACACTTAAACAATACTTTAGATAAACCTGGATTAAATTCACAATTAATTCAAACTAGCTGCACCTTTACCAGCTTTGAGAACACTTTAATGATCAATCATTATAAAACATATCATATATATTATTCTGAAATGGACCAATCTGCACAATGACTACTTTTACTGTCGCTACTTTCACTATATTTTGATGAGAATACTTTTCTACTTTTACTTGAGGAACATTTTGAATGCAGGACTTTTAATGAAACAGGGTATTCCTACACTCTGGTACTTCTACTTTTACTCAAGAACAAGATCTGAGTACTTCTACTTTTACTCAAGTACAAGATCTGAGAACTTCTACTTTTACTCAAGTACAAGATCTGTGTACTTCTACTTTTACTCAAGAACAAGATCTGAGAACTTCTACTTTTACTCAAGTACAAGATCTGAGTACTTCTACTTTTACTCAAGTTCAAGATCTGTGTACTTCTACTTTTACTCAAGTACAAGATCTGAGTACTTCTACTTTTACTCAAGTACAAGATCTGAGTACTTCTACTTTTACTCAAGTACAAGATCTGAGTACTTCTACTTTTACTCAAGTACAAGATCTGAGTACTTCTCCCATCTCTGTTGAAGACGACTTACGTACATCTATGCAGTTAAAAATATATTTCATGTGAAAGACATTTCATAACTCCAATAAGGCCACTTCTCCAAATCAAAAACTAAAAAAACCTGACTTTGGCGATTAATAAAAGTGTGATTTTCCATGTGATCCAAAAAAGTACAAACCTTTCCGATTAGCTATTTTACCAAAACTTGACCATGTCAGATTTTGAGACGTTCCAATCATTAGAACACATATTGTGGCTTTGCACGTCTTTGGGCCGTAACAAGTTGATAATATTCAGTATTCGGTATATATGAGGTTTCCCTGGACTTGTACTCAGATCAGCTGACGGCTCGGTGGAAGCACTTCTCATGGCGGAAGTAAACGAGCCAGAATAAACAAACAACGGTCCTGCAGGCCGCAGAGGAAGGTCTATTCTGGGGAGGCCTGTGTGGGAGAGCAGCTGAGATATTTGGCTTGTTTCTATCACATTCTTCAGATGTTAAAAGTGCAGAGGTTAATGTTGCAATAACACATTTTTGTTGCAACAACAAATTTTCCTTATTAAATGTCCTTTTTATATTTATATATTGCTTCTTTTATTTATCTCATTAAATGTCCATATCTCTTTTACTAATTCATTATTTTTATTTATTTCTCTCTACATATATATTTCCAAATGTTGTATTAACTTATCTCTTCTTTTTTTAATCGAAACATTTCAAAATGTAGTTTTGTTGTTAGTGTGCATTACATTATAATGTTATAATCTAGTACCGGAAGCATCCTTGCTTAAAGAAATTCAAAAGAGTGGCGCTTCCCATAATGGTGGTCAGCTATAAAAGGTCACAATGAGAACAACCACTAAGCATGGGAGTTGATTAACCCACCTGTTGTGTTCGTTTCCCCCCCCCCCCCCCCCTTACTTTGGTGTTCAAATTTGACCGGTCCTGTTTTAACTGCTATTACATGAACACAAAAACCATTAATTATCACCAAATTTCATTTAACACCCTTTCAAACTGTACATATTGTATCAGACTACTGGTATACATGAAAAACTGCAGTAAATATACAAAGAACAGACACTGAACATGTATTGCGTGTACCAGGTGTGATCCATGTGGGGGGATGGGCACATAAGAGCGGGAAATGTGTCAAATTGTTCTGTGTGTGTGCCAGGTGTGATTCACATGGGGGGATTGGGCACATGAGGGGGGGAACACATCTAGAGTATGTGTGTGTGTGTGTGTGTGTGTGTGTGTGTGTGTGTGTGTGTGTGTGTGTGTGTGTGTGTGTGTGTGTGTGTGTGTGTGTGTGTGTGTGATCTGATCCGGAGGGTTACACCTGGGTGTTACAAAGTTGACTAAATCATCCAAAATTCAATGAAAGTGGTGATCAGCAATTGTATATGTTCGAATTACCCGAACGCAACAGGAGGGTTGAAGAGGTCATATTCTGCTCATCTTCAGGTTCATACAAGGGAAACACAGGAATGTTAGCCTTTGCAGACCATTTACATGCACTAAAAACACACATTAGGAGAGGGGAAACCCAGAATAGAGCCTCTTTAAGATCTGAGTTAATGTGATGAGCTGAAAGGTTAAATATCTGGACATATACCGTCTAATTTGATATCTTAATCTAGGCCGACATTCAACATAAGCGGTTTAATACGCGCTGGGTTTCACCAGTTAAAATATGAAGTAAGATCACACAGGGGGTTTGGGGGGGGTCACAGTCTGTGTAAGTAATTAGAGCGCCGCTCGTTGGATTCCCCCGGAGGGAAGCGGCCTCGTGGGAGACGCCATTTCTGGAAACACTTAATCTGCCAAGGGTTTCTGGATCAAATGTCAAGTCTCGATACTCATAAATAAAAATGAAATATGTGGTTTTATTGTGAGACCTCCACTCGCACGGGGACCAGGACACGGATTACACTGAGCTGAGAAAAATATATATCGCAGTGCCATGAAATTTGTATGATTATTTGTTAACTATCTATTTACTTATTTATTTATGTTTTGACATTTAGCTATTTACTTGTTTGTTTTGTTTTTATTGATTTAAAAAAAAAAAAATCCACATTTTTGTATTCACTCTTTGAAATTCCTCAATTTCTTTGCTTATTTAAAATGTATTTGTCTTTATAAGGGAGGTGTGTGGCGCAGTGGACTAGTGCGTTGGGATCAGGTTCAAACCCCACTGCAGTCAGCATGGCGTTGTGTCCCTGGGCAAAACACTTCACCCCAAACTGTTTTGAGTATGTAATTCGCTTTGGATAAAAGCGTCTAACAATTAACATGGAATGTATTTATTACGCTCCCGTGTCTCCACTGACCTGAGTGATTTCTTGATGGCGATGTAGCGGTCGATGGCGATGGCCAGCAGGCTGAAGATGGAGCTCTGCGTCAGCACCAGAACGAAGCAGGCGATGAACAGGCAGCCGTAGAAGTTGGAGCAGAACCCGGTGCTGATGGCGATGGAGAAGGGGATGGCGAGGACCCCGACGGCGATATCTGCCACCGCCAGAGACACCACGAAGAAGTTGGTGATGCTCTGCAGGTTGCTGTTGAGGCACACGGCCCAACAAACCAGAACATTTCCCAACACGGAGAACACGGCGATCAGCAGCTCCAGCACGATGTAGATGTAGAGGTCGTACTTAAGGGAGGGTTCTTCAGACATCGTGAAGGAAAGGTCAAAGGTGAGGAGGGAGGAAGCCTCGCCTCAAACACCATCGCTGCAGCCGGGCGCCTCACCTCCACAAACATCCACCGCCAAACTCCTGACGAGAGAAACTTATTTACTCCTCACTGCACGCTCAAAGGGTCCAGATAGAATCCTCTGCTGTCCCCTTCCCTCAGTTCCTCCCCTCTTAAGTCCTCCCCGCTCACAGCCTTCTTCCCATGAACCTCTCGAAGGGCTGAGATGATGCCAATAATCACTGAGGCATCGTGACGCTGCAGAGACAAAAGAGGAAACGCTGTTACAACATAGGAAGAGGATCTCAACATGTTGTGTGGTTTTGAGAAGTTCCTACGAACAAAACCCTTTAAGCTCTTCCACGTTAAACTCTTAGTGACATCACTAGGCAACAGTTGTGCTCCTATTGGCTAGCGCTCCAACACATTGTACGTGATGAGGCTAATAGACGGGACATCTCTAAGTGGTTGACCAATCACAACAGAGCCAGCCAGCTAACCAACCAGAGCAGACTGAGCTCTGGTTTCAGACAGAGGGTGAAAATTGAAAAAAATAAAGAGCTTTTTGAACATTAAAGCATGGAGACATGTCCCAGTAGAGACACTACATACTGATATACACCTGAACATCAGCTGGAGAGGACTCTTTAAAGTAGAGACACTACATACTGATATACACCTGAACATCAGCAGGAGAGGACTCTTTAAAGTAGAGACACTACATACTGATATACACCTGAACATCAGCTGGAGAGGACTCTTTAAAGTAGAGACACTACATACTGATATACACCGGAACATCAGCAGGAGAGGACTCTTTAAAGTAGAGACACTACATACTGATATACACCTGAACATCAGCAGCAGAGGACTCTTTAAAGTAGAGACACTACATACTGATATACACCTGAACATCAGCAGGAGAGGACTCTTTAAAGTAGAGACACTACATACTGATATACACCTGAACATCAGCAGGAGAGGACTCTTTAAAGTAGAGACACTACATACTGATATACACCTGCACATCAGCAGGAGAGGACTCTTTAAAGTAGAGACACTACATACTGATATACACCTGAACATCAGCAGGAAAGGACTCTTTAAAGTAGAGACACTACATACTGATATACACCTGAACATCAGCAGGAGAGGACTCTTTAAAGTAGAGACACTAAATACTGATATACACCTGAACATCAGCAGGAGAGGACTCTTTAAAGTAGAGACACTACATACTGATATACACCTGAACATCAGCAGGAGAGGACCCTTTAAAGTAGAGACACTACATACTGATATACACCTGAACATCAGCAGGAGAGGACTCTTTAAAGTAGAGACACTACACACTGATATACGGCTGAACATCAGCAGGAGAGGACTCTTTAAAGTAGAGACACCACATACTGATATACACCTGAACATCAGCAGGAGAGGACTCTTTAAAGTAAAGACACTACACACTGATATACACCTGAACATCAGCAGGTGAGGACTCTTTAAAGTAGAGACACTACATACTGATATACACCTGAACATCAGCAGGAGAGGACTCTTTAAAGTAGAGACACTACATACTGATATACACCTGAACATCAGCAGGAGAAGACTCTTTAAAGTGGAGACACTACATACTGATATACACCTGAACATCAGCAGGAGAGGACTCTTTAAAGTAGAGACACTACATACTGATATACACCTGCACATCAGCAGGAGAGGACTCTTTAAAGTAGAGACACTACACACTGATATACACCTGAACATCAGCAGGAGAGGACTCTTTAAAGTAGAGACACCACATACTGATATACACCTGAACATCAGCAGGAGAGGACTCTTTAAAGTAAAGACACTACACACTGATATACACCTGAACATCAGCAGGTGAGGACTCTTTAAAGTAGAGACACTACATACTGATATACACCTGAACATCAGCAGGAGAGGACTCTTTAAAGTAGAGACACTACATACTGATATACACCTGAACATCAGCAGGAGAGGACTCTTTAAAGTAGAGACACTACACACTGATATACACCTGAACATAAGCAGGTGAGGACTCTTTAAAGTAGAGACACTACATACTGATATACACCTGAACATCAGCAGGAGAGGACTCTTTAAAGTAGAGACACTACACACTGATATACACCTGAACATCAGCAGGTGAGGACTCTTTAAAGTAGAGACACTACATACTGATATACACCTGCACATCAGCAGGAGAGGACTCTTTAAAGTAGAGACACTACATACTGATATACACCTGAACATCAGCAGGAGAGGACTCTTTAAAGTAGAGACACTACATACTGATATACACCTGAACATCAGCAGGAGAGGACTCTTTAAAGTAGAGACACTACATACTGATATACACCGGAACATCAGCAGGAGAGGACTCTTTAAAGCAGAGACACTACATACTGATATACACCTGAACATCAGCAGGAGAGGACTCTTTAAAGTAGAGACACTACATACTGATATACACCTGAACATCAGCAGGAGAGGACTCTTTAAAGTAGAGACACTACATACTGATATACACCGGAACATCAGCAGGAGAGGACTCTTTAAAGTAGAGACACTACATACTGATATACACCTGCACATCAGCAGGAGAGGACTCTTTAAAGCAGAGACACTACATACTGATATACACCTGAACATCAGCAGGAGAGGACTCTTTAAAGTAGAGACACTACACACTGATATACACCTGAACATCAGCAGGTGAGGACTCTTTAAAGTAGAGACACTATATACTGATATACACCTGAACATCAGCAGGAGAGGACTCTTTAAAGTAGAGACACTACATACTGATATACACCTGAACATCAGCAGGAGAGGACTCTTTAAAGTAGAGACACTACATACTGATATACACCTGAACATCAGCAGGAGAGGACTCTTTAAAGTAGAGACACTACATACTGATATCCACCTGAACATCAGCAGGAGAGGACTCTTTAAAGTAGAGACACTACATACTGATATACACCTGAACATCAGCAGGAGAGGACTCTTTAAAGTAGAGACACTACATACTGATATACACCTGAACATCAGCAGGAGAGAACTCTTTAAAGTAGAGACACTACATACTGATATACACCTGAACATCAGCAGGAGAGGACTCTTTAAATTAGAGACACTACATACTGATATACACCTGAACATCAGCAGGAGAGGACTCTTTAAAGTAGAGACACTACACACTGATATACACCTGAACATCAGCAGGAGAGGACTCTTTAAAGTAGAGACACTGCATACTGATATACACCTGAACATCAGCAGGAGAGGACTCTTTAAAGTAGAGACACTACATACTGATATACACCTGAACATCAGCAGGAGAGGACTCTTTAAAGTAGAGACACTACATACTGATATACACCTGAACATCAGCAGGAGAGGACTCTTTAAAGTAGAGACACTACATACTAATATACACCTGAACATCAGCAGGAGAGGACTCTTTAAAGTAGAGACACTACATACTGATATACACCTGAACATCAGCAGGAGAGGACTCTTTAAAGCAGAGACACTACATACTGATGTACACCTGAACATCAGCAGGAGAGGACTCTTTAAAGTAGAGACACTACATACTAATATACACCTGAACATCAGCAGGAGAGGACTCTTTAAAGTAGAGACACTACATACTGATATACACCTGAACATCAGCAGGAGAGGACTCTTTAAAGCAGAGACACTACATACTGATGTACACCTGAACATCAGCAGGAGAGGACTCTTTAAAGTAGAGACACTACATACTAATATACACCTGAACATCAGCAGGAGAGGACTCTTTAAAGTAGAGACACTACATACTGATATACACCTGAACATCAGCTGGAGAGGACTCTTTAAAGCAGAGACACTACATACTGATGTACACCTGAACATCAGCAGGAGAGGACTCTTTAAAGTAGAGACACTACATACTAATATACACCTGAACATCAGCAGGAGAGGACTCTTTAAAGTAGAGACACTACATACTGATATACACCTGAACATCAGCAGGAGAGGACTCTTTAAAGTAGAGACACTACATACTGATATACACCTGAACATCAGCAGGAGAGGACTCTTTAAAGTAGAGACACTACATACTGATATACACCTGAACATCAGCAGGAGAGGACTCTTTAAAATAGAGACACTACATACTGACATGAACAATTACAGGAGCATAATAGGCCCCTTAAATGTTACTTTGCTTTACTTGGAGAGAATCGAAAGACACATTTGCACTGATAAAGATATTAAATAAATCTAATCCAAAATACTTGTTTTTTAAGCAGGTTTTTCCCTTAATTGACAGGGAGATAGCAAAGGTCAACCTTCAGATTGCTTTTCTTTAAGAGTAATTCCTGGAAAAACATCTATTCCCGACTCTTGAATAATTCTATCTGTGAGCCATCGGCCCTAGAAGGCTCAACAAACAGGAATCTGCTGTTTTTGAGTTGAAGAATTCCCTCAGAGGGAATCTTTCTGGAGGTTACGTTGAGTTTTGTGAGATAGCAGCTGCAGCCTCTGCTCTCTGAAGCAGGGTTTCCCCTCTGGGACGAAGAAACACTATTTATTAATAAAGAAAACTTGTTATTTCAAGGTTTTTAAATTCTATTTGACTCACAGATACAGTTTTTGTTGGTCTCTTTCCTCTGAAGTCAGGGTGTTCATGTGTCTTGATGTCAGAGGGATGAGGTGTTGCATTGCAGTTTATTATAATGTATTAAGCAGCACAAAAATAAATCCCAGAGGAGAGCGAGGGGAATAATAGATCTGTGAAATCTAGGAGGCTCCCATGCTATCAATGCATCCTGCAACAACAACAAGACACTACACAACACTTGAAGGTCAAACATGTGTCCTAGATAACTCCCAGGTGCAGGACTCTTCTCTTTAGACTAGGTTTGGTTCATCCCAATAAATAGTCTTTATAGGAATAGGAAAAATAAATAAATATATATTAGTGCTGGGCAACAATTAAAATGATTAATCGCATGATTTTCTGCGATTAATTGTAATTACCAGTTATTTTCTGTTTCGGTTCATGTGAGCGCTGCAGCAGTTTATACTTTCTTCCACCTTTAAAGTGTTGAAGATTTGAATGCCTTGCTGCTTCAACAAAACAATAGCAATTTGCAATCAACAACATACCTTTCCATCTATTTATGGTAAATGTTCTGTACTTATATACCGTCTTTATCCATCCATCTATCTATCCATCCATCCATCCGTCCATCCGTCTATCTATCTATCTATCGATCCATCCATCCATCCGTCCATCCATCCATCTATCTATCGATCCATCCATCTATCTATCTATCCATCTATCCATCCATCCATCCATCTATCTATCCATCCATCCATCCATCCGTCTGTCCGTCCATCCATCCATCCATCCGTCTGTCCGTCCGTCCATCCATCGATCGATCCATCCATCCATCCATCCGTCCATCCATCTATCCGTCCATCCATCTATCTACCCATCTATCCATCCATCCATCCATCCATCTATCTATCCATCCATCCGTCCGTCCATCCATCCATCTATCCATCCATCCATCCGTCCATCTATCTATCTATCTATCCATCCATCTACCCATCTATCCATCCATCCATCCATCTATCTATCTATCCATCCATCTATCTACCCATCTATCCATCCATCCATCCATCCATCTATCCGTCCATCCATCCATCCATCTATCCATCCATCCGTCCATCCATCCATCTATCTATCCGTCCATCCATCCATCCATCCATCTATCTATCTATCCATCCATCCATCTATCCATCCATCCATCCGTCCATCCGTCCATCTATCTATCTATCGATCCTTTAATTCGACATCAAGAGGGGATAAACTTGGGAAGCAATACCCAGGGTTACTCTAGAAAGATATCGTATGATGTTGATTTTGTGATTGATCAATTCTGGCGAGAATATGGCGCCCGTATCCAGATGGCACCGCGGACGTAAACAACAACACAACGTCGGAGCTCTGTAAAAACAAAGCGTCTGACGCTCTGACACCAGTCTCATATTTATAGAGTAATTATACAGTTATTGACCAACAGAAATATTTTCCCCTGACATCACTTTAACATTTTACGGGGGAAATCGGCATTTTGGTATGACGTTCCTCTTAAACTCTTCTTAAAAGACCTTCTCTCTACTTCCAGGATCTTGTGCTGACTATAAAAAAAAGTTCAATAACTCCTTCTTCTTCTTCTTCTTCTTCTTCTTCTTCACTAACGACTCTTTTTACCAATAAGTTGTATAAGTGCGGCTCCAGAGATAAGTGTAACAGTGAGGTCTCTTTATAAGGATTTGATCACACTAGCACCCACAGGACACGCTCAGAAAACACATGTAAGGGCATCTTTATACTTGCATTTATTAATTATTTTTGCTTCATCATGTCCTGCCCTGCAGAGGAAGTGAAGAGGAACACGCGTCACAGCTCTCAGCTTCCTGTCAGATCTACAGAGGATCAAAGTGGCAGCAAGTCTGCGGTAAAACGTCAGCTCTGATAAGAGACTGCGAAAGCTGCAGTTTTAGAGATTTGTAAATTGAATTTCTCTAAAACAAGACAAAAATAAGTGGAATTGAGAATGAGATCCACAAAAACAAGAATCAAAGGACAGAGATTTGGGCGATTGCAACTTCAAAGTCTATATAGGGCAGAAAAACGTTTTCAGAGAAGTGCGGCGATAATGTGCCACATGATGATCTGTGTTACCAAGAATTACTTCCCCCTTTTTTATTTCAGAGCTTGACAGCCGACACTCCTGCAGTGAAGTTTCATTTCTGCATTTTAGCTCCCTGGGTTAAATGATCACTTTTTAAAATAATAATTTGTTTTAAATGTTCTTAAAACAGTGTGCACAAAGAGGATGTTAGCCTTTGCAGATCATTTACATGCACTGAAACATATAACACACTACAGAAAAGAGAAAACCCCCAAAAACACAATAGGGTCTCTTTAATATTATTACACTTTGAACAGAAAACACATGGACCCTGTTTGTTAGCTGTTTGCAGTTAGCTGTTAGCTTGTTAACCATTTATTCATGACGTTAACATTGTTAGCTTAATGTTTCTTAAGGAAACAGACCTATACACCCACGGTTTACTTTGCATTGTTATTTATTACTCAAACAAACTACAAGTACCTCAGATGTGTACTTAATCGCTGGACATGAGTAAATATACTCAGTGGCTGTCAGACCTGTCAGTCCAGTTAGCATCTAAGCTAACGCTCAAATAAATGAAATAAATAAATCAGAAAATGCAACAAAAAAAAGGAAATATTTGAAGAAGTAAAAAATAAAAGAAATTTGGAAATATAAATACAAAAATAATAAACAAAAGGTGTGGAAATTAAAAGACAAAAACTAAATCAAACAATAGAAATAACAATTTGTATTTTTATTATTACATTTTATTTTCCAATTTTTGTGCTTATTTTTTTATACATTTTTGTATTTAATATTTATTTACATAAAGTCATTGTTATATTGCTTTCCTCTATTATCTGATTCCTCTTTATATATCTTTCGTTGTTGATTTGCGTATATTATTCTATGCAAATCACTTGAGATTTCCACATTAATCTCCTTATTTGTTTACAGATCATTATTCTTTTATCGACACTCTTATGACTCCATACACACGGAGCTCTACACGCTGCCTGCCACATGGACATTATTTATCATATTTCAATCATATGCATGTATCACAAGCTCATATATGACGCATAATAGAGTAAAAACACTCTTATTTTATGAAACATTTAAGTTGTTATCGATTCAAATGACTCACCTTTCTCACAAAAGTAGGTTTCCGACACTGATCAGGTGTTAAAACACGTGCGACACTTGAACAAAAAAAATGAAACTTGAAGAAACCAAAAACACGGTGAAAGTCTGCTGCACGCGGAGAGAGATAACAGCTATACGAGAGAGACTGAAGACAGATGAGAGGAGCGCTATCTGACTCTGACACACACACACACACACACACACACACACACACACACACACACACACACACACACACACACACACACACACACACACACACACACACACACACACACACACACACACACACACACACACACACACACACACACACACACACACACACACACACACACACACACACACACACACACACACACACACACACACACACACACACACACACACACACACACACACACACACACACACACACACACACACACACACACACACACACACACACACACACACACACACACACACACACACACTTTCCTCTGCAGGGGGCGGGGCAGTTTACTGAGTGTGTATCTGTCGAGGACACACGCTAAACCGCAGTGTTGTAAACCTGAGGCAAATTAAATAATACAGTTTATATTCAAAATCAAATATTACACTTGATGACAAGTAGCCAGTTATTACTGTTTAAAATAATATTCAAAATAATACATATGAACAACATCAACACAATATATACAAACATACTAATGAATAATATATACAATAAGAAGATAAATAATAAATGTGGCTCACCTTTTTGACGTGTCTTTGATTCCTTTTACAAAAATATTTAAACATTAGAATTTTTTATTTTTTATTCAATCAATACCAGATATCAATAATTATACTGAACCAGAGGTTGGAGAAGTACCCAGGTCTACTTGAGTAAAAGTAGAAGTAGTCTGATCTTGTATTTGAGTAAAAGTACTCAGGTCTTGTACTTGAGTAAAAGTAGAAGTACTCAGATATTGTACTTGAGTAAAAGTAGAAGTACCAGAGTGTAGGAATACTCTGTTACAGTAAAAGTCCTGCATTCAAAATGTTCCTCAAGTAAAAGTAGAAAAGTTCTCTCATCAAAAGTAACGACAGTAAAAGTAGTCGTTGTGCAGATTGGTCCATTTCAAAATAATAGATATGATATGTTTTATAATGATTGATCATTAAAGTGTTCTCAAAGCTGGTAAAGGTGCAGCTGTACTCGACACTATTCAAAAGTAGCATTTGAATACTTAAACACATTTGGTTTATTGGATCAATGCAGCGTTGTGTTACTATAATACAAAACATATCGTCAAATCCTTTGAAATAATAACTGTAAACTATATTGATAATTGTTTATTTGTGCACACGTGGGGGAAAAAACGTAGTTCCTGAATTATAGCATTAATAATTTAAGGTATTTTAATTAATGTTGAGGTATTTTATGCTCTGGTTTTACTGATTTGAACAAACAATGATTACTAGAGAAATAATTAGCAGATATTTGCAGTCCTATACAATAAGCTCCACATTAAACAACTGCGACAGGAAAATGTCCTTTTACATGAATGCAAGTAATGATACGCTCAAAATATAATACAAATAATAAAACAGTCAGAGGAGATATACTGTGACGACAAACCACAACAAACAAGAGGCTGTTTTAATTTTTCTTTATAACTATTGCCAAAAAATAAAGCAACATAAAAACAAACATCGTTTTTCTTTACAACTGATTATCATCGTAGTGTGCACTTAATACTGTAGCTTAGTCCACACACACACACACACACACACACACACACACACACACACGGCTTTGCTAAAGGGACCATTTCACTGCATGTAGTGTGATCAGGAAAATATATATAATTCACACCAAAAAACAAACAAAAAAGGCAACATTGGAAACTAAAGCAGGTTCAGTGGATCAGAGCTTTTTCAAGTAAAGACAAAAGAAATGTGATGAAGTGGACCCTTTAAAGACATGTTTTAGCTCGTTGTGCTAACGCTACGTGTTCCTCGTGGCTCTGTGTGAACGTGGAATGAGATCCTTTTAGCGTTCGTCTCCTAAAATGTCGTTAATCACTCCCGCTGCACCTCGTAAAGTCCAACAGAAACACATTCCCAGCGAGCAGAGGCTTCAGATGTTTTCTGCAGGGAGCGATAACACACGCAGAAAGCAAACACAAAAACAGTTGGATGCTAACCACTTAGCATCATGGCACCACAAACCCATTTAATGACTACTCCGTACAGGAAATGAACGTTGTTTTGATCAATTCCTCACGCTGTGTTACCTTGACTACTGACATGTTTAACTTGCATGCTTCCACTGTTAAAGAATATTATAAAAACTGAATCGAAACACAACTCGTTTATCCAGTCGTAGTCTCACTGCTTTACTAACACATGCCCTTTTCCTTAAAGTCTCACATTATTGCAGGTGTTCTACACGTGTTTGAAATGTTATGGTTTTAGTAATACCGTTTGTTTAACGGGCATTCAACTAAATATGCGGAGTGGGTTTTTGATTCAATTGGGCATTTCCCCCCCCTCCCTCGTTAGATTCAATGCATCGACCTTTCTCAGTTTTTTTATTCCTTGTTCAACGTGGAGGCAATTTCAAGGTAACACGAGTAAGAAACCGATTTATAAATTAGTCATTTTCTGGGTAAAGTACACCTTAGAAGATCATATCGTGAGTTTCAAGGGTAATAACTTCAGTTTTTTTCAATGTGGACCCCATTTTTGAAATATTTTTGTTTCCAATAGGAACTTTTACTTTGAAATGTTGCACAAATATACCTCATTTGTGGACGAAGCCGAGAAAAACATACATTTCTCTAAGAATTCAAGTGAGTGAGAAATGTATGTATTAATGGTCATATTGTCACTTAGAAGCCTATTTCTTAAAATGTTAAGGGTAATAACTTAGGTATTGTTCAACATGGACCCCATTTTCTCAATGTTTTTGAGTCAATTGGAACTTTTACTTTGAAATGTTTGCAGGATGAGCGAGACGCTGCAACGTACGTCATTCTGAGGGTGAATTATTCCTATAAAATGTCACTAACACCTCCCTCTCTCCTGCACAGAGGGCATAACGTGTTGCAGATGCTCACGGTGTGAAGACGTGGCGCAGTACAGAGCAGGATGTGCTTCTGAGTCGAGACAAAAATGTAGTTTCTGATGTTCTGCTATTGATACCAGCTGGGGTGTTTTTTATCTCCCTTGACTGAGGAGAACAGATACGCACGGTTTGAAGGCTGAGTGTTAAGGCAGGAAGTTAGTGTCGGATATAACAATAAAAAGCTTATCTCAGTGTAATAAACACACACACACAAACACACACACACATAAAGCCTCACTACAATGACGGGAAACAATGCAAATAAATACAGTGAACGTGAACGTGGCAAGAAGAGAAACGAGAAGCACAGTCTGACAGCAGCACATGGTGCTTTAAACCCCCTATGTTAGCATTTTAAAGCGCTTCATGAATATTTTATAATAGGGCTGCAATAGGAACGCTTATTTTCAATTACAATGAATTGCATTTTGCTTTCTAAATGTGTTGTTTAGTGTATACAATGTCAGACAATAGCGAATAAGTGTTGAAATGCATTGTTTTTTCAGTCAGAAACTCACATTATTTCTCATTACTATGATAAGAAACAGAAAAAAACATATTTGAGAAGCTAATTTAAATATGTTCTGAAATGTTTGCATGAAAAACTCAAATATCAAATGAAATGCCAATAATTGTTCCGATCAATCGATTAACAATTGCAGCGGTGGTTTATAACTCACTATATATTATTAATGCATGTCTATCCCTATAGCTCCTCCTGTGGACACCCATAATGTTACATAAGTGTTGATAGGAGAAGTTATGATATTTGATATAAAAGATGTCCTTAAAGCTGCTTATAACTACAATAAAATGTGTTATTGATGCGTTATAAACTGTTTATAGGGGATTTAAAGTGTCATACATTACTATTGCTGACATTCTGTGCTTTAAAGTATTTCTATAGTAATGTTTAGTGATACGAGGAATTTCAAAAACGACCTTTCTAACACAGCACCGTCATTATCACACAATGTAAGTCAATGGCACAATGAATTGTTTGAACTTTTGTGCTAAAAACGAATGGTTTGGCAACGCTTTCGGAACAATTTGACCTGTTGGGGGATGCACTTTTTCTTATCGAGGGTGAGATGATGAATTGAAACCACTCGGATGTTAAAGTGGTTTCCTTTTTAACAGTTAACCGTCTGCAAGAATGGGAATTTCCCTGCAAGTTGAATGACTCTTTTAATGAGACGAAGTGTTTGCACGAACCATCAGCTTCTTTCCAAACACTCGAGCACACTTTTCTCAACATGAGGTTCATTATTAGAGATGTTTTTTTCCAAATCAGACCCAGGCTCAGAGAAACGGTCACTTTTCAACGTGTTTTTGTGTCAAAGTAAACAGCAATTATTGATATGTGTAGTATATGTAATGTGTAACGTCCACTAAAAGTTTGTTTGGGCTCAGATTAATATTACAAATGCCTGACAAATGAATGTATAGTATTAGTATGCTTATATGGAGCTACATCCAGCCGCTAGTTAGCTTAGCTTAGCATAAAGACTGGACTGATTCTTTCCAAATGTACAAACAGATCCGTCTACCTTCCCCCCCTTAAACTCACTAACTTGGGGTTTTTAGTGACACTAGATGTATTTCTTTAGCTTCATTAGAACAAAACCTAGTGACAAATGATTTCATTGACTTCACATGTAATTCGGGACTCGAGGAAGCGGCTAATCGGGACAATAAGTTAGAAATATGTGGAGTTTTAAGAGAGAAATGTACATATTTTTGTCAAAGTACAAGTTTGTTTTTAACCACTGATATCTGGAGGATCTGATGTGGGACTGCAGGGAGAGACTACGGGAGCAGATCAAGATAAAAATATGATTAATGTCTCTCTGTCAGACACTTGTATAATCAATTTGCGGGGGGTAACAACTAACTTTTAGTGGATCGACTTTGGCAAAATATAAAAAAACTGGTAAAATAAAATCCCCTTAAGTTTCTCTGATCTAAAAACAGAACTTAAAAAAAAACACATGTTTATCAAAAGACTAAATACTACTCACTCATATTTTGGTTACGATGAAACGACGCTGTGTGTGCCCAATGGAATAAGTGCAGGAATGTAAATGCAAACACACACATCAGCCATTATCTCCAGACGCTGTTGAGAAATGATATTTAAGTGGAAAAGAGTGCCGGTGAATACAATGTGTAGTAGTGTTGTGAAACGTAGCATATTTTCTGTGCTTGAAATGAACAACACGTCAGAAATCGACACTCAAAAGGCTCCGAATACATATTTGGCAACGACTCCTCAAATCTTCATCTTCACAAACTGAAGACAAAAATATCTCCTGCATCAAAACTCACGCAGGCACTTTGTCCGTTTTGAAAAGGAAAAAAAAAAAGCAGCTCAAATGTAACGGTGACGTCTGGAAGACTCGGTGCAAAAAGGCCGAAATCAATTCCTGTCTGAAGGACGCTTCGGGGGAATTCCAACATCACTGACTTTCACTTTGATAGACAGGGGTTTTCACGAAATATCCACACGCAAAGAACTGAAGAAATACTGGGAGCATCTTTTTTTTTAAAAAGCTACTTAAACACTCACAATGATGTTCCACTTTTAACTCGAACATGAGAACATAAACACCACATCTTCTGACTTCCCTATTTGGGGTTTTAGCTGCTTTCGTACTTGTATACACCACATCCGGAATATGCATCCGTGTGTTTCACCGCAGTGCATTAGCTCTGAACCAGTATTAGAAACTGAAGTATTCAAAGCACACACCTCTTGTTGGACGTAGACACACGGCCACTTTGAAACATTATCAAAAACTTGGATATGAACTAGTTTTGGAGCACGAGAGCTTTTCAAAAAGTGGGATGGAGAAGGAAGCTGTCTCTCACGTTGGAAGATGTGCAAATAGAAGTCAATCTAATAGGGGAATCATTCGAGTGCCCTGGAAAGTCAGTTTTGCAGGAATCCCCCCCGAACGCCCGGGAAAGCTGTTGTAGGAATATGATCTGCAGAAAGAAAAAAGGCACTGAGTTTGTGTTTGATGCTCCTTTAGACGCGGTTTCTGGATCTCATCGTCAGAGGGATTGTAACAGCAGGAGAGATCGACGCTTAATACTGAGGACCACATGCAGCATGGTGGGTGTGTGTGTGTGTGTGTGTGTGTGTGTGTGTGTGTGTGTGTGTGTGTGTGTGTGTGTGTGAGAGAGCGTAGGTGGTGAGGTATTACAGTTGCTGGGAGCTCAGGAGGGCTGGCGTGGCTCTGATTGTGCGGCAGGACAGTAGAGTCTCAGGTCTCAAAGTACTTGTAGATGGCGGTGACGTAGGTCATGACGCTCTGCCAGTCGGGACGCTCCGTGTGCGCCATCTCATTCAAGTCCTGCAGCGGGGGAACAACACAGTCAGAGAGGAAACCGAACCATCGGATCAGTCACCGGTTCAGAATGAAGAGGTCTCTGTGTCCGTGCACCATAATGGACAAACTAAATATTGAATTATAACAACAACTAATGAGCGTTTATCAAATCGTTATTATACAAGTCATATGCTAAGCTAAGCTAACTGTTTCCTAGCTACCCCATGGATGTAGAATAAGAACTGGATACAGCGTGGGAGGCGGGCTCTCGTTCTTTCCTATGAGAGCTGCTCATTGGCGCATGAGGGCAAAATGGCCCAGCTTTTGAGAGAGCGAAATGTCACAGATTACCCATCATGCCTAGCTGCCAGAGCAGAAGAACCCGCATGTGCGCTCACAGAGCATGAGCCCCTTAAGCCCCGCCCCCCAAGCTCCAACTCTCAGCTCAGCAGAATGAATGGAGAGAGAAAATAAATCTAGATTCGGCTTTTAGTGCATTTTACAACTTAAAGGACCGAATCTAATAAGGGCTGTAACATATTTCATACTGGGTAGTTTATTTAGTTACAAAAAAAGTATTCGCTGATTTACAGACGTCTCTTTCCCGATGTTAGTCAATGGGGAAAAGTCTTTCAGTGACGCCGCGGACTGATACGGGAGTTGTAGTACCGCCGTTTGGACACTACGAATATTTTCATCAGAGTCCGGCGCACTTCCCGGGGGCTAGAGCTACCCACACAGCAGCAGCGGTTTGAAGGCTTTTTAAAATGTATTTATTCTTTACGGACTCAATTTGGCCTTAAATGTACTTTGTTCCAGGCTTTTTTCCTATGCATTATGCTAAGCTACCAGTCCTTAGCTTCCTTTACTATCAATTGTTATCAATGAATAATAAGCACAACATGTCAGGATGTAGATACGGTTGGTAAGATCATCTTATTACACAGCCTGACCTTTTCTAATATACTCATAACCCTTTTTTGGAGTCTTTATTGAAGTAATAAACTATTTAAATGTAGTTACATCGTAAAAGATATATCAAAACTCAAGATTTTGTCTTCCAGTTTTTTTGTCAAATAGATACATTTGTTCATTACGTCATACACGTATCCCAACATGTGGAGTCTCCTGGGACTTTATGATCTCCACCAGAGTTTTAAATAAAGTTCACAGGGGTCAAACGATGCCTCGCTGCACAGCTTGGGGTTTGAAAGGGACTGATTTATGAGGTTTAAGAGATAAAAAGCAGAACTAGAGACGTCAAAGTGCTGCAGTTCATCTCTGGTTAATGATTGTCATGGGTTTGTTTGAATGTGTTTACATTATGAGGGGGATCAGAACGAAGAATCACCCTAAAAAGGGCAAAGAGGAAAGAGAGCAACGCACAGATACATGTTTCTGAACGCATTCCTCCCCGTTTCATCGGACCTGAAGTCGTGTCTGTGATTTTCTATATTCTTTATTTACACTAGAAGTAATTACGATGTTTAACGAATATTTATTTTGATTTAAATTGATTTATTTTAACCCTCTTTGCCTCAAAACCCAGTTTTAAAAAAAGGCATTATTTCAGTTTTATTTCATATTGTATTTTTTTTAATTATATATATTTAATATAGGCACTTTGCTCTAATAGATTTAAATAGAATAAATTATATAAATATAAAAAAGACATGCCATACGTTTGCCTCAAATCCAAAGGCAGTTTTTTATATGAGAAAAAATATATATTATTTATTACATATTTAGAAAGAGAGATAAAATATATATTTAATTTAAAAAGTAAAAATGTTACAGTGCTAATATGACCCGTTTATCATACCATCATTTTAAAATATATTGGCAACACTTGCAGACTGTTGTGAAAAAGACTGTTAATATAGATTCATTTTTTGTCATTTTTTTGTAAAATAGGATAATTTGAATAAGTAAAGAATTTGTCATAAAAAAATTAACATGCATGTCGCGATAATCGATAAATTGACTTATCGTACGATAAATAAAAATGGACTCGATAACTTTTCTGAGCTCGATAAATTGCTGTTTACATAAAGATGTGACCAGCATTTTAGCCACGCGCGCTGTGAGGGGCGGGGCTCGCACACAGCCAGGTCAGGAGTCAGACACTCCGCGTGCCGTGCAGCAGTGCAGCATCCAAATGAATAATATAGCGACGAGCGGCAGACAACGTGTGACTTACTCGAGGGGAATTTAAAGAGAAATGGAATTGGTTACAAAACCTAATTCCACATCTCCGGTGTGGCAGTATTTTGGATTCAAGCCAAATCAACGAGGCGAACCTACGGACTTGAATGAGCCGGTGTGTCGCATTTGTTTTAAAAAGGTAGCAACAAAAGCTAGTATTACGACCAACCTTAAACTGCACCTAAAACACAACCACCCCATTATTATTATTATATATTATCATTATGTCAGTGATCTAAAATGCTCTTACAACGGTGCCGACAATATTATCGTTTATCACAATAATTTCCGGGAAAATGTATCGTCCAACCAAATTAATAATTGTGACGTTTTTATTCGTGGCCTAAAACTGCTTAAGATCTCCCTTCTTCTACTGTAGCTACGATTGTGCCGCTTCCACAGAGGTGCAGGATGAATATAGTATCAGTTAAATAGGACAGGAGCAGACCCGGAACTTGCCAAGAAACAGAAGAGATTTGATTTGGATATTGAACTCACCAAAGTGCATTTGATGCCCACGCTCTCTGCAGCCTGGAAGGCTAAGGTGAAGTTTCTCCTCTGAGGAAAGAAGAGTCAAAGTCACAATAAGTGGATTTAGATTTGGACAATCTGCTGTCCTGGAAAGAGCACACTGAGTATATCTGCCAAAGGACAAAACAAAGAATGAGTTCTTTCCGCTGCTTGAGCTTACCACGGGCGGGTAGAACATTTCCTCTTGTTTTTCACACCTATGATTGTGAGTGTTTCTACAGTATTGCCATTCTCCATGGTGCTAGCGTTAGTCCGCTGCTTTAAAGTCTAAACACTAAATGTGAATCATAAGAGCAAATATGTATTGTTACCATGACATCGGAGGTACAGGGTGCCACGATTTGATCAATTAAGACTACAGTCAATCCTAAAATGAAATACAGAGTTTAATCCTAAACGTACGTTAAAGGGATTTGAACACATCGTCTTCAGTGATTGAAATGTTAAGTCAACTATTTGTGTCCTTGTTTCTTGTCTTATTGTTTGTCCTGTGATGTTTCAAATGGAGCTGATATAATGCAGGAAACCTTCTAGACTAGATCTGAAAATACAGTAAAAGTATTGTAAGGTAAGGTACGTTTATGTATAAACAGAGGTCATACACTTTTCACCAAGGATTTTCAATGACTTCTCCAGGACCTTTACCTAATTTTCCATGACCAAAAACATTACTCTTTCTCAGCGGTACCACTGGAAATGGTTTATTTGAACATGGAACAGGAAAATAAGGTCTGCGTATGAAACATGTTGTGCCTATCTAAAACAAATCCAATGGGCTTACTAGCTTCTACAGCTACTAACTCAAATCTCTCACCAGCAAAACACCTCGACAGTTAAATGCTAATTTACGTTTCATTACGATACAGTATTTATTATCATTATAGTATTACTGTTTCAGCGATTAGATAAAATATAAATTATATTTGATGCAACTTTAGTTACATTTCCATGACTTTTCCAAAACTTTGGGAAATATTTTGTTTTCCAGAACTTTTCCAGGGCCTGGAATTAGCATTTTGAATTTCCATGACTTTTCCAGGTTTTTAAATGACCGTAAGAACCCTGTATAAAGCACATTGTCAGACACAGAGGCAATTCAAAGTGCTTTACCTCATCATTAACACTTAATAAGAAGACAGAAGAAAGGAACACAATACATAAACACAAAGGAATAACAGATTCATCAAAACGGGACATTTTGTCTTCAGTGATTGTATCGTCACGTTAACTGTCTGTTTCCTTGTGTTGCAAATGGAGCTGCCACGATACAAGGAAATGGTCAGACTGGTCCGATCTGATCCGACACTAAAGCATCAAAGCATCATATCATGCATGTTAACTCTTGCCTTGTCCTGGCTGCCGAGCTCCTGGTAGGGGATGTGAGCCGGCAGGTAGGTGTGCAGCACGGCGCAGAAAGCCAGCCCGTCGTTCCAGCTGCTGCTGAAGTTCGTGATGTCAATTTTCTAAGAAAAAACAACCAATGATTAGGAATGGGAGAAACAAAAAGGATCGATTGTCTAAATCAAAAGAAACAAGGTTCGAATCACAAAAAAGGGACTGATAAATCTTTGTATAAAATGCATATACCGTACATGTTCGATCTAAATATAAAAGTATGACGTAGAAGAAGTAGATCAAATATAGCTGACAGAATTAAGAACTTCTTGAACCTTCTCACACTAACGCTTGAACAGTATTAAAGTTTGCAACTTATATATATCAATATTCCAATTACTTGCATAGATGAGAGTAACACCTACGTCACTTCCGGGCGAAAATTACAGCCCCGCCCACTTTTGGGGGAAACAAAGCTGTCATTTGAACGGCGGTCAATACAAATTCTGAAGTCTTTGCCAATCCGATCAGACATTTTTAAAAACCGTGGATTTTCTGATCTTCAAAGAGCCCGGTTACGATGGCCAGTCAGGCAAACAATTACTTTAAATCATTTGAAATCGACAATCGGGCTCGATATATGGTTAAATTAAAATCAGTGGGCGAGGCTGTAATTTCTCCAGCTGTTACTCTCATGAGCGAGGCGGAACATAATTGTGTTATCATGCCAAAAAGCTGCTGTGTCGTTTATTGCTCGTCAAACATTAAAACAAATCCAGAGTTACGTTTTTCTGAACTTCCTCTGAGAAGAAAGGACAGTAACAGAAGATCTCTGTGTCTTCAGGCTCGATCGCCGTTCAAATGACAGCGTTGGTTTCCCCTAAAAGTGGGCGGGGCCGTAAAGTGACGTAGATGTTACTCTCATCTATGGACATCGATCGCCTACTGCTATGTTTAACCATAAATATCGAGCCGATCGTTGATTTCCAAAGATTTAATGTAAATGTTTGCCTGATTGGCCATCGTAATCGGGCTCTTTGAAGATCCAAAAATCCACGGTTTTCTTACATTTCTGATCGGATTGGCAAAAACTTCAGAATTGACATTGACCGCCATTCAAATGACAGCTTTGTTTTCCCCAAAAAAGTGGGCGGAGCCGTACTTTTTGCCCAGAAGTGACGCATGTGTTACTCTCATGTATATAGACTATTCTGAACTGTTTCTATTATATACTATTTGATCTGTTTTATTGTGTTGCTCTGTTGGAGGAGACTGTGAGCCTGTTGTCATAGCTACACTGTAGCTATGACCATAAAAGCCTTGAATCTTGTATGGACAGAAGCATAAATTGCGTCCTTAAACCCCCCTCTTCTCCTCAGCGTTCTGCACTTTGTAGATTGGTATATTGTTTTTACTAAACTGCTGTTATTTTGATTCTGGTTTATTTTGTGTTCTTACCATTATTTGTTTTTGTTTTGTGAGCTGCGCTGTGGGAGTTTGTATTTCTCTGTACAGCACTTTGTTCTGGAGGTTTTAAAAAGGGATTTAGAAATAAAGTTGGATTGGATTTCATTTCATGCGTAAACCTGCAAATTAAAAAGAGTTTGTGGAAGTCTAGCACAAATAAATGTAAATAAACCTTTTTCTCATCTTTATCTTTTACCTGTTTACATGAACTAAAATAACTCCATGATCGAATCGTGAGATACAAAAAGATTCTCACCTGACACACTTCTAAGTACAGTCCATTTACACTTAAACACGACATTTACAATCCAGAGCAAAATATATAAATCAGGTCAACATAATCTGTGAAACACCGCGTGACATTATATTGACCTGATTTATATATTTTATCAACAGTAAAATGACGTCAATGAATCCAGTTTTAATGGTACTATTTTAAATGATTTAAAACAAGACACTAACAGCAAAATAATATTTGTAACATACACACACCATTCACACACTCATTTATACACACTTTACCACTAAAAACATACAGAAAACTGATTTATTTGGGGTGTATTTTCTGATTTATGGAAAGAGATATCCCTCTGTAGAAACCATTAGGCGCTTTCACACCAGAGTACTTTTCCCAGGAATAGTTCCGATAGTTCTTGGGATTTTGCGTTCACATCAAAAACATCTGGAACTAGAACTTAGTTCATGCAAACCTTTTCACCCCCTTTTTAGTCCCTGCTAGAGGTGGTGCTCTCCTGGGGAGGAAAAGGTTCCAATTTCTGATTGGCTAGGCGAATTGCAAACCACGCCCCGTAAAACTCCCAAAGTTGTGTGAAGCCGCCATTTTATTTGCACGCATTAGCATCATTAGCATTAGCCCAACGCACCAACGGAGAGAGACTAACTTATGGCAACACAAAATAAAACGTGGGAGCGGTGGAGTGATGAGAAGGTGTCTGCGCTTCTGGAGATTTTCCCGGGACTTTGCGTGAAGTTGTTTGCGGCCTGCCAGTAAAACCAGAGCAGAAGAAGAAGAAGTGACGTCAGCTGCTTCATTTGCGTAATCCTCCCTCAGGGATTTATTCCGGTGTGAGCGCGATTTACTAGGACAGTTCCGGGACTAAAGAGTTCGGCGGGAGAAAGTACCGGGGACTAAGTACAGCAAAGTACTTGGTGTGAAAGCGCCTATTGACTCTAATATGTCAACAAAAGGAAACAAGGATTTTGAACCTGGCTTTATCTAATGTTTAGAAACACTGTACATTTTACATTTAATGTATTATTCCATTCACTACACTCTTAATGTAAATAATATCCTGCTTTATATTGTGACTAAAGCCCGTCAATAGTTTTTAATTGTCAAAGTTGATAGATTTCTTTTTATCTTCACCGTCTACTGTATATTTTCTACTTTTCAATAACATTTTACATCTATTTTGAGATGATTCAATTCTAGTATTTTTTATTTCTACTCTTTAATTACTTATGTGCAATGCCTTGTTTTGTTTTTGCAAACATTTCCCAATTTGGGATCAATAAAGTACCTCTTATCTTAGATTTCTGTTCTTGAAATGTATGCAAATTAGCACATATTTTACAATATAATGCTTCATTTGCATATTAACCCTTGTGTTGTGTTCGAAAGCTGTTACCGTTCATGGTGTTCGCAGGTCAATTCTGACCCAGATTTATTTCAGTCCAAAACACTCATAACAATCATAACTAACTTATTATGCATTCATAACCGTACAATGTTGTTGCAATTTTATGTTATGGCCCGAAACACATTACAACACATATTGCACACGTGCATATATGTGTTCAGGTTCAAGTCTAACGGCCCCTACACACTGCGGCGTCCGTTGACTCTTCAACGCTTCTGTCCATTCACTTTGAATGGGGTGACGTCACATTTCGCCGAACTGCATTGTGGGAGCAAAGCGTAGCTTCTCTTGCAGTGCTCGCTGCAAAAGTAGAGCAATGTTCTACTTTTGACGCTTCGACGGAGGCGTCAGCCAATTAAATCCCGCTTATGCAAATCTGCAAGTACAAGTGCTAGCCAATCAAACCGCGTGTATGCTGGGAGAGCCAGACCGCAGGTCATTTCCTCATATGCCAAAAAATGGAGGAGAAAATAATCGTAGCGGTAGGGAATCACCCGGTGCTGTATGATCAGTCCCTGTTCACCTACCGGGATACAAACCGGAGGAGCCAGGCACGGAGGGAGGTGGCAGAGACAGTGGGTGAAACTGGTAGGTTTTCGCCTGTTTGGGGAGTTTACTGTATATCCAGTGTACTTCGTTTGAATGGACAGCTAGCAGGCATAAACAGTATTTAGCCAGCATGGAATGTTGCGTAAAATAGCACCATAGACATTAATGTCATAAATGTTCATCATATAAAGTGTGACATGTAAAACCTTTTATGCAATTGACAGGAGAGATTCATGCGATTGGTTGTTACTGTGTTAATGTCAGTAATGAACTAGGTAAGTTTCATGGTGATATCCAAGTGTTATTTGTTTTGCTCCATCCACCTGCAGTGTCCTTTAAAGCAGCTTGATATGATGCTGAGAGTTAATGTGAGGCTCTCCATCACTCTTCAGATTGATCATCTCTTCCACAGTTTAACCTTTGCAGGGCCGTAAACAACCTCTGAGCCTCAACACAACAACACGCTGAAACCTCCCCACAGCCATCACTATAATCTGGAAAGCTCGCCGTGATTCAGAGAAAGTCTGTGTTTTTCTGAGGGGGGTTAACTCGCAGGATGTGTGAAATGTGGCACACTTCCTGGAGAGGCACCAAGCTGCCATGGTTACCACAACTCACACCGGTTAGAAAGGGGTAAACATCACTTTAATATGATGAGACTCTCCACACACCGGCTGAGTGTCGTTATAGTCACAGTCATTTCTAGGTTTATGCTTTAAAAAAGGGATTTATTTTATGAGTCAATGAAACTGCACTTAAATCAACATTTAGACCGGTGCATCTGCAACAACAACACAATGCACAGGTCTAAGGTTAGGTTAGCTCCACACATCCAAATCAATATCTATGTATTATTAGTATTTAATTTTACATTGTGTATATTGTTACTATTTTATGTAGAAATTGTTGTTATTCTTGCAACTTTTATCTTATTCAATAATTATTTAGAAGTTTTTTTGTATATTGTATGTTGCATTGCTGGAGGAACCGTCAAAGAGAAATTTAACGGTAAAAGTTTGAAGTTCAAATGGTTCTTATTGTGGACGACTTTTCCTGCAAAAGCCCTTAAATATGGTGGCCGACAGGTGCAAAGGCGCTACAACGGCACAAAACATTTCCATTAGGGAGACCAGGGGACACTAAAGAGTGATGCACACAGCTTGGAGACCAGGGGACACAAAAGAGTGATGCACACAGCTGGGAGAACAGGGGACACTAAAGAGTGATGCACACAGATGGGAGACCAGGGGACACTAAAGAGTGATGCATACAGCTGGGAGACCAGGGGACACTAAAGAGTGATGCATACAGCTAGGAGACCAGGGGACACTAAAGAGTGATGCATACAGCTGGGAGACCAGGGGACACTAAAGAGTGATGCACACAGCAGGGAGACCAGGGGACACTAAAGAGTGATGCACACAGCTGGGAGACCAGGGGACATTAAAGAGTGACGCACACAGCTGGGAGACATGGGGACACTAAAGAGTGGTGCACACAGCTGGGAGACCAGGGGACACTAAAGAGTGACGCACACAGCTGGGAGACCAGGGGACACTAAAGAGTGATGCATAAAGCTGGGAGACCAGGGGACACTAAAGAGTGATGCATACAGCTAGGAGACCAGGGGACACTAAAGAGTGATGCATACAGCTGGGAGACCAGGGGACACTAAAGAGTGATGCACACAGCAGGGAGACCAGGGGACACTAAAGAGTGATGCACACAGCAGGGAGACCAGGGGACACTAAAGAGTGATGCACACAGCTGGGAGACCAGGGGACATTAAAGAGTGACGCACACAGCTGGGAGACATGGGGACACTAAAGAGTGGCGCACACAGCTGGGAGACCAGGGGACACTAAAGAGTGACGCACACAGCTGGGAGACCAGGGGACACTAAAGAGTGACACACACAGCTGGGAGACATGGGGACACTAAAGAGTGACGCACACAGCTGGGAGACCAGGGGACACTAAAGAGTGACGCACACAGCTGGGAGACCAGGGGACACTAAAGAGTGACGCACACAGCGCGGAGACCAGGGGACACTAAAGGGTGACGCACACAGCAGGGAGACCTGTGGACACTAAAGAGTGACGCACACAGCTGGGAGACCAGGGGACACTAAAGAGTGACGCACACAGCTGGGAGACCGGGACACCAGGGGACACTAAAGAGTGACGCACACAGCTGGGAGACCAGGGGACACTAAAAAGTGACGCACACAGCTGGGAGACCAGGGGACACTGAAGAGTGACACACACAGCTGGGAGACATGGGGACACTAAAGAGTGACGCACACAGCTGGGAGACCAGGGGACACTAAAGAGTGACGCACACAGCGCGGAGACCAGGGGACACTAAAGGGTGACGCACACAGCAGGGAGACCTGTGGACACTAAAGAGTGACGCACACAGCTGGGAGACCAGGGGACACTAAAGAGTGACGCACACAGCTGGGAGACCGGGACACCAGGGGACACTAAAGAGTGACGCACACAGCTGGGAGACCAGGGGACACTAAAAAGTGACGCACACAGCTGGGAGACCAGGGGACACTGAAGAGTGACACACACAGCTGGGAGACATGGGGACACTAAAGAGTGACGCACACAGCTGGGAGACATGGGGACACTAAAGAGTGACGCACACAGCTGGGAGACCAGGGGACACTAAAGAGTGACGCACACAGCGCGGAGACCAGGGGACACTAAAGGGTGACGCACACAGCAGGGAGACCTGTGGACACTAAAGAGTGACGCACACAGCTGGGAGACCAGGGGACACTAAAGAGTGACGCACACAGCTTGGAGACCAGGGGACACTAAAGAGTGACGCACACAGCTGGGAGACATGGGGACACTAAAGAGTGACGCACACAGCTGGGAGACCAGGGGACACTAAAGAGTGACGCACACAGCTGGGAGACCAGGGGACACTAAAGAGTGACGCACACAGCTGGGAGACCAGGGGACACTAAAGAGTGACGCACACAGCTGGGAGATCAGGTGACACTAAAGAGTGATGCACACAGCTGGGAGACCAGGGCACACTAAAGAGTGATGCACACAGCTGGGAGACCAGGGGACACTAAAGAGTGATGCACACAGCAGGGAGACCAGGGGACACTAAAGAGTGATGCACACAGATGGGAGACCAGGGGACACTAAAGAGTGACGCATACAGCTGGGAGACCAGGGGACACTAAAGAGTGACGCACACAGCTGGGAGACCAGGGGACACTAAAGAGTGACGCACACAGATGGGAGACCAGGGGACACTAAAGAGTGATGCACACAGCTTGGAGACCAGGGGACACTAAAGAGTGACGCACACAGCTGGGAGACCAGGGGACACTAAAGAGTGACACACACAGCTGGGAGACATGGGGACACTAAAGAGTGACGCACACAGCTGGGAGACCAGGGGACACTAAAGAGTGACGCACACAGCACGGAGACCAGGGGACACTAAAGGGTGACGCACACAGCAGGGAGACCTGTGGACACTAAAGAGTGACGCACACAGCTGGGAGACCAGGGGACACTAAAGAGTGACGCACACAGCTGGGAGACCGGGAGACCAGGGGACACTAAAGAGTGACGCACACAGCTGGGAGACCAGGGGACACTAAAGAGTGACGCACACAGCTGGGAGACCAGGGGACACTAAAGCGTGATGCACACAGCTGGGAGACCAGGGGACATTAAAGAGTGACGCAGACAGCTGGGAGACATGGGGACACTAAAGAGTGACGCACACAGCTGGGAGACCAGGGGACACTAAAGAGTGACGCACACAGCTGGGAGACCAGGGGACACTAAAGAGTGACACACACAGCTGGGAGACCAGGGGACACTAAAGAGTGACGCACACAGCTGGGAGACCAGGGGACACTAAAGAGTGACGCACACAGCTGGGAGACCAGGGGACACTAAAGAGTGACGCACACAGCTGGGACGGAGCTCTTGGTGACCTTCAGGATGGTAAAGCTGAACAACTGTCTCTGTTGTTGGAAACTCACCTAAAATGTTTGATGGTCTTATTTTAACAATGTGATCACATGACTCCTTCTGATGTCACTGCAGATCTGCTGTAAGCTAGCTAGCTAACGTAGCTAACCTAGTCATTTCAGATATACTGACAAACACTTCCAGTTATGAGACGACTAACTCTGCAAACTGTTCACTCTGAACTTAGTTATAGACTCTCAGATCAGATGGTGCCTTCAGGGACCTACTGTACCTGATAACCCTCCGTCTTCTTCTGGCACCACTTTAACAGAGCGTTTCTCTTGGAGCCTCCGTATTCTCGGGCCAGGGCCGACAGCGGGTCCTTCCTCTCTTCTCTGGAGGAAAAACACAGAAGAAGAGAGACGTGAGGAAGTACTCCACAAAAGTTTTAAAAGATTGTATAATTTCACTTTTTACACAACAGATTAGGTTGTTATCAATATTGCATCTATGACGAGGTTAAGTTTGACGGGTTATGATTACAGATAAGACTGAAAACTAATTCTCTACAGGTGTGAATAACGCAGATCATAGTTTTTTAAAGCTTAGCTGGAGTGAGACATTTAGTGTTGAGATAATAAGAAGCAGATTTTCTGGAAATCTGGTTAAAATGAACATTAACTGAAATATAGGCAATAACACATCTCAATGCCAGATCAGTAAGACATAGATCACGAAAATAATTAATGAATAATTTATGACTTTTGACAATGGACAAAAAAAAAGAAGATCAAATAAGAAAATAGCTAACAAAATTAACACTTTTTAGGTTAACCAACTTCTAACCTTTGCATAATTAGTAGAGGACGGAAACAGGTTTTTATTTGCAGATTTTCTTGAAATTCTGGTCAAATGTGTGATCAATTCAAATAAACACGGCCATTCATAAGAGCATATGTGGCTTGCTCTATCGAAATCAGTCGCATTGACACAAAGACACATTTTGAGTTGTATAAACTGTTGGAAAGAGGAGATTCCTAGCTTTCTAACGATATCAGGATTGTTGTTGTACTCCAAATATGTCACATTATATAATAGGGATGTAACGATATATCGAATATCGCGGTAAATAAATGTCTCAATACCGTCTTGAGACTGACAAAATCTACCGCGATATTTTTTTTTTAAACCTTTATTGAACCAGATGGTCCCGTTGGGATCATCGATCTCTTTTTCAAGGGAGACCTGTCCAACATGGCAGCAAGTAGGTTACAACATGAACATAAAACAACAGATAACACAAAAGGACATGGTATCTACAGGGCTACATGTACATACCTAGAGACACTGACATGTACCAACAGTGTATTTATATCTCGCCCTGTCAGTAAGCCTCACCTTCTTGGCAAACACTGTATTGTTTTTGAAGTGGTGGAGAGACAATGCTCAGTTTGACCCACTGCTGTCACCCACGGCCAAAGCATATCTCTCTGTCCCAGCAACATCAGTACCAAGCAAGAGAGTTGTTTCCACAGCAGGGGATATTGTAAACACCCAAACATCCCAGCTTCTACCTGGAAATGTGGACATGCTCATATTCCTAAAAGATAACCTTGATGATGCTGAGTGAGTGAGTTTGAGTTGAGTTACTTGAAAAACTAAAGTGAAACTTGATTTATTCTATTGCAGGGTCTGATTATTATATTGTTGACACTTTAAAATACTACTATCCTACTAAAATGCTGTACAACTCAGATCTATTATTTAATAAAGAAAAAAAAAATTAAGTAAAAAAAAATATTGCGATAAATATCGTACCGTGGACTTTTTTTAAAATCGCGATATTATCGTACCGTGAGTTTTTGGTATCGTTACATCCCTAATATAATGACTGTCACCGAGTCATCATTTTGAGAAAAAGGCCTTCAAAGTTCCTCTTCTCTGGAATCCATCGATCTGATTATTAGCAAATGATCAAAGTAGTAACGGAGGGAAGATATTTTCGTTTGGATTACTGGTCTGGGGAAAGCTCGCGAGTGTGTGCGTGTGCGTGTGCGTGTGTGTGTGTGTGTGTGTGTGTTTGTGTGTGTGTGTGTGTGTGTGTGTTTTTGTATTTTTGCGTTTGTGCGTATTGGGTTTGTTTCCCGGGGAAAACACTCACGAGAAACACTGGCTGTTCTTATGCCTGCTGTGACGTTAAGTTACTCCGCTTGTAATCATGCCGTCACAAGCTTCAAAGCTGTTTTTATCATCTGAATTTGCCGAAACAAGTTTAATATTCTGAAAGCTAAGAATTTGTTTCTTTGAAATCAGATGAAAACAAACTGTAAGTGAACCTGCCGTGTTATCTATGATTACTCTACGCTTACATTCATAATTTCAGCGGAGGGAGGGGGGGCGGCGCTGCGGAACAGCAGAGTGGCCAGTGAGAGCTGTCATCTTCCCTTTCCAAGCTTAAAGAATGTATTTATCGTGTGATTTTGGAAATAAAAGTTTCATATTCTGAAAGCCAAGACTTTGTTTATTTAAAATCAAACAAAAACACCCGAACCCCGAAAAACTAATTTTTTACGCAAATCCACGTTTATTTTGAAATGAGCCGTTACGACTTCCGACTGATTTCGATAGAGCGGGTCACAAATTAGGAAGGAAGTAAGTAAAATGTATTTATAAAGTGCTTTTCCCAGACATAGTCTTTGTGACTATGTCTGGGAAAAGCCCTTTATAAATACATTTGACTTACTTCCTTCCTAGGGCTTGACAAAGCATTAGAATACGATACATAATGAATGTCTGTATTTATATATAATTTGCCAAGACTTAGAGGGAAGGGGTAATGTGTGCATGTGTATGTGAGCAATACCGTGTAGATTTGAGTGGACTGTAAACTGAGGCGGGTGTGATTTTTATTTCCATGTATGTTATATATTTGTGGAATAAATCATACGAATCATAAAGGATTAAAGGACCGCACAAGCCACGTGTTAAGAAGTGCTAAAAACACAGAATAAAAGCCGGATTATTAGTACAGGCCAAGATCACATCCCAGTTGTAGAGTTTTCTCAGAACAACATAAAGAGGATTTGGGAGTTACCTGAGACGGCTGCGGGCGGTGGGAGTGATGGAGGCGGTGGGGGAGGAGGAGGAGAGGGAGAGAGGAGAGGAAGCAGCACTCAGAGCCATCAGGGAGGAAGAGGAGGAGTCCGGAGCAGACATGTCCCTCTTCATCTCCTCACTGCTGCGACGGGACACTGGGGGGACAGGATTAGAAACATCATTAGCTGCATTCACTTCGGTTAAATGGAATCCTTGCGTCGCTCACTTGCGTCGTTTCCCTGCGACTAGTCCCACCCACTAGGGAAGCATGGAGAGACGCAAGGAAACCACGAGACGCAGGGAAATTAGTTTTTAGAGCAATGGGATGTCCGTTAGTGATGACGCCGCACAGCTGATCGTCTGACAGCAGCCAGATCAGTGCATGCGCCGCATCAGCCAATCAGTGAGGGATATACAGTAAGGGGGCGGGGCGAGTGTCTGAGGATTTCACCGGAGGATGGTCTGGTAGTTCCTCGATCCTCCGGCACAAATAAGGCCACTGGGACGGTACTCAAGATGGCGCAGACAAATCAACTTCCGGTGAGACCGAGGAGCAAGGAAATGAAAAATAAGAGAAGTGAGATGCACCCTCTATCAAAAAGAGCGATAGATTTTATAGGGAAACTTCACCTAGTATATGATCATTGAAATATGGAATAATCAGCCCTTGAATTCTTGAAGAAAACCTTTTTTTGCATGACTTTGCAGTGTTTATAGTGTCCGAAAAATCATACAAATCGGAAAGGATTTAAGTGTATCCCGGCTGCGTTTAAAAACGGCAAAAAAAGTAACAGAAATTAATAAAAAAAATACCCTAAAAAGATATATCTCAGAATGTCCCTTAAATCCATCGACAAGGGGCCACATTTTCCCGCAAGATTCATTTAAAAAAAGATAGGAATTAAAAAAAGATATTTACTGGATTAGCAAATATTCTAATAGTCTTATTGAAGTACCTTACCTTTATTTTATTACATGTTTTACTTTATGCAATAATTATAGCTTTTTTAAGTTATTGGGAATTATCTAAAAATATCCCCAATATTTTAGACAGTAAAAAGTTTCCCTTTAAATATATTTTTTCATTCAATTGATCAAAAGACGTCTTTGCTTTTTTTTTTTTTTGTCATCTGGAGCAATGCCTGTTTATTTTATAACTGAAAAAAAAAAAAAAAGAAAAAAAAAGATGTCTTTGTTCACCGTGGAAAAAAACGGAGAAATCTGCAGGAATGAAATTTAACACGGGGCGAGTAAATGATAAACAAGTTATTATTTTTGTAGTGAATAATAATTTGATAATACATTTATAATCATATCATTCAGCCATCAGCTCTAACCTGATATCGTCTTGTTGGAGTCCATGTTGGAGACCCTCTGGATGGCCGAGGCGGGGCGGCTGGACCCGGATCCCCTGAGCAGGTGATCAGCTGTGGACACATAACAATAAATACAAAATACTTTAAGAGGAAGAAGTGTATTTAAAAATAGACCCACTGTATTACAATATATAACATAAAAAAACGTGTAAAATATGAATAATACAATATAAATAGAAGTGTATTAATATGATGATAGAAAGGCTGAAAAGAGTATTTTTAAAGAATAATATACGGTGTAATAAATGTATAATATTGTAATAAACATGGTAGTACAATGTGGACATTTTATTTTAAATTCTTATGTTTTTATAAATATTTGTATTGCATTTTATTTGACATTTTACTTATTTATTAATTTAAATATATTGATTTAATTTTTATTTTTGCACAATCTCATTTTTACTTCTAATTTTGACATACATGTAATCTTTTAAGTGCACAGTCATACTCAACATGCTGATTTGTATAAACATATATTTAATCTATGGTATCTTTTTATTGCAGTCTTATTTCAACTCTCTTGAATTCCCCCCAAAATAGAAATGTAAAACTGTGATTGTGCGTAATAATGCCACAGTGGTGTAAGTGCTGCAGAGTGGTTTAACTAATGAATCATATTTAGTGTTTCTATAAGAGACTTCCTCTGAAAGGAGATAACCAGGTCAGTAAAGAAACACATTCCAGTGACGCTGAGCTCGGGGGAATACTGACGAAGGAGAGGCAAAATAAACCAAGAAACGACGGAAAACTAAGAGGAACATCGGAGGCTATGGCCAAGTCTGCACGTTCACATTAAACACTTGAACTCGTCACTGTGCAGATGAACTGTGGGAAGAACTACAGCGGAGAATGGTGGATCGTTGCTCCCCTCTTATCGTCCACTCGGGTGTTTTGATAAACTGACACAGGAAACCTGCTCACGCCATCCTCCGGGGAAAACTAAATATTTCTCATGAGGAGATGGGGGGTCCGATCCTGATCATTGTTAGTTTACTGAGGTGAAGCAGAGGAGTGGCTGATATGAAATCCTCTCAAACCAGTTTTAAAAGACAAGTTTCCTTTTTGAAAATCATACATTTCATCAATTATCATCAGAGGTGGAAGTAGAGGAGTACAAATACTTCGCTACTGTACTTAAGTACATTGTTCTGGTATCAGTACTTTACTCCACTACTTATTTTTCTGACTGAGCAGATCACAGAGTGACTGACTCCGCCGCTGACAGCCGACACACACCACACCAAACATTTCCTGCTCTCTTCCGTGAATTGAACCACGCAATTTATGTTGCGTTTGTTAATTATGGGGATGATTATGTTAAGAGGTAGTTAACCTGTTTATGTTTGGGTCAGATTTTTATGTTGACACTGAGTTTAATTGTGTCACCTGTTGACGGTAAGCCTGTGGGAGGGGCTTTGGGTTCAAAAGGGACGGGGTTTGACCCTGGAAGTGGGCACTCGGGGGAATGTTGCAGCGAAGGCAACAGCTGGGACGTGTTCGAGAGATCGTTGCAGAGAAGGCAACAGCAGAACACGTTTACTCTCCGTGAGTGATGGACGGCCTGATTTGGACTTTTATTTTGTTTGTTTTCGAACGGACAAATAGAGCCCCGTCACACTGACGAATTTTTACTTTCTACTTCTTACATGTTGAACACAAATATCTGTACTTTCTACTTCTTACATGTTGAACTCAAATACCTGTACTTTCTACTTCTTACATGTTGAACTCAAATACCTGTACTTTCTACTTCTTACATGTTGAACCCAAATACCTGTACTTTCTACTTCTTACATGTTGAACACAAATACCTGTACTTTCTACTTCTTACATGTTGAACTCAAATACCTGTACTTTCTACTTCTTACATTTTGAACACAAATACCTGTACTTTCTACTTCTTACATTTTGAACACAAATACCTGTACTTTCTACTTCTTACATTTTGAACACAAATACCTGTACTTTCTACTTCTTACATGTTGAACCCAAATACCTGTACTTTCTACTTCTTACATGTTGAACCCAAATACCTGTACTTTCTACTTCTTACATGTTGAACCCAAATACCTGTACTTTCTACTTCTTACATGTTGAACACAAATACCTGTACTTTCTACTTCTTACATGTTGAACACAAATACCTGTACTTTCTACTTCTTACATGTTGAACCCAAATACCTGTACTTTCTACTTCTTACATGTTGAACTCAAATACCTGTACTTTGACTTCTTACATGTTGAACACAAATACCTGTACTTTCTACTTCTTACATGTTGAACCCAAATACCTGTACTTTCTACTTCTTACATGTTGAACACAAATACCTGTACTTTCTACTTCTTACATGTTGAACACAAATACCTGTACTTTCTACTTCTTACATGTTGAACTCAAATACCTGTACTTTCTACTTCTTACATGTTGAACTCAAATACCTGTACTTTCTACTTCTTACATGTTGAACCCAAATACCTGTACTTTCTACTTCTTACATGTTGAACTCAAATACCTGTACTTTCTACTTCTTACATGTTGAACCCAAATACCTGTACTTTCTACTTCTCACATGTTGAACCCAAATACCTGTACTTTCTACTTCTTACATGTTGAACCCAAATACCTGTACTTTCTACTTCTTACATGTTGAACTCAAATACCTGTACTTTCTACTTCTTACATGTTGAACTCAAATACCTGTACTTTCTACTTCTTACATGTTGAACCCAAATACCTGTACTTTCTACTTCTTACATGTTGAACTCAAATACCTGTACTTTCTACTTCTTACATGTTGAACCCAAATACCTGTACTTTCTACTTCTCACATGTTGAACACAAATACCTGTACTTTCTACTTCTTACATGTTGAACCCAAATACCTGTACTTTCTACTTCTTACATGTTGAACACAAATACCTGTACTTTCTACTTCTTACATGTTGAACTCAAATACCTGTACTTTCTACTTCTCACATGTTGAACACAAATACCTGTACTTTCTACTTCTTACATGTTGAACACAAATACCTGTACTTTCTACTTCTTACATGTTGAACACAAATACCTCTACTTTCTACTTCTCACATTTTCCAAACAGGCTGGTTCCTTTAATCTGAATGTGTGTTTGGTGGCGTGATCATTATTATTTAGAGTCATTGCGTGCCTATTGATTTGAACACGATCCGTGTATCCATCATTTCCTGGTCTTCTCTAAAGAAGAGGGACCAATGGAAACGTTGTCATGTTGCCGTTGTTCAGCATGGAAACATTCATTAGCTAACAATGACATTATTGTTCTATTAATATAAAGGGAGGTCAGGTACTCTTTAAAACAGCTGCTAGTTATGGGTACTTTTTACTGAAGTACATTTCAAAGCCTCTTTACTTTGAATTGAGTAAAGAAGTTTAGTCAGTACTTCTACTTTTACAAGATTATTTTTAAACACGAGTATCTGTACTTTTACAACATGTACCCCTTCCTCATGGACCTGGGCTGCCACACCAGCAGCCACGGTGCTACCACTGAGGCTACACTTCCAGGTTGATGAGGGGGGGGTACATGTTGTCAGATTGAAAACATTCACCAGGAGAGTTTTCTTGACTAATAGAATGAATTCTGGGGGTTGGAGCTTAGACTTTCCCACTTAGGACCACCCTAATGTCCAGTACGCGTTGTGCAGCCTGATGGCTTCAGGCACAGAGGACTGCCTGAAGCGCTTAGTGCAGAGGAGGGACGAGTCTGAGGCTCAACGTACTCCTCACAATTTGAAATTCTTAAATGAATATCATTTTGATTTAGTCTATCGTAAAAGAAAAAAAACACTCCAGCTAAAATGTTATTATCCCATTCTATGTTCTATATTATTTACATAACATACTGTAGGTGGTATGGTAGACATTTTGTTTACTAATCTTGTTGACGTACCCAAATCGGCTCCTTTTGAATCTAAAGGCCATAATATTTCTGTAAAACACTCAATATGTTTAGCATGTAGACCGTTTTCCCCAACGCCTGTAACTCTTGTTTGCACTTGGGAAAAGGTTTTATAAGTAGATTGAATTGTTATGCTTCTTTAAATGAATCTATGGCATTAAAACTGATATACTGCGCAGTGTTGCTTTTGAGTTCTTAAGCTTTACATTGCAAAAGAAAAGTGGCGAGAGTTTCTGTTAGGTCTCAGTGTCAGAGGGTGAGCAGTACTATGTTTCATCATCCATAGTGGAACTAGTGTGGTGTGTTCCTCACCCGGCATGCTGATGTCCGTGTAGCTCGGCCTCTTGTCGCTCAGCGGCTTGGCAGCTGACATCGAGCCAGGTAAGGAGTGTCTCTAGAATGAACAACATAACAAATATTAACAAACTAGGAACAAATATTATTAAAACAATGATACAAAAATGTAGTCATACATATTATGGAGTGTCTCGAAAAAAAATAATATACATACACATGTATATAAATAATAAAATCACAAAGAAATATTAGAAATATCTGGAAAGAATACCCGAGGTATTAACCGAGTGTCTCCAAACAACAATTACATGACGTACATTTTTTTTATACATTTAGTAAAAGAGTGGATAAAAAGAATATACACATGAATTATATAAATTCATCAGTGCCATTCAACCCCTGGCACTGCCACTGGTTACGGTGGCACGCGGCACCACCGTAACCAGTGGCACACAGGAATAAGTGGAATAAGAGTGCAAAATATTTTAAATTAGATTTCCGGATCCTGAACGAGACCGCCGCCAGAGCGCGTCTCCCCGTTACCTGCAGAAGGAAGCCATGCACGCAGCGCAGCCCCGCTCTCTTTAACTCCAGGTGACTTTCTGCCGCTTTCCTCCGTGGTGCGGTGCTGATCGTTTCAGCACGGAGGAAAGCACTGCTGCTGCGCCGGCACTTCACAAATCGCAGGAAGCTACCCATAAGGAGCTGTACAAATGCCGTCGTTTTTGCGTGGCTGTGTCTTTAGCTAAAAGCCCAGTATGCTACACGGGGGCGGACTGGCCATCTGTGTTCTGGAGAATCACAGAGCGGACGGTCGTCATTATTATTATGCCGTTTAAACCAATTATTTAAATGTGTTTAAACGGCATTATGTAAGTTGCGCTGACAGGTGAAAGAGGTCCACACACTGCTTCCCCGCAGCGAGGCTGCATATCAAAAAGGTTGCCGACCGCTGTTCTAATCTGTACACCTGAATCAGATGCATTATATGATAACATTTCAGATGTGTGTCGCATAATGCCATTCCTCCTGTACCTGTATGGGGGAGACAGCTGCTGCCGGGGGGGTCTTCATGGGGCTCGGGCTGAGGGGGGTGCGAGGCAGCGGAGAGGCGACTGCTGTCGGAGGAACGGAGGGAGGAACAGTCGCAGTGCCGTTAGCCGGGGGACCTGAGGGAACAGAAGATATAAAGATCAATTAAAAACCGCTGCACTTATAACTGAATATGTCATGACCTGAATCAGGAGCCGAGCTTTCTAAATGCTTTCATGTCGGGACTTCAAACGTTGAACCCTGAGAAACACTGCATGAGTTAAAGATCCCCTATTCTACTGTTTTCCATCAATATATCACAGGTCCCAGATATATACAGAGCCTGTCTCTGATTGGCTGAAACACCAAACAGATCATTGCAGCATTACCCATAATCCCCTCTGTTTCAGCACTGTTTCCAAAGTGCTGATTCTCTGTCTGTTACTTTAGATGAAAAATAAGGAGCCCCTCCCCACACCCCTCTGAGAGACATTTGGTTCAACAGGACACAATAGGCGCTCTAGGAGGAGATTCAGGTGATAAGGGGGGGGGGGTTACCTTGGTTGCTGATTGGCTAATGGTTACACAAGCCAAAACATCGTTATGACATCATAAAGTGGCCAAAATCTGATCAGCTCATTTTCAGACAGGTTTTTATAGAAATGGATCAAAAAGAGAGAGAATCTTTGTTCCTGAAACTTTCAGAGTCTCTTTCCACAGAGGGGACACATGTTGATGTAGAAGAGACATGAAGAAGAGGGGACACATGTTGATGTAGAAGAGACATGAAGAAGAGGGGACACATGTTGATGTAGAAGAGACATGAAGAAGAGGGGACACATGTTGATGTAGAAAAGACATGAAGAAGAGGGGACACATGTTGATGAAGAAGAGACATGGAGAAGAGGGGACACATGTTGATGTAGAAGAGACATGAAGAAGAGGGGACACATGTTGATGTAGAAGAAACATGAAGAAGAGGAGACACATGTTGATGAAGAAGAGACATGGAGAAGAGGGGACACATGTTGATGAAGAAGAGACATGAAGAAGAGGGGACACATGTTGATGTAGAAGAGACATGAAGAAGAGGAGACACATGTTGATGAAGAAGAGACATGGAGAAGAAGGGACACATGTTGATGTAGAAGAGACATGAAGAAGAGGAGACACATGTTGATGAAGAAGAGACATGGAGAAGAAGGGACACATGTTGATGTAGAAGAGACATGGAGAAGAGGGGACACATGTTGATGTAGAAGAGACATGAAGAAGAGGGGACACATGTTGATGTAGAAGAGACATGGAGAAGAGGGGACACATGTTGATGTAGAAGAGACATGAAGAAGAGGGGACACATGTTGATGTAGAAGAGACATGAGGAAGAGGGGACACATGTTGATGTAGAAGAGACATGAAGAAGAGGGGACACATGTTGATGTAGAAGAGACCTGGAGAAGAGGGGACACATGTTGATGTAGAAGAGACATGAGGAAGAGGGGACACATGTTGATGTAGAAGAGACATGAAGAAGAGGGGACACATGTTGATGTAGGAGAGACATGGAGAAGAGGGGACACATGTTGATGTAGAAGAGACATGAAGAAGAGGGGACACATGTTGATGTAGAAGAGACATGGAGAAGAGGGGACACATGTTGATGTAGAAGAGACATGGAGAAGAGGGGACACATGTTGATGTAGGAGAGACATGAAGAAGAGAGGACACATGTTGATGTAGGAGAGACATGGAGAAGAAGGGACACATGTTGATGTAGAAGAGACATGGAGAAGAGGGGACACATGTTGATGTAGAAGAGACATGGAGAAGAGGGGACACATGTTGATGTAGAAGAGACATGGAGAAGAGGGGACACATGTTGATGTAGGAGAGACATGAGGAAGAGGGGACACATGTTGATGTAGGAGAGACATGAGGAAGAGGGGACACATGTTGATGTAGGAGAGACATGAAGAAGAGGGGACACATGTTGATGTAGAAGAGACATGAAGAAGAGGGGACACATGTTGATGTAGAAGAGACATGAAGAAGAGGGGACACATGTTGATGTAGAAGAGACCTGGAGAAGAGGGGACACATGTTGATGTAGAAGAGACATGAGGAAGAGGGGACACATGTTGATGTAGAAGAGACATGAAGAAGAGGGGACACATGTTGATGTAGAAGAGACATGAAGAAGAGGGGACACATGTTGATGTAGAAGAGACATGGAGAAGAGGGGACACATGTTGATGTAGAAGAGACATGGAGAAGAGGGGACACATGTTGATGTAGAAGAGACATGAAGAAGAGGGGACACATGTTGATGTAGAAGAGACATGAAGAAGAGGGGACACATGTTGATGTATAAAAGACATGAAGAAGAAGGGACACATGTTGATGTAGAAGAAACATGGAGAAGAGGGGACACATGTTGATGTAGAAGAGACATGGAGAAGAAGGGACACATGTTGATGTAGGAGAGACATGAGGAAGAGGGGACACATGTTGATGTAGGAGAGACATGGAGAAGAGGGGACACATGTTGATGTAGAAGAAACATGGAGAAGAGGGGACACATGTTGATGTATAAAAGACGTGAAGAAGAAGGGACACATGTTGATGTAGGAGAGACATGAGGAAGAGGGGACACATGTTGATGTAGGAGAGACATGAGGAAGAGGGGACACATGTTGATGTAGGAGAGACATGGAGAAGAGGGGACACATGTTGATGTAGGAGAGACATGAGGAAGAGGGGACACATGTTGATGTAGGAGAGACATGGAGAAGAGGGGACACATGTTGATGTAGGAGAGACATGAGGAAGAGGGGACACATGTTGATGTAGGAGAGACATGAGGAAGTGGATTTTGCCCAATAGGTGACCTTTAAGTTTAGGAAGTTGTTAATATTTAAATACTTTGTGAGGCGCTGTCGAAGCTCTTGATGAGCGTCTTGACGGTGGGCGATGGCTCCGAGGAGGTGGAGGACCTCCTGCTGAGCCCCATCCCCTGCCTGAGGGCCGCCAGGTCCCTCTCCACTGTGTTCATGTAGTTATACACTCTGCCCCGCTCCTCATCCTGCCTGGGACACACAAAGTACTCTAATCAGTGAGGACACTCAGAGGATATATACTGTACTGCATTATGGGTAAAGAACCATTTTGATTCAGAGGTTAATATAAGGGCTGCACAATTAATCCAAATGTTAAGTCATAAAATGTATCTCCACCAGATGTTAAAATTAAAGTTATGATCACATTAATGCATCTGTAAATTAAATAATTAAAATACATAACTTAATAACAAAAACTCACCTCTTCAATCTGGCTTTTCATGTGTGATTGTTTTTGTATTATTTGACTTTAACTTTAACTTTATATTTATTTGTTGTTCCTTTCTTCTCTTTTCTTTTCTCTTCACTATTATCTGTAAAGCGTCTTTGAGCACCTGTAAAAGCGCTAACAAATTAAATCTATTATTATTAATATATATATATATGTACAGTGTACGAATGACAATGGCCGCTTTGGATTAAAGTAACTTAATAAGTAGCTAACGGTGATAGTCGTACAAAAATAAATCATTTTTAGACAAATGTATGGATGCACACAGACTGTATGGGTAATAACTGCTACCGTGGAGGGGCAATAACATTTGGCATTAGACCTAATAACACTTAGACACTTGGCTACGAAATAAACCATATCAATAGTTATTTTTTGCCCTACTTTTTTTAAACTGTGGGATTCAATCTCCGCTCACTTTGTTTACAAACATAAGACAGTAGATGTCAGTGTGACCTCAGAGGCCTGTACTACGAATCCAGTTCAACAGACCCTGGATATGTTTGAGTTACCCGGCTTAACTAACCCAAAACAAACGCGCTCTCGCTAAGCGGTCCTAAGACGCTCGTTATCAACTCGGTAACTCAAGCCAGGGTTACTCAGCCGGAAAGAGAACTGATGAAAGGGGCGGGGTTAGCAACATTTGACCAATCACAAACATTGACAAGCGTACTGAATGCGCAGCGTCATACTTCCTGAATGAAAAGTCAACTATAATATTAGACATATGAAGAAGTTAAACTTTAAACATCCATGACTTAAACACTTTATAGAGCAGGGATGGGCAACTTTGAGGATTGTGAGGGCCAAAAAAAAAATTCCTCACTACCAGAGGGCCACTTCGTGACCATTCACTTCCATCGGCAGGATACTATATCCACAACATTTAAATAGCCAACTTTAGCTACTAATTTAATGAAAATAACTAAATATATATAGGCAATAAATGTTTATTGTACCAAACACTAACACTGAGTTTAACAACGAATATTCATCTTCGTATTGTGTTTCTATGCTTCCCTCACATTCCATACATAAAACCAAGAACATATGCATTTTTCTGAACTTCACCCACAGCTGGATCAGTAAGCTATACATCTTAATGAGATACTTGTGGCCTCTCCTGCTGCTGCACAATAGACTGAATGTCAATATCAACATTTGTACATCCGATTTGCATGAGATGGAACAGTGTCTCATCTGTCAGTCTGTTTCTCTCCCTTGACTTGATGTTCTTCATCATAGAGAAGTTGCTCTCGCAGATGTAAGTGCTGCCAAACATGCTGGCCATTGAGAGCGCAAAATCCCTGAGGAGTGGAAAGCGGGACTCGGGTAGCAGTCTCCAAAAGGAAATTCCCCTCTCCTGGCGCTTTGCTAGAAAGGGGTCTGACTGTAGTTCGCACATTTCAAGCTGCAACTCAGGGGGCTGCTCGATGATTGCAGCCGAGAGGGGGTTAGTGAATAACTCGATGCGTGGCTGCATGGTGTGGAAATCTTGAAAGCGCTTCTTAAACTGCTGCTGCAGTGTTTCTATGTCGGCTCTGTACTTGGGTAATGTTTTCTCACATTCGGGGGCATCTTTGCGCATCTCTTCACATGACCGGAAGTGCGCCAGATTAGGACGGTCGGCTGAAAATCCGTCTTTAAACAGAGTCAGTTTAGTAACAAATGCGTTCATGTGCGCATATAGATCCAACACGGTTTGGCATCTTCCCTGTAACCGCATATTCAGGTGATTAAGATGCGAGGTAATGTCCGCAAGGAAAGCCATGTCGAGAAGAAAATCTGTATTCCTGAGTTTTGCGCAGTACGCACTTGTATCACATTGGATGGTGTCCTCCAAGAACACAGGGATTTCTGCGCGTAGCGCAAAAAACCTCTCCAAGCATTTTCCACGGCTCATCCACCTTATCTGTAAATCACCGTATGCGGCGTTCACTTCATCCAAAAAGGCTATAAACTTCCTGTGATTGAGAGACTGGTTCCCTCCTCGAATGAGATTAGTAGTCTTGGTAACTAAATCCATGACATGGCTAACGTTCGTTGATTTGGCACACAGAGCCTCCTGCAATATCAAAACGAAATTTGATTTAGACTGATTTTTTTTTTACAAAGAATGCCCACATTCAAATCCATTAGAATAGATAACAATAATGTTACCCACCTGATGTATGATGCAGTGCACTATTGGACAGTCAACGCCACTCTGGCGGAGGAGGCCGGCAAATCCAGTGCGCTTTCCTTGCATTGCTGGCGCACCATCGGTAACAACAGCTGAGAGCTTGTGAAATCCTCCGTGCGCACTTACAACATTTTCAACAGCGGCGAAAATATCTTGTCCTTTGGTAGTGCCATGCAAAGAAGCCAGTTTCAATAACTCCTTGTGCACTTCAAATGAACTGTTAATGTCCCGTGTGTAGATGAGAAGCTGGCTCACATCAGTCACATCATTGCTCTCATCCAACGCTAAGGAAAAGTATGCACAGTCATGCATGACTTGTTTTACCTTTTGTTCGACATGATTTTGTATTTCAAATATTCTTCGTGTCACTGTCCGACGGGACAAAGAGACGGTTTCAAAGTTTTTAGCCATGTTGTCATCTCCGAATGCTTTAGCCATCTGGACTGCACAACTTTTCACCATTTCGCCGTCAGACAGGGGCTTCTTAGCTTTAGCAAGCTCAAGGGAAACGGCATAAGACGCCGTGAGAGACGATTGCTGTGTAGTCGTGGCTCTGGTAAAAAAGGTCTGCTGCATATTCTCCCTTTCAGGTCAGCAACGATGGCGACTCTGGCAGCTCCTGTGTGCTTTTCATATTTGTCTTTATGGGTGCTGTTGTAGTGGCGACTTAAATTGTAGTCCTTCATTGCCGATTTAGTTTCAAGACACACCAAACACATAGGTTTGCCTTTGAATTCTGTAAACAGATAATCTATTTCCCATTTTGGCTGAAAGAGACGGTTTTCTAGGTTCAGTTTTCTTTTTTGGGCGCTCATGTTTCTTTTCCCGCTAACGGAGGAAAGCCGCGAGGTAAACAGAAGACAATATACACTTGGCTGCAGGCCTCATGAATTTGGGGGGAGCGCCCTCTAGCGGTGAATTTTATTAATTACAAGTGGGGTCTGGTTCAAATGATTTGCTTGTTTACAACTGTGAAACCAATATATTTTTGTAAATTGACTCGCGGGCCGCCCAAAGTGAGGGCGGTGGCCACATGCGGCCCGCGGGCCGCCAGTTGCCCATCCCTGTTATAGAGGATAAAAGCCACATAGCTGCACCTGCAAGGTGAATACAGCTGGTAACAGAACAAGTGTTTGAATGCGTACATGAACAGGTTTATGATATCACTGCCCCGTCTAAGACACGATGTGACTTGAATTACATTTGACTTGAGTGTTTCGTCAACTTAATGTGTTGCTTAAAATAATACTTCTGCATACAGTATGTGACACTGTGAGTGTTGCACGGCCAGATACGGCTCAGCTGACTCAGATAAGGAAATATATGATACATTATGATGTGATATGATGTGATATGAATGATAATGACACATCAACGTCTGCACTCACAGTGCCGGGGACTGTACTTAATGTTACTCTGATCCGGTTACTTATGTTGTGGCAGATATCTAAGTAAGCTTTCTTAACGCTAATGTTATAATAGTCAGATTGCTCTGAAGATGGGAGGGGAAATTCCATTCATTTTCACGTTCACACAGTCAGTTGATTTTTGCCGGCCGTCTTTCCTGCAACGGCAGTTTTTCTGTATTTCCTTTCTCCTGTAATATGACTTGATCTCTTAGCCTGGAACCTAACCTGCTCCGGACCAGGCTAGCCGTTCAGTATCAGTTACCATGGAGATCTAGCCTGGTAAGAAGAGAACCAGCGTCGTAGGACCGGAAACCCAGAGTTTTCCCTGAAGTTAGCCCGCTAAGTGAAGATCCGGCTTCGTAGTACAGGGCTCAGGAGAGGGGTCTTGACTTCCATATTTTATTCCATTTCTATGTAAATACTATATAAATATATTTTACTAGATTTTTTAGATGTTTCTAGTTCTCTATCTCTGTTTTTTTTATTTTTGCTTTACTTTTATGTATGCACCACAACATCAAGTCAAATTCCTCGTACGTGTCACGCTACCTGGTGATAACCCTGTTTCTGATTCTGATTTTTTTTAAACTGTGGAATTCGATCTCCCCTCACTTTGTTTACAACCATGACACAGTAGATGTCAGTGTGACCGCTGGAGCTCATTCAGGCGTTTCTTACTTGCGGGTCTTGACGTCGTCCAGCTCCTTGCACAGCTTCTCGTTCTTCTCCTGGTTATCCACCAGGCGGCGCCGCAGGTCTCCGATCTCCTCCTGAGCCTCGGACTTTATGTCGTTAGCGATGACAACGGCCGTCTGAAGGTCGGCCTGAAACTGACGCCACTCCATCGACTCCTCCTGCACACACACACAACACACACACGGTAAGGCAACAGTGGACAGACAGTGGTAATTGTGTGTGTTGGAGCTATTCATTCATCTGTACTTTAAGATAAACATGTATTTTGATGCTGTTCCGAGTCATTTGATCATTATTTGGTATCATCATCGTGTTTCATTTGGGAGTTGTTCATGCTTTACCCTCAGTCTGCGGTGAAGGATCTTAATCTCTCTCTCCATGTCGTGCTTCTGGTCCTGCAGCTTCTTCACAGAGTCTGAAATACAAAAGAAAAAATGTATGCATGTCTCACTCAATACCACAAACATATATACTGTAATTTTCCGACTATAAGGCGCACCTGAATATAAGCTGCAGCAGCTAAATTGAATGATGTGTACATATATAAGCCGCACTGGACTATAAGCAGCAGGTGTTTTAATGTTTCATTACCATATGTAAGGGTTCGTGCACAGAGGGGATTGTCGGGAAAGAGATGGCTGTTTGAGGAAGCTCCCATTTATTAACATTTCAACAAACAAGTTGCATATTTGCATAACGTATTCAAGTGTTAGCATTTAGTGCAATAGTAGCTACAGAACATGTGCTGTGTAAACTGTACTGTATCACATAGCGTTTCAGACACACAAACTTTTCAACTTTCAAACTTAAACGGTGCGCTCCCAGAGCACGTACCGGCAGTGATCTACAGCAGTGGTTTTCAACCAGTGGTACGGGGACAAACTGTCTCGCTCTCCTAATGTCTGTCTGTCTTGCTCTCGTTCTGTCTCTCGTACCACTCTCGGTTCCACTTTTACTTTTGCGCGCTACCTGTCTCACTCTTTTCCGGCCTCCAGCTTTTCCTGCTGGAGCCCGCCGCTTAAAGGTGGGGGGGGGGGGGCGCGGACCGACCTTAGAGCCCATAGAGTTAAAGGTGGTGGACTGTAACCTGTAAAACCCATAGATTTAGGAGGTCCCCTAGTGGCCGTTAGCTGTAACAATCCATAGATTTAGGAGGTCCCCTAGTGGCCGTTAGCTGTAACAATCCATAGATTTAGGAGGTCCCCTAGTGGCCGTTAGCTGTAACAATCCATAGATTTAGGAGGTCCCCTAGTGGCCGTTAGCTGTAACAATCCATAGATTTAGGAGGTCCCCTAGTGGCCGTTAGCTGTAACAATCCATAGATTTAGGAGGTCCCCTAGTGGCCGTTAGCTGTAACAATCCATAGATTTAGGAGGTCCCCTAGTGGCCGTTAGCTGTAAAAATCCATAGATTAGCCACACCGTTATATAAGCCGCAGGGTCGAAAAATGGGAAAAAAGGCGCGGCTTATAGTCCGAAAATTACGGTACTGAAGACTCGGGGGCATTCATAGTCTCGTGAAATAATGCTTTAGGATGTTTTTCCTATACTATAATTATGACATCAAAGTAAACTTTGAATGCCTGGTACAGTGTCACAGTTTGACCATAACGACGTGTCGGGCTCACTTACTCTCCAGGTCGGTGATGATGAGGTTGTCGTGCAGTTTGAGCGCTCGGTGCTGCTCCACCTCGTCCTCCAGCTCGAAGATTGTTTCCTTCATGTCTGCGATCTCCGTCTCTTTCTCCTGAAGATCCCCCCGCTGCTTATCCACGAGGCGCTCCTGATCCGTCATCTGCCGCTGCACCCGATCCCTGAAGTCTCTGTACTCCCCGTCCAGCTGCACACAGGAAGAGGGGGTACTTTAAAGGTCACCTATTGTGTAAAATCCTCTTCTTCACGTCTCTTCTTCATCAACATGTGTCCCCTCTTCTTCATGTCTCTTCTACATCAACATGTGTTCCCTCTTCTTCATGTCTCTTCTACATCAACACGTGTCCCCTCTTCTTCATGTCTCTTCTACATCAACATGTGTCCCCTCTTCTTCATGTCTCTTCTACATCAACATGTGTCCCCTCTTCTCCATGTCTCTTCTACATCAACATGTGTCCCCTCTTCTTCATGTCTCTTCTACATCAACACGTGTCCCCTCTTCTTCATGTCTCTTCTACATCAACATGTGTCCCCTCTTCTCCATGTCTCTTCTACATCAGCATGTGTCCCCTCTTCTCCATGTCTCTTCTACATCAACATGTGTCCCCTCTTCTTCATGTCTCTTCTACATCAACACGTGTCCCCTCTTCTTCATGTCTCTTCTACATCAACACGTGTCCCCTCTTCTTCATGTCTCTTCTACATCAACACGTGTCCCCTCTTCTCCATGTCTCTTCTACATCAACATGTGTCCCCTCTTCCTTATGTCTCTTCTACATCAACATGTGTCCCCTCTTCTCCATGTCTCTTCTACATCAACATGTGTCCCCTCTTCTCCATGTCTCTTCTACATCAACATGTGTCCCCTCTTCTCCATATCTCTTCTACATCAACATGTGTCCCCTCTTCTCCATGTCTCTTCTACATCAACATGTGTCCCCTCTTCTTCATGTCTCTTCTACATCAACATGTGTCCCCTCTTCTTCATGTCTCTTCTACATCAACATGTTTCCCCTCTTCTCCATGTCTCTTCTACATCAACATGTGTCCCCTCTTCTCCATGTCTCTTCTACATCAACATGTGTCCCTCTTCTCCATGTCTCTTCTACATCAACATGTGTCCCCTCTTCTCCATATCTCTTCTACATCAACATGTGTCCCCTCTTCTCCATGTCTCTTCTACATCAACATGTGTCCCCTCTTCTTCATGTCTCTTCTACATCAACATGTGTCCCCTCTTCTTCATGTCTCTTCTACATCAACATGTGTCCCCTCTTCTCCATGTCTCTTCTACATCAACATGTGTCCCCTCTTCTCCATGTCTCTTCTACATCAACATGTGTCCCCTCTTCTCCATGTCTCTTCTACATCAACATGTGTCCCCTCTTCTTCATGTCTCTTCTACATCAACATGTGTCCCCTCTTCTTCATGTCTCTTCTACATCAACATGTGTCCCTCTTCTTCATGTCTCTTCTACATCAACATGTGTCCCCTCTGTGGAAAGAGACTCTGAAAGTTTCAGGAACAAAGATTCTCTCTCTTTTTGATCCATTTCTATAAAAACCTGTCTGAAAATGAGCTGATCAGATTTTGGCCACTTTATGATGTCATAACGATGTTTTGTCTTGTGTAACCATTAGCCAATCAGCAACCAAAGTACCCCCCCCCCCCCCCCCCCCACCCCTTATCACCTGAATCTCCTCTAGAGCACCATTGAGTTCTTTGTAACCAAATGTCTTTCAGAGGGGCGTGGGGAGGGGCTCCTTATTCTCATCTAAAGTAACAGACAGAGAATCAGCACTTTGGAAACAGGGCTGAAACAGAGGGGATTATGGGTAATGCTGCAATGACCTGTTTGGTGTTTCAGCCAATCAGAGACATGTTCTGTATATATCTGAGACCTGTGATATATTGATGGAAAACAGTAGAATAGGAGACCTTTAATTCATCAACAAGCCATGATTTTTACACTTTAAAACTAATACAAAATATGCATTTTAACATTGCTGAACATCGTCACACAACAAAATGTGTTTTTGTTATTGGGTTTTTGAGTAAAATCATACAACAAGTGGATCAAATGTAGGTATCGTTAGACTGAAAGTCTCTATGCTACGTCGTATTGGGTTATTTTGGTCGATGCATTAAAGTTAAGCAGCCCGAGTAAACCCTGGAGACCCGACAGCAAAGGGCTAATCTGGATCTGCTCCATAAATAAAACATGCTCTCATTAAGGTGACCTAAAACTAGTATCCACTTTCTTGCAGCCGAGTGCATCTACTTGGTTCAGCTCAAACACAGTTATTGCTTGAGGAAAATTATGCATGATCTGGATTTCAAGTTTTA